>NC_059473.1:44490251-44793281 GCF_018139145.2 Gymnogyps californianus
TGTGCTAGTTGCATGGAAAGTACCGAGAATGAGGAATAAAGTGCTGAATGCACTTCATGCGCTCAGCATTATGGCAGATGCAATGGCTTGGGTGATTCAGCTAGCAATCTGAAACTCAGTTCAGAACGATCTTGGAGGAGGCTTGACTGGCTGACCTGGTTAGGCAGCCAGAAAAGTTGACACTCGACTGCAACTGATGCACTTTTTGGGGAGGGGGACGGGAAATGTGACTGTCGCTTATTAAACTGGTGATCAGTTTGGATTAGGTGATTCTGGATAAAATGTAGTCAAAATAGATTGTTTCATCTAAACATGATGGGGCAAATGTGACCTCTTTGGGCTCTTGCAGCGGTTACGCGTTTCTCATCTCAGTTAGGTGGCTGCAGTAGGCTTTCCATGGGCACACACGGATGGGAGGTCAGAAGTTGAAGCAAGTGCTGAGTGTTTCGGTGTGTGTGTTAGAGCTGTGTTGGATCAATGCTTCATAATCTTCTCTTCTAGCTTCTGTATTTCTGGTGAAACATATTGGCATATGTAGAGGAGGGTGCATGCTTGAGTATACCAAGAATGTACAGAGTTGTTATGGTTAATGTGAAGCTGTATGAGAGAAGACTGTAAAATCTCATGACTGTCTGATGCTAATCCTTGGTAGTCAGGATCCTGAGACTTCTGATAGGACATAGGTTGTCTCTTTTGGTTTCATGGAGTGTTTCTTGTGTCTTTACTGAAAACCTTCTGTGCTGGTCAGTGGTTTTGTTTATACTGACTTTATAACCTGTTCCAGGGAGAAATCCTTGCTCCCTAGCACACTTGTGTAGGTAACTTGTTTTTGCTGTTCTCCAGATCAGACTGGTCGCATCCCCGCTGTATACCACTGATCTTGTCCCATGGGCCTTGGCAGCCTGCTCCCAGAGGCCCGTGTCATTCTGTGGGTGCGGGCACAGGGTTGAACTGACAGTGCTGTTTCTTACTGCGGGCTCACCGTAAGAGGCTCTCAGTCCTGAGTAACTTGACTGGAGGCTGTGCTTGAGTGCCAGAGTGTGCTGTCACCATGTCCTGTTGTGACCGTCCCCGTCTTCTGTGTGTTTGCTGGGTGCTGTTGGAATACTGGGATAAGCGGAGGATGCAAGCTGATGCACTCCATCTCTGTGGCCTGTTGGAGCAGTCTCTGCAGTGAATTAACCACTCAACTGCACTTTGTTTTTGTTTAGGGGCAATCCTACTCATAGCTGTTAACATGCCAGTTGTGTATTTGATGTTTTAAAACCCAACAGGACACCAGGTCAGTTAATGGGAGCCTGTCCTCCTTTGGGAATGAGGCTACAGAAGTTTTTGGCTACTTATCTCATGCTTCTTCCAGAGGAAGAAAAAGGTATGTTTCAATTTCACTGTTATCTTTTTTTAAATAAAGAAGCCAAATAAAAACTGTAGACCCATTTTCTGTATCTCATGTAAATGTTTACCACTATTTTTCTACATTAGTTGAGAGAAAAAAGGAGTAGTTCTCCTTGGGGCAGTGGAGTTTCCAGAGAAGAGAGAGGTCTTCAGAGGCTTTGAGGGATGCTGCAGTATTAAGCTACAAAATTGTTTTAGGGGCAAACTGAACCAGACTTACTTTTTTTTATTAAAAAAACCCAAACTCCTAAGTTCTGAAGGTGAACAGTATTTGCAGATTCTTTTTTCTTTATTTGTCAGTGTAGATAATACTGTGCTAAGCAAAATCTTTAGAACTATTCTTGTATTTGTTTTGGGGGGTCTTGGTGTGGGTTTTTGGTTTGGATTTGGTTGTTTTTTTTTTTAACCTGTCTGCCAGAGTTTTTTAGTCACAACCTGTGTAATTAGGCATTCAAAAGAGCTAGTCTAAGTGCTGAAGCAGAAGCTGAATAAGGATTCTTTTATTGTGAGCTTGGATGGAGGAAGATTTCTGAGATTGTTCCAAATTTTGGTGTTAGTGTAGGCTGAAAAGAAGGAGCAACCTTTGACAGACCAGAATTTAATATCTGGTCTAATTAGATTAAATAAGGCTAGGACCAGCTCTGTTCAGTATCCTGTATCTACAGGTACATATTCTGGTAGGAAACCCCTTACATGTTTGTGATGCCATAGATGCCCTGTTTCTCTGCCCTGTCCCAAGGCATATATTTTATCACAAAATGGAGGGTCTGTGATTAGCAACCCTGAGACTGGGTGACCTGCTTCTACAAATTGTAGCTGTGATGTCTTGTTGAGGCTTGCTTTGGCCGTGCCAGCATCCATTAAACTGGTTGAATCGCTGTGTACTTTGGTCTGCCATCACACAGACTGAGTAACAGCTTAAAAAAGGCATTGTCTAGTACTCAAAACAATCAGAGTTAAAATTCCATTACTGAATATGGTGATTAGTGCAGTTCACCAAAGCCAAAATGAGGTTTATTTCTGGTTACCTCCTTATCATGTTACCTTACTGACAGACTTCTTTGGAACGTACTTTTTTCATTGAAATAATTAGGAAATTATTCTGTTGTCTTTCATTTAATTTTCAGAAATGATCATAACACTCTCCTGCTGGGGTCAGTGTCATTGAAATGCATTGGAGAACAAGAAATCACTCTGGATTATTTGTTTTGTTTACTTTTATTTTAAGGTAGTTTCCTGTTAAAATTTATTCAGAAGATGACAAGTAGGCATTGGTGTGCTGTTCCCATTTTGTTTCTTTCTATGGCTCTGGCATATATCCCTGCGTGTAAAGTACTGGGCACTGAAGGACTTCATGCTTTAAGGTAAAATGTACGCTGCATTGTGTTCTTACAGACTTCTTCTAAAGAAATGTGCTGAACATCTGGAGAGCCAGAATTTAATTCATGTTTCTTACTTCTGGGAGGATGTGATGGTTGTGCATGGGAATGGAAGGTTCTGTCTCCTTTATGTCTAATTCACAGAGGAAAGCAATTTAAGAACCAATGTATTTATGTCTCTGTGTGACTTAAAAAAAAAAAAAAGTGTGTTTTGCATTTCAGACCTTTCTCATTGCTTCTTTTTTGGCATCATTTTTCCCTGGTCTTCCATACTTCCTAGCTGATATATATCAAACTTCTTCCTTTTCTTCTGATTACATTAAAACCTTGTTTAATGGCAGTAGAGGCTGTATCAGGGGACAGCCCACAAAACTGAAAACTGAAAGACTTGTAAATAAAAGGCTATGTAGAAGTTCTTGGCATGCATATTGTCCTTAATCACACCGATGTTTCCTAAGTGTCTACTTTCACTTCCTAGAGCCACTAAAAATCAGTCATTATTCCAGTTTAATCAAATTTGAGCTTTGAAATAAAATCTTACTGGTGGTTGAAGGAATATTGGATAAAAGTAGTTTACCAAAAAAAAAGTCAGACACACCTCTGCTGATAAAAGATCATTGAAGGTTTCTTTCAATTTTGTGCTAGAGTGAGAATTTGGTAGCAAACATATTTTATTTCTATATTTGTTACAGATAGAAATGCAAATATTAAATTATCCGTTTGAACTGATGTGTTTGTGGGGACTGTACCTTTAGTTCTGGTTTTGTTTTGCTGCCCCTCCCCCCCCCCCAATGCTTTTTATTTTGTCAGGTATATGCTTATCCAAGTTTTAGTATTAGTTTTTGAAAGTATACATAGCAGTAGTCTTGGTTCTGGATTGTATGGTGTCTGATCAGCCAATGATTGTGTTATACTTAGTAGAATATGTTTGTTAAATACAATCTAATATGTTGAAAATAGTTAATAATTAGCAAATACATGAAAATGTTTAAACCCTAAGTGAGTGTTTTCTACAGTGCATATTTTTCCCCTTTCCAGAGATGTCCTCCAGTGTACTATGATTACACATCAGATTTTGTTGCGTGGAGCTGCTCAGTGCTATCTTCTTCAAACAGCTATGCATTTGACAGATGTGGTGAGTTCGGTTTTGTGTTGGTTTTTTTTATCTTCCTGGTGTAATAGAAATACACTAACACTTTTACAGGGTAAACAGTATTCAAAAAATTGCTAAATACAACATAGAACAACTGATTTTGCTGGATTTGCAATTTTTTTTAGTGACTACTTAAATTGTGCTGTATAAGTATGGGTATGCTTCTGTTAACTTTGGTTTTCATAAGATGTATTTTTTTTCATTACCTTTCATTAGTTGATGTTGTCTTGTAGGGTTTTTATGCAGTAGTTATGGAATAGTATCCTATTATGATATCCACTGTATAAACTCAGGTTTTAGCAGATAGAAACTAAATGGACTTTCCTGAAATACGTAAGAGAATAAAAGTATTCATAATACCAGAATGATAAAACTACCATTAATGTTGAAATAGCAAGACCTTAATTATTCAGTAGTCAAAGTATTCATGTTTTGTTTGTCTTATAACATGCTTGCTTTCTCGATGAGTGTACAGTCTTCCATGGTGTGTGTTACAGCTATAAACTTGTCTGAGCAGAATTTCCTTTTGGAAATACAGAAATAGTACTTACCAGTGACCCTTACTCATTTATGTACATTTGTTTAAAAGGTATCATCAGTGAATAGCACTTCTAGTCATTAATTAACTTTCAGATAGATTTTAATACTTGGGAAAATTAAATTGTGTTCCTTGGTAAAGATAAGTTGGTCCCAAAGAGGCAAAAATGAGTCTGTGTCATGGAAAAGAAAAAGTCAGTTTCTTTTTCTGAAACTTTTGCTGGATGACAGCAAACTTCTTGAGTTGTTATATAGATGTTATCTGTTGTGTATTATGTTGGCAACTATTGTATCTTGATTAATTTCTTCAGGAGAAAGTGTCCCTCCCAGAAGTTTCAAGTTTTCTTCTGTCCCTTAGACCAGAGGAGTCCCTAAGGAGAGATACTATGTTATGGATGGAGGTGAGAACTAAAACTGGTTTAATGTTCATCAGACATTTTTTAATACCTATACAAATGCATATTTTATTGATAATTTAATATTTAAATAGGTAGCTGCTTTTGCATTGGTACATTCTGGAATTTCTGGATGTGGAGTCCTGATGGACTTATATTTCACTTGAAAGCTGTGATGATTTTTTTTTTTTTTTAAATGCTATAGAGGTGTTAATGTTAACCCTAAACAAATTATTAAGCAGATTCAAAGTGGAAGAATTCTAAGGTAGTTGAAGGTAACGTAAGGTGAGTGAGGAGAAAAATACGACTTTTTCTTTCTTCATGCAGAAATTCTCAATTCTGCAGAAGCAGCTCTTTCTTGAGGCAGAGGGGTTTTTTAAACTTCTTTAGAGCTTGTATGCCCCAGTTCATTGTGTTTCCTAGAGTTCATCTCTGTATTGCAGCTGTTGGGCATAACCATATTGAAATGCAAATCAGAATCAGGTCTTGCTCAGACTTTTGGTCCCTGAATACTGGTCCTTTAAGAGACTTCTGTGTGTTCATCACAGTCCTAGTCTTCTGCATCCTTTGCCCATGATTGCAGGAACTAAAATCGCTATTGGTAACCCTGTACTAGTATCTGTAATCTCTCCCATCAGGGATCCATGCTCACTCCTCTACATGGTTGGTAACGTCATGGAGAGAGTGCAAAGCAGGGTACCTTATGGAATCCACAGAGCCACGACTTGGGCTTTTCTGTCTCTTTTTATTAAGGATTCCAGGTGGATGTAGCATCCTCAGCTGGAGCTGCTCTTGCTCATCGGGATTCTACTGGCAGTTATTTCTGTATATTATGTATACTCTCTTAATGGCTACTTCTCCCTCATTTGCCCTCAACTATCTGTTGTAAAATTCCATTTGATGGAAAAGAACACTGTTTTGTAAGTTTGTTCTATCTTTAGAGGGATAGTCTGCTAGTATGGTGCATGTTTTCCCTTTCTTTTAGTTTTGAAATTACTGTCCAAGATAATGTGGATCCTGAGACTCTCTGAATGGGCCAGTATATGGGCCAAAAAAAATTGTGTAAGAGCTGCCTCTGATTTGCACACTATTTGGATGAACCCAGCACTGGCAGAAATAACAGGGTAGTCTCAAAGAGAAAAATGTGCCTACCATGCAGAGTGAGATCATAAATTTTAAATTTCCACAGGATGTACGTTTTATGTCTTTGCAAGATGCAAAATACTGTGGAAAAAAAATTCAAAGAAGAAATAATTTTACATATAGGATATACTGGAGCCAACTGAATACGTAGCCATAACTTTTGGTTAGTTGTACAGCAATATAATGATTTTTTGCATAGTGTCCTCTTGTTACGTATACTGTATGTTTCATCTTACTCCATTGATTTTTGGCATAAAAATTTAAAAAAATAAATGCAGGTCTCACTAGATAACACTTGACTGTGGGAAGCCCTTTTGAGATAAGGGAATTTTTACCAGTCTTGCTTATTTTTAAGACCGGTGTGTTTTCTTATATTGGTACCAGTGATCTTTTTTGAATGCTCTGAATTACTCTCTGGAAGAACCTTTTTCTATGTTAGTTAGAAGGGAATAGTCTGCTAAGCCTCAAGGTAGCTCCAGTGAACACCTATCACAGTGTCGATTTGTGGATGTAACAGCTCGTGTTTAACAGTGCTTTAGTGTGCTGCTATTATGTTGGTAGTGTCAGTACTCAGCTGGCAGATGTGGTTAAGTAATAACATGCTGGTTTCAATTTAGCTTTGCGGTTGGTTGCAAGTGAATGACAGATGCTTCAGAAAGTCTGTAACCTCTGATTTTGAATATCAAGAGACATCATCATTATGTCAATATGTACGCAGTCTTGTGGGAGAGTACCTTAAGACACCAGCAACTGAAAGTAAGTTAAATGTTTATTAATAAAAAAGATTTTGAAGATAATTTAAACAAAAATTACAACAATCCTTTGGATTTTAGAAGAGTTGTTTGTTTGTTTATATTGTACCTATTCAAATTCTACCTAATTTGTGGTATTCACAATTCTTAAGTTTGAACTTTATTTTCCAATTCCAGTTTTCCTTCATAAAATATAGTCCTGCAGTATTAATTGAAAGTTAAGCCTTAATATTCAACTTTAATGCTGCGCTGATGCTTGTCCATTAGATTTCTTTTGTTACTTTTTTGACGGTGCCTGAAAGTGCTGGAGTATGGGGGCAGAGGAAGGCACAAGGGAATGTGAATAGATGTAGGTTCTATAGCTTTTCTCAGCAGAGCTTTGTTTTTATGAAGAGATGCCGTATAGTTAGGCAGCTTCGCAGCTCATTACACACCTACCTGTGTAGTGATGTTCTTTTGATCTTGGACTGCTGGCAGCAGATGAGCTGCCACATGTTATAACCAAGGAAGGTTCTTTGCTGTATAAATATGCAGATAAATTTTGAAGGGACTTCTTTGTTCACTGCCACATTTTAAATTATTATAACTTCGGTTTAGAATTTTCTTTCAGATACATTGAAAGGAATGGAAAATTGATTTTTTGAATACTTTTAACTTCTGTGTGGCACTCGCTACTTAAGTACTACAATCGTAGCGAGTTTTATATAGTTTTACAATGTCAAAAGTCGAAACTGAACACTTTTAAAATATTATACCTATAGGAGATAAAAAAGCTAGGTCAGAATTTGCTAATGATAAATAGCTTCAGAAGCTTCCTGCAGCCCAGGAAACTTCACTTGATTGTCTTATTGTTAGAGAAGTTGCAAGCAAATTTTGTCTGTTGATATTCCAAGATAAATGCTTTGCTAAAAATTTTGGCAGATCTTCTCTCCTTCCTGAAATATTTGTTTAGTCCTTGGTCTATATTATCTGTAATTCCATGGCAGACATCTGTGTTTCACTTCTAAGAAGTGATGTTTGTAATTTCCTGGTTTGATAAGAATCTTCGCTTATAAGCAGCTCTGTGGAGGAAAAAAAAAATCAGCCATGTCCAGCTGCTTGAACTGGACCTCCAAAGTGTGTTTTGCTTTCTAAATTTCCAAAGCCAAAAACATACCAGTCAAAAAACCCTAAAACCAGCTTAGGTACTACTATTTAAGAAACAATTTTATAAGTGTGATGATGTAGTCCTGCATAAGAGATCGATGAAAAGAGAAACTTCAGGGGTTTTTATTTCCTTTTGACAGCATAGTTTTAGTTCTTCATATAACTTTTAGCTGGTCAAAGTCACAGCTGATGTTTCTGACGAAGCATGGTGGAATTAAGTTCTTGGTTAACTTCATTTGAATATGCTAATGTATTTTTTAAAACAATAGAAAAGTCTGTTGGGAGCTACTACATAATATATGCTACTACATAATATAACACATTGCCTAAAATTGATTTCAGCATAGACGCCAATGAGATTAGTCTCTTTTGAAGCATAGAGGAAAAGCAATTGTGTTTGAGTTTAGTTTATATCTAGATAAAAGAATGCAAAAAATTAGTAGTAATATTCTTGTTAGCATTAATTGTTGTTTTCCTACTTTTTAAATACTGTGGAAACCTTAAAATATCTTTAATCAGGAGAAAATTGCTTTATGCCTGACTGGTTTGAAGCTAAACTTGTCGCAACAATGATTCTGTTGGCTGCAGATGTGGAGCAGATGAGGAACAAATACAGGTAAGTATGAAATATCTTATTTTACATTTCTCTATTTTTCAACCCCCTCACTCCTGAAGGATCTGGTAGAAGCCTGATCAAGTCAGGAAGCTGTCCATTTTTCTCTGTAAACTTTTGGTCAGCCTGATCATTCCTTAGCCCTTGTCCAACTGTTGCTGCAAGCATACTGGGTAACATTTCTAAAGATACTTAAGTGACTTGGAAACGTGTGTCCTATTTATTTCCATAAGTGACTTCAGCACTTAAGGCAGATACTCAGAAGAAGACTTTCTTTTTAATTTTTGTTTTTGTGTAGTGGAAAAAGCAACATAGAATGGATTGAACTAGAGGCTTTCTTGAACCCTCTTCTGGATGTCTTGATGAAACTTGGCAGTAATGCTTACATACCAACACTGAAAACAGATAAAAGCCTACAGCTTCTCTTGAAGTTATTGCAGACCCGTTCGTTAAAATGTTCCAATACACAAGATGGTTAGTGATATCTTCAGTATACTGTGTCTTATATTAATTATAGTCTAACTAAAACTAAGGTACTTACTGTTTTAAGGCTATATTGTCAAATTAATACCAGCCTAGAAGTGGTAAATGTAAAAGTTGACAATCTGGCATATCTGTTATGAAAGTGAGCTGTGGGTCCAATCCTACAGGACCTCTTCTGAAGGTGTCCCAAGGACTGGGAATTGACAATGTGGAAGCCTTCTGAGAAAGCAATTGTTATCCATTAGGATTAGATTAACAGTTAGTTAAAATTTGGAGAGTGTGACTGTATTACAAATACTTACAGGCCTATTCTTTGCCTATGTATGGATTCTATAAATCATTTAGACACTTGAGAAAGAAGTTAGTATTGAAACCCAGCCTAACCTGCTTAGTTGCTACAGGTTCAGCCAGAGCCTTCCCTGAGTACATAAAGTGATCCTGCTTGACATACTGTTTTCTGAGTTGGCTGGTAGGTAATTTTGTCTCAACTAACGCTGTTCAGACTGCAAAAGACAGGATGCCTCTGATTATTTCACAGTATTAGGCACGATTTCAGTAGGCGTGCTTAACTGACTTGCTTTAGTTTGACCTTGGTTAGAAGCAAGGAGGTTAAGAGGTGCCCACTTAAGCACAAGCCTGCTGATCTGACTGTCCGGGAGTTTTGGTCCCCCACAGATTGAGTGTTTTAACTTGTAGACCTTTCAGGAGAGTCTGAACAAAAGCTATGGAGTCCTTACTACTCCTTTTGTGAGAACTTCATCAGTTTCTAACCAGAATAGACCTATATTTTCTTCCTGAGGAAAAATGAAGAATTGCAATATTATTATCATGAATGAGGATGCTGAACTGGAACAAGAGGGATCTTGGCGTTTGGTTTCTGCTTCCTCAGATTATTTTGGGATTTTTTTTTTTTCCCCCAGTGTTTTTATAACATGGAATACAAGAGTAGTTTTGGAGTGGGGGGCCACAGATCTAGGCTCTTACATGGAAGAAAAAATTATTTCAGGTTCTGCATCCAGGTTTCATAAAGATGTCTAAATGCAGCCCTGAAGTAAATGCTTACTCTCATTTTAAAAAGTGCTTTATGCATTCACCCCCCTCTTGAATTTTAGCTGTTTGACTGAAGTATTGAGTACTAATTATGCAGGCTGTTAAAGTTCATATTGTGGGATGGTCTCTGACTGCTGAAGTGGATTCCTTCAAATGAAACTAAACTGGAAGATGTGCCCCAGCTGCCAGCGTGCATTTAGTCTACAGCACGAGGCTAGAACAAGCCTGAAGCAGAACCCTACAAAACACATGCGAGTGCATGTTAGGTTTTTAGCATCAAGAATTGAACTCTGTAAATAATTTCCTTGTGTGCCTTATTTCCTTACATGCTTGTTAATGTAGATGTAATGGATTGCTCCTGCTTTGGGAATTTTGATGCCTGACTTAGCATGCTAAGTTCTGCTAACACAGTTCTTAAGGCATGGGAAGGCTGAGCATCGCAGTGTCTCCATCCTTTTGAACGCCCCCATAGGTACTCCAGTACAGCTCATCGTCAGCAGAGTCTTTCAAGAGGCTTTCAGAATTGGACTTGTAATATTATGTGGTTTTGTGTTATGTTAAACAAGGATTACTTTTCTTATGTTATTTCCTACAACGTTTTTGTGCTTCTTCCTCCTGCACAGGAAAGCCAAGTAATAAACCTTGTTTCCGCAGCTGTGAATTGACTGTGTTGAGGGGCAGGAAGAGTAATGCTGTAAAATACAGAAGTTTTGTTTCTGTGTTGATTAAACAGGAGGTGAAAAGTCCTGTCTGTCAAATGGAAAATGATAAAATGGGAGGGAAGAAGAAAGGAATTTAAGCTTGTAAAACAATAACAATTGGGAAGTGTTTTATTTAAGAATACTTTAATGGGGATAGACATGTCCAAAATGCATTTTTCTACAGGTCTTGCTGTGTGTACTGTTGTTAGACTTCACTATTTTAAACAGCAAGTTTTTTCTAATTTTTTTTTTATAATGTTACAGAGCCACTGGTAGTGAATTGGATTTTATGTCCAAAATGTTTATCTGAAGAATTTCTGAATTTTGATTGCAGATGTTTTAGTGATTTGAGACTTATGATCAAATGTGATAATCTGACATAGTTAAACTGTTTCTTCTAAACAAATCAAGCATTAGAAATGCAGTCCAAGGAGCCATTTTAATAGAGAACATTGAAAGTTAAGTACAATATAGATTTGGAATTTCTGGAAATACGTCCCTTTATATTTCTACCTTTTGAAGGTCTTCCCTTTCATAATAATTTCGCTACATGAAGTGTAACTTTGGGTCAACTCCAGAAAGACACAGCAGATATAACCTCTGGGTAACTCTCCTAAATACTGAAACTAATGACCGATTTTTTTTTTAGAACAAGATGGTCATGCAGAGTATTTTGGCTCCATTTTCATATCAATACGTTATTTCTTTGGCTTTCAGCTAGCCCTTACCCTTGAAGCACAGATTGAAGTGTGCTTATGGTTAAATATATCTTACCAGAGTGACCTACCTCCCTTGTGTAATAAACTTGTGTCGTTTCATTTGTGAAATGGTATGCACATGTGGTATACTTTGTAGCCTAGCTGTGTCTTGGAGAAAGTATCGCATTTCGTGTTGTAACCTTGCGTTTTCATTTACAATGTTAAGCCAGGAAGCTACTTGACTGACATCTTGTAAGATTACTCTGTATCCAAAGCTGAATTATTTCTAAACAGCAAAAGCAATCAAAAAACAGTTTTCACTTCTGTACATGTTAGAAATGGATAACTGCATTTTTCTCACATACAATTAATTGCTGGATATGGAAACTTTTGTTCTTTATTAAAGAGTAAGTTCATTAATAAGCTGTTTGTGCAGGGGGTTGGGAATAGGACAAAAGTGTGCATTGAAAGTTGGAAAATTGTGCTTTGGTCTTCTGGTCTTGTGTGGTTTTTGGTTCACTAACTCATGATAAATCTCAGGGAAGAATATCATCTGGTTTAATTCTTTCAGCCCTATGGCTTACACTGCTAAAGAGTACAGAGCTGTTTTAAGGTATTCTTAGGTATTTGAATACTTATTACCGTATAACTTTGACTCTGTAACTTAATTAAATCTGCATGATATAATAAATTTCTTAAGGAAATTGTATGTTAATACTTTTTTTTGTTGTTTTTTTTTCTCTTCACACAGATGGGGTATTGTTTTTTATCTGGAAATCCCTCATGACAGCTGTGGAGAGTATTCTTGAATTTGTTCTCCGACGGCTTACTACAAATGAGTTAAGCACTGTAAGTAATTATAATGAGACATACTTTGGTGTGGTTTTGCTTGTTAATTTGATGTACCAGTGTTCCTAATTTTCATATCAAATCTTTAAACACCTAGAAAGTCAATTTGCATAGAAACACTTCTGTTAACTTTTTTTTGAATGGGCACAGTAAGAATAGAGAAAAAAAAAGGTGTCTTGACAAGTGGTGTTTAGTGTCTGTAGTCCATATTGCTTGTTTCTTCTCAAATCTAAAGAAATGGTATAGTAAGAAATCATGACTTATCATCATACTGTATCGTATCTACTAGTACAGTTGTGGACATAAGATGTTTGGAGACTTTTAGTACTCAGCCTGGTTAACATCTTTATTGACTATCTTCCACTGTTTGCTCGTTGCTGTGGCCAGTATTTATACCTCAAAGAAACCTGTGACTTTTTAAGCAAAATGACTTGATGGTAGAGGAGTTTGACTTCTTTAAAAATACCCTGTTGAACGTATTGAAGAACTGCAATGCTTTTTAGAGAGAGAGGAGGAGGTACATGTTTCTTTCTTTAAAGAGCTTTCAAGTGATGTATAAATAAAAAACCATAAGACATGTAAAGCAAAACATTTACAGATGTTTCCAGATGGAGAAAAAGGAATTAGAATTTAATGTTGATGAGGAGAGTGGTGTTATTCTTGGAAGAAAACAGATTTGAGAAAGAGGGATTGGTGGAAGCTGAAAAGGAGGCTAATACTCAAAAGCTGCACGAAATGTGAAGCAGGAACTTTGAAAGCGAAGTACAAATAGATTAGGAGTTTCAAGAGAAGGACATTGTGTAAGAGAAAATACAAAGTTGTAAGATCTTCACAATTCTTTCAATTGTGACCTTTAATTGTGTCACCTTTAATTTTGTATCATAAAAGGCAGAAAACCAAAACAGAGATTTAAAGAGAAGACATCAGTTGAAAGATTGTTAATTTAGTAGGTTGTATTTGGATAGATGATTGGGAAGCATGGAGAAGACCAGAAAGATTGGAAAGAAAGAGGCGACTGCAACGAGGAGATGGACAAAATGTAAAGTGGCATTTTTAGAATTATTTAATGAAGAGTGAGTTTAGAAAAGAAAACCAATTTAGGCTTCATGGAGAAAGTTACATGGACAAGTGTGCAGAAATGATAATGAACAGAAGTCAAATTTGCTTCTCGTGTTTGGGAGAGTGAAAAAAGTCTGTAAGTTGGAGTGGAAAGGAAAGCATGTGTTCCTGCAAGGGTGGAAACTTGGAGAGGAGCATGGGACTCTGGGGTACTTTCTCAGAAACAGTATGGAAAGTACAAATTGAAGGGGAAATGCAAAGAAAGTAGGTAAATCTGGTAGTGGACAGTCCCCAAAACGTGAGTGCGATGGAAGATTGATGTGAAAATTGGTCCTGCGTCAAAGCAAAAGTTAGAGTTGCATCAGGAGAACGGCGTCTGAAAGTCAGTGAAAATTCAAAGGTGTATTTTCTCTCAAAAGTAAAGAAGGAAAAGTTTTTTGTTTGTGCGGTTCCTTGAGTGCATGGCTTTATGCAGAGGTGTGTTTTATGATAGGTGAAGAAAAGTTGCAAATACAAGAGGAGAATAAAAAGCCATAAAACAAGCAAGATATAGCCATGAGATAAAATGTAGTTGGGGAAGAAGCGCAAGGCGCGCTGTTGTGTCTGTACAGGGTGCAGTGCTGTGCTGTGATCTGATAACTGAGTTGGCTTTGAACACCGCTTCTGATACTCGGCCTGGCTCAGGTGTTTTTACATGGCATTCCTTTGGGTCCAGGAAGGGAAGTTAAGTGAACTTACCAATTAAAAGAAGTGGAGATTTCTTTCAGAATTTTACACTGTTTCTTCTAAGGCATACTCCAGAGCCCTAAAGCTAAAAGAACCTATAAGGTGAAAAGATATAAAAAAATAATAAAAAACCACCCAAAAACAACCACCAAAAAAAAAATCCCCCAAATTAAAGAAAACATTGTTCAACTGCAATGACTGCTGTTGTTTTCCTTCTGCTATCACTGTTACTATTAGTTTTCTTTCTTTTCAATTTAAGTTTCTTCCTCTTAATGCTTCAGTTTACCTTTGTTTCCTCATTTTTAGGTTGGTGATCTGGATCGTTGTGATCTATACTTAGCTTTAATTCCAGAGATAGTGAATTTGTGCTTGCAAGTCAGCTGGAAGAGAGTACCATCTATCAAGAATTTCATTTTGTCCCTGACAAATGCGTCTATTCGTAATCTTCAGGATAGAAATTGTGAAGAGGTAATTTAACATTATTTACAACAGTAAATATTAATATGAAATAAACCAGTAAATGTTAATTAAAATAAATATTTTATCTGTAATGTTTATATAATATTTAGATTATATATAAATAATTACATAAACATACTGTAACTATAACTTAATGTACAAATATTTGTTATATATTTTATGTATTAATATAAATATATATAATATATTATAAAATAATTAAGAGTTTGTGTGAATATGTATGTGTATATATATTCCCTAACACATATGTGTCTTTAGTTGGTAGTGTAATGTTAATGTAAAATATTTGTAGCTAAGATTTTTAGTACTTTTGTTTTCTTATATTACATTGTTTAGATGTCTATATAGCTAAAGTAAAACTTTAGTTGTAATAATGGACTATGTGTACTCAAAAGCTTTTCCCTCAAATATGAACAGATCTTACAGAGGAAGTTACTGTTAAATGAAAATGCCTTTTGTATTAATGATATGTTGATTTTCCAAGCTGGAACATACAGAGAAAAAGGAATTCCAGAACCCAGCATTGTTTTGGCTTTTTCATATAGTTATCTTCGTTGTCCCATAGTTGTATGTATTAGGCTAGTATATCTGAAATAGATATATTTTCAAAAGGTAAAGAAACATTAATAAGTTCTATAAAAGGAGGAGATTTAAATTAAGATTTGTTGGGCAGTATAATATTTGGTATTTTTGGGGTTGAATTATTGATCAAGAACAGTTAATAACACAGTAAAAGATTTTTAAGTATTTGATTTTCTAGGTTTACTTTTCTAAGGAAACAAAGAGCAAGACTTAATTTTTTTTTTTTTTTTCCTTTTGGTTATGTGAATTACATACTTCAGTAGTTTCAAAGTAAACATTTTCAAACTTAGTGTTCACTGGGGACCTCTACCAACTTATTTTGAATTCAGTGGAATTGTATTGTCATGATGATTTCTTCAGTTGCACATATTATACATCTTCAGTTTAAGAAGAAAAAAGAAAATGCTGAGTAATTACAGATGAGAAAAATCTTTTCTGTGCTCTAGACAGCTGAAAGTAACTTGAAGATATTTAAGTAAAATTGAGCTTTTAATACTATTAGGGAACTATATGCTTATTAACTTTTTTTTATTGAGACTTTTTATTTCGTGCCGCTTTGAATATGTGCGTTTATCACACAAAGTAACCATAGTAGGTGTTGTGACCTTTTAGCCTCTTGGAGCAGTTAGCATGTGGTAGTCCGAATTTCAGCTGTCTTGTTGCATTGGGTTTCTGACTACGTGGACCCACATCTTTTTTCTGATTGCTATCCAGCAATATATATAAACTGCTACCTGGCAAGATAGAAGTGTTCCATCATAGTCGAGCTAGGCACCTGCACTTAATGAATAACTGACTGTAATTTGCAAGATTTATACTTTTTTCAATGCTCGCAACTTGTGATTGATTGCGGTGACCCAGCCAAGCAAAGCTGTGTTGTGCATAGGGTAAGAAAATCAGGAAGCAGAAGGATGCACCTTATGATGTCTGAGGTGATACAAATAGGAGGATTATCAAATGTATCAGTAGGTTATTTGTATCGTATTAGAAGAAGTTGGTGCATGTTTGTTCATGTATGATTTGGTTTTAATTAGGAGCCGAAGCTTAAAGAACAAATTAAAAAAGTAGCTAGCATGGCTTCACTTACAGCAGTTTGTGAGATAATGGATCGGAAACCTGAAGCGCACCTTGAATCTCTGCCTTCTGTGGATGCTCTGAAAAGATTTATTTCCTTTTCTCAATTCAATGAAGTATTAAAGAAGCCATCTTATATTGAAGAAGAAAGTAGGTATGTCTGTGCTATAGCTTCAGTAATTCTCCAGAATAAATTTGATTAGCGTGGAGCAGTGATTAAGGTGCTGGCCTTTCCTGTTCTTTGATAACTTTTTGCCAAGATAAAAATGAATTCTGAACACAAACTATTCATTCAGTTGCTCTTTTGTCTTAACATTCAGGTTTTAGAATGTTAAAGCAGCCATAATTGGTCAGACCAAAGGTTCTTTTGCGCAGTCCTCTAGTGCTATGAAGCCAGAGCTAGCTTTGAACATCGCTTATCCTTATGCCAGCTTAAATATATATATATATATACAGACACTGTACAAAACCATAGCATGTACGCAAGCAAGTTTAAATGGAAATTATTTACTGTGGGGAAAGGGAAGCCCAGAGCAAGCCTGAGGGCCAAAACCAAATATTTGGGTAACAAAAAAAGATGGCCAGCATATAGTGATGTTTCCACTGAATACTCTCCCAGATGTTTATGACTAATGAGTCTGCCTGAGCCCAGAACTGATTTTTCTCTGTTTAAAAAACTTTATTTCTCGATTTCTCTTCCATGAACTTGTCCAGTCTCCCCTTGAACCTGTGTAAATTTTAGCGTCTTGAAGAAGTATAGTGAGTTTGTACAGTTAAGCTGTTCCTGGTGGAGTAGGAATGTGCAGGATAAATTAATACCATATATATTTAAGAATAATACTCTCCTTACAGCTTATGTGAAGAAACAACATCTCAAGGATGGGGGAAAATTGTTGCACGCTATGTTCGTGACCAGTGGATTTGCCTTCGTTTCATTTTAAATTCATTTCCAACACTGGCTCCAGAGTATGAAGAAACTTCAGAAATGTCATTGTCTACAGTTGAAAGGTCAAGAAAAATTCTACAGTCTGCATTAGAAGCCCTAAATATTCTTCCTTCAGACCAAGTTTTACCTGTGTTCGACTGCATGAAAGTCCTTGTTCCCAAGGTAAAAGATAAAACAACTGCATGATATTAATAGTTTTGGGGGTGTATTTTGTCAAATGTAACACTTCGTTCTTCTCTTTATTTTCAGCTTCTGAACTCATCGGAGTCTCTCTGCATAGAAGCATTTGATTTGGCTTGGAAAATTATATCCTCTTTGAGCAACACACAGCTAATATTCTGGTCCAATCTAAAAGCTTTTGTTCAGTTCATCTTTGATACTGAGGTTCTAGCTGTTGCTGCAAGTGCAAAGGGTCAAGCATATGCCAAAATAAGAGAGGTCAGTTTTAAGAATTCTTTTTTGGGAAGGGAACATAAATTTTATCTGCATCTAAAAATGTATTTTACTTTTTATTTTCCCTTCAGCTATTGTGAATTTTTCATTTCCAAAAAGGTACTAGTTTGAGAATGTTAAGACAAAAGATCAATTAGATTGAGGATAAACAAATACATTGTTTGTTCTTGTAACACAGAAAATTAAAAGTACTATTTCTTTGATTTTTAGACTGTTCAGCGTCTTCTGCATTCAGTAAAATGGGTTTTTTGGTCTTTTATTTTATTTTTACATTATGCACTTCCTCTTCAATATTTTGTTCAGGATTTGCCACCTGAACTGTCACAAACTCCTAATATTCTGGAAAAATTATGCCTTTTTCTAATAGTTTAGTCTTTATGAAAATACTTTCTTAAATGAAAAGTTAGAACCGTTCAGAACTTTTCGTAGATGCTATTGAATAAGCCAACTTAAACTGCTTCTTTAAAGGCTTTTTTTCTCTGAGGGTCCAGGTGTAGTAAACATAAAAATCATAGTCACCTTAGAGTTCAATTTAATACTGCATGATAGAGCTGCCTCTGTTGTTAAGAAAAGAAAAAAATAATTTTTACTCTTTTTTTGTAAGGTGGATGCAGCTTCCTGTACTCCAAAAATTCTTGCATATGTCATGGTGTTCTTTTTCCGTTTTAAGTCACTAAAATTCAGTACTGGGATGTTTGTTCGTCTTGGCTTTATACACTGGAAAGTTGTTCACTATTTCTTTTCTAAATAATCTTTCTTGGGTTTTTTGCTTTCTTCCCCTCTGAGTATCAATTAAATGTTTGTGCAGAACAGTCCACAATGACTGTGAGACTTTTACCAGAGCACTAATACATTATATATTAGTTACCAGTGTATATGTGTGCTTAGACTATGCTTAGACTTACGGTCTCATGCGCTGCTTCGCACTTAGCACAGAAATCATACTAGGAGGGGTTGCAGTTTTGCTTTGAAGTCACCATTCATAGCTCTGTCTTGGTGTCACACTTGTAACTTTAAATAATAGCAAATGTCTCAACTTTATTTTTAGCCCAGACACTCCAAAATGGTTTTTAATAAAATATAGAAAAATAGACACTTCGCAGCTATTTAAAATTGCTGTAATATCTCCGTATTACCCTTAAGCATCTTAAAATATAGTCCCATTTATTTTGTCTTTGTTCTTTTTGAAAACTTGCTTCAAATGAATGTTACTGTCATCTATTTTAAACAGTAGATAACGCTTCGCATTTGTAGTCTTCATGTGGACCCAAGCCAAAATAAGATATGTATGCAAAGATGGTAAAATATCTCTTCAGTTTTAGGAATCAGTTAACTTTTTCTTTTAATGAATCTCTGTAATGGATAATTGTATGCCCAGTGTTGTAGTAACTGATGAGCTGTAGTTAGTTTTTCATTTTTCTTTGATCATAAAATTTGTTTAAATTCTTAGAATTACTGTCTTAACTTCAGCGTTCGTATTTCAAGCATTATGTAAGGTGTATTTTGCCAATGTTGAGAGTCTTGAGTCTGTGTGACAGCTATCCCATTGTCTGCAGTGGGACATACCTTGACAGCAGGCATCAAGGAGCTAATGAAGGTCTCCTATACTCAGCAAAGGGCATCTGGTCGAACCACCTTCTGCCCCTTCATAAGAAAATGAAGATAAAGTTCCCAAGCAAGTGCCTACTTACGTATATTCTTATCCCACTCCTCGGCAGTCTCTGTTGCCATTGACCCCTTGTGCAATGGCTATATAGTTTAAGCTAATGAGAAAGAAAAAATGGAACTGCCTGATCCTGATTTGTCACAGAAGCATAATTTTGATTTTTGTATACCACAGTGCACTCTGTCTTTTTAATAATAGTTAGAAGGGGTGGAACAAAGGGGTATATTTGAGCCAAAAAAGGGATTATTGCTATGGTAAAATCCAGAAGGACTCCCGCAGAGGTGTCCAGAGCACTGTGTTCTTAGGCTTCATTTCTGCTGCTGCACTTTTCCTTTTCCTTTGTGATTATTCAATTGTTAATTGTGCTAGAACTTAAATTTCTTAAATTTCTTTTGTGTGTGCTGGACTTTTACTATGTTAATGAAACAATTGAAAAACATTCCAGGATTGAGAAACGCGTAGTAAATGTCATGCTGCTTCCCTACAGGTGAAACACAATAGTTCAATTTTAGAATTATTAGGAAAGTTACAATGCCTGTCTTTGCACTAAAAGAAAAGTTTCTGAATTCTTTGTAAAAAGACCAAATGTTTCTAAGGTGGTTTTTTTTTTTTTTTTTTTCCCAGAAAGTGTTTCTTCAGAGTGCATTCCGGTATTTCAATTTAAGCTCTTCATGAGCTTCTTGGTGCTTTAATCCTTAGCAATTCAGAACAACTTAATAAAAACGGTGTTACTGTCATTGCCATATTATCAAGAGTATCATTTTGGAGCGGGGAAGAAAAGAAACTGTCTCGTAAGAGCTGTCACACCTTCTGGAAAACCATTCTCATGGACAGCTCTAACTGATGTTGTCTAAAAAGGAATTTGTAAAATAACTCACCTGTTCATTCTGAATCTCCCTGTCCTCTCCCAAATGCTTGCAATTTCTTAGAAAAAATTTACTTTGTAACTGAAGTTTACTCTTGCACTTACCCTAATGAAGGGAGTAGGAAAGGAAAATTTTGGGGCCGTTTTTCTTGTTTTATTTTTCTCCTTTTTGGAGAAGTTCTAGATAGCAGTTTCGTATGTCTTAAATGTGCCCTCCTCAAAAATAAAAAGTAAATTGTACAAAGACGTTTTTCCACTTGAACTCAAATACAAACTTCAACATGAATGTGATCCTCATTCAAGAAGAGAACTAGTGATATGGTTACCTATGGAAGAAATTTTGTTTAATGTTTAATTTTTTTTCTAAATTGGTAAGGATTGATTAAAAACACCAGGTTTGTACTCGTGAAGTGAGCCCAGGTAGATTTGTTCCAGTTACCAGGAGATTTATGTAAAGCATCTGGTGGTCTGTCTGTTTAAGCAAGGATCAGTTGTACTGGGCCAATTGTTGCCCATTCACCTGCCCTTATAATCAGGGAATTGTAAATAGATTGAAGACAGCATTAACCTGAGCAGAGATAGGATGCGGAAGATCAGACCTGCTAAAATAGATATCACTGCAATATTATTCTAATAATTCTAGTACTTCTGAAAACTAGATTTTGAATCTTTTATTTCTTCTTTTCAGATAATTTTCAAGCTCATAGATATGTCCACTACAAAGACTGGAGTCTTCAATGTAGTCCTTAGTCATTGTTGTCAATCTTGGATATTTCCCACTGTTGATGAGAGAAGTGCCTTGACAAATGCTTTCTTAAATGCTGGAAATTATTGTGAACTTATCACTGAGGCTTGTGTCTTTGGAACTGTATTTAGGAGAGATCAAAGGTATAAAAAAAAAATCTTCGTGATTATATTGGTTATTATTTTGTGCGCTTTGTTTTAAACTTTGAGATAACTGTTGAAAACAGTTTTTGTATGCTATTCTGCTAATTTTGTTGCTTTGTCTTCTTTCATCTGTGAAGACTTATTCAGGATGTGCATGCCTTCATAGAAAATCTTGGAGAAAAATGTGCAGCGAATGTTGTTACAGAAAGGTAATGATTTTGAGGATACATCTTACAATATTTGGTGTGATTTGTGTCTTCATTACGATTGATGCTACAATAGGAAAGATGCTGGTTTTGAAGTCAGCTTCTTATCATAGAATATCTCAAGTTGGAAGGGACCCATAAGGAGTATATTCATAACCTTTTTAAATATTGGTAAAAGGGATATACATCACATTGTATTCATAATTTAAATACAAAAAGTAGAAAAAGGCTAAGTATTTTCAGGAAAATATATCCCACTTGTTAACCTGAATGGGACTGAAGTAACTACTTCCTCGTTGTTTCACCTCATAAAAGTAATACTTTTTAGGATGCAGAGCTGATATGTACCTTATCATTGTAGGCAAGACCGTTAAGAAACTCAGGCTTTAATGCAGCTAGATTTGGAGCTTGGCTTTTTAACATTGGTTGTAGGCCTTTCTAGCTTGCATACTGGCAATAGGCTCTGCCTCCGGTTTGTGAAACAGGGACATTGGCTACTGGATTATTGAACTTTTTTTGTAGTTTCACTCCCACCTTTACTCAGTGGAAAAAGATCAGAGAAACAGTTCTAACATAATGTTTTGAGAAGTGTTAGTAGTTGCTAAAACCTGAGCTTTTAAAAAAAAATCTACTGCCAATGTTCACTACTCCTGCATTTTCTCCCAAGAGCTTCTTGGTTTCCAAATGTCGGGTGACAGTCTGCAGCTGTGTGATGCTTTGTTACCTATAATGTCATTAATTCTACTCTTGGCATTAATTATTCCAGATGTCCCTGAATAACTAATAGGAATCAAGTGTTGTTTTGGACTAGAATATTTGACCAAATCTGTAAGCATAAATTAGTTGCTTTAAGATTACAGTTTACAGGCACAGAACTTCAAAAACTTTGTATGATACAGCTATTTCTGTAGAAAATTATTTTAAACACTTACATGCTATTAAAGACCTGTAGATGGAAGCAGGGGCAGGTTATTTGGAACTCACTAGTTTTCTTCATCAGCAATGATCAACTTTAAAATGTTGGTTCTGGCTATTTGCATATTGTCTCACTACAGACAACTTGATGGCTGTATGTTCAAGATGGTGTTTGGTGCTTTTTTATAATTTAGGAATTATCTTTATGTCTGAACAAATAGAGTTTGATTTTTTTTTTTTTAAATTAATATTTTACAGTACAAATCGAGATGATCACTACGTTCGGGTTTGTGCTATTAAATTCCTGTGCTTGTTGGATGGATCAAATATCTTGCATAAGACATTTGTGGAAGACATTTTCATCAAACTACTTGATAAAGTAAACTTCATTTCTCTTGGTATATAAATGTAATGTTAGTACAATTACTAAAACGCAAAGTATTTACAGTTGACAGAATGTATTTACGGTTGTTTGTATAGCCTGTCTAGATTTGCCCAGTAATACACTTGGTTTTTATTATGAGACAGAAGTTAATTCAGCCAAACCAAAATAGTAAAAATTGTCTTTCAGGTTTATTTCTCTCTTTTTAGTGGATTTTCTGACTTCACGGAACTTTATCCAAATTGTAACCATTGTTCCATTAAGAATCTTCTTTTAGGCTGCATTTTGAAGCACTGCATTTCACTTTAACAATTGCAGACTGCCTCTTGAATTGAGAGCGCTATTGTCTCCTTAGAAGACCTTTATAAATAGAATTAATGGAGAAGGTTGGGGTCTGATTTTCATTTATGTCGTAGCTGCTTATGCATTGGCAGTAGTGTAAAGTCAGTGGTAAATTATGACAGCTGCTACTAGAACATCACCCATGCATTCTGGTACTATAGAATTCTGCTTTTGTCTGAAGAAGAAGAAATGGGTGGTTCTTCGTTCCTGTCAGTTAACTACTGGAGGAAAAATGGATAATATTTGTGTTGTAAGATTGATCAAAGTGGGAAAAGTGAGCTTTAAAAGTGATTTCCTTACTTGCTTAAATATGAAACTTAAACATGTAAAAATAAAGTGTATTTGCATTTTAGTATTACATAGGACTTGGATCACCAAATAATTTTATTTTTAAAAAGTCAAGGAAATAATTTTGGGTGTCCTGTATGTTTAAGGCCAAAACAGAGTACGTAGGGAAAGAATGTGAGCCATATGAGAACATTAATTTCAAATCTTTTTAAAGTTCCACTTATCTGTTTTCTTTCACGTAAAACATCTTATTGCAGAATATCAATTTCTGTCTCAAAACTAGAGCTGTAGGTACAAGCTGATCTAATTGATAGCATGACTAAACCCATTTTTTTAAATGTAGACACTAAAGTAGAAATGTTTTCATTTATATACTCATGTCTTCACTTAGGATCTTTAGTTCTTGTATAACTAAATGACAGCTTGAGTCTTCAAGCTCCATTTTGTGTAGTACTGTTTTAATTGTTCATATGCAGTAGGTGCTGTAAATTCTTCAACTTTCTGCTGTTTGAAGGGTCTTAATACCTAACATTTTTTGTGCTCTTAAGTAAAAATACTAAGTGGAATTGTGTATTTTTTCAACTTTCTGAACTTCTCATGGACAAGCTTCAAAATTTAATTCTAAATAAATGGAATTAATATATTTTTCCTAAATTTATACTTAATGCTGATGCTACCTGTGCAGTAGATGCTGCTTTCTCATTACAGTAAAGTGTATTTCCATGGATTCAATTTTAAAGGAAGAATAGGTAATAAACCTTTTAATTTGCTTTTAGGATGAACTGGTATCCAGATCTAGAACACGCTATTATGCAAACTCTTTACAGCATAGAATTAAAAACCGGGTATGGCAGACACTCTTAGTTCTTCTTCCGAAGCTTGACCAGGTATTGCTCTTCACTATGAATTCTTAAATAAATATCTACTTTCAAGAATAATTTGGTGTCATGCAAACTGCATATGTTAAATTACAGCAGACTATGAGGCATGTAATGTCTGTGGTTGATGTAGAAGTTTTGTGTAGTTTCATTCTTTCAGTCTGAAGTGATGGATTTATGATGCATTTCCAGAGGTCACTAGAAACTGGTTCTTGGATTTGTGAATTATAGGAGACTAGACTGTTCCTGTTAAAGCTAGCTAAAACTCTGTACTGACTATCTGATTTAAAGCTTTTCATTTAGTAAAAATGTTGCTACTTTATGAACACTCAGAAAATTGAGAAATTTTAGTTTAATCTAATGCTTCTTCATAATAAAATACTTGAAAAGTATAATAAAGAAATTAGATGGTTCTAAAATGTTTTAATTTGAGTATTAAAAGTATTTCTAATAGTATGATAAAGCTGAGAATGTTCTTTTATTTAGAATTTTTTTCTTCATGGAAATAACTAACAATATACTAAATGATTATCTGATTTTGTTTTCTCAGAATTTTTTGTGTGGAACTCTTGACAGAGTTTTTCAGGCTGGATTTGGTAACAATCAGGCATCTGTGAAATACTTCATAGAATGGATTGTTATCTTGAGTCTGCATAAATACCCCCAATACCTTAATAAATTCTGGGATTGCTTTTGCTATGTAAGTAAGAACTTTGGCATTCACTTGAACAGTAATTTGAACAAATTGGATACAGTTCGTCTTCCCATACCTTATTTTCTGTGTATTCCAGTTTTCCTTTAGAAGCAGTGTTGAGCAGATCAAATTAACTTGGAAGTGAGTCTGAACTATAGTTCAGAGACATTTAGAAATTTGTGATGTAGAAGTGGCTGAAGACAAGTGAATTCTTCCAGTTGAGAGACTTCCTTTTATAATGTACTACTCTGGTCAGAGTAGAGCTGGCATAGCGAATCAGAGTATTCTTTGCAGTCACCAATATAAGAGCCATCAGGAACACATGGATGCCCTAGATTCTGAGTTTGGGAAGATACTGCAAAGTCACTTGTGGTTTCCACACCCAGCTTTTGTCTTCTGCATCTTGTTTGTCAGTGGGAACATGACTTGCGTAACACGTACTCAGTTTGCAGCTTTTAATATGGGCTTCTCTCACAGTGGAGTTCTGTAATGTGGTTCCAAAACTGGAGGCAGGGTTTGAATTATGGTACCCAAAAGTCATGAAAGGGTTGACTGAGGAGAACTGACCTACTAGCATTTCATTTTTATGTCTTGCTGCCTTCTTAAAGTAATTACCCATAAGAGTTGACCTGTAGAAATAGTAATTGTCTGTATTGATATCCTTGAATTTGTTAGCATTGTACATTTGGGCTGAGTAGAAAATATATGTACTTGCATCTCCTCCAGTGTATAGGAAGACGTTACTTGCAGCGGTGCCTCTGCTGAAGCTCACCACTCATAATAGTTAAATGTAGATGTCTTCTTGCTTATCAAATAGCCTAGTTGCTACTGTAGTTTTTTTTAAAAGCCAAACAGTAGGACAAGAATTAAATAAAAAAATTGGAAAACTGTATATATACGTTTTTTGCCCAAAACCAGGCAGGTTTTTAATATTGCTCTGAGACAACTTTGCTTGCTAGTGATGCATGCTGTGGGTTTTGGGGTTGTTTGGGGTTTTTTTCTGCGCGGGGGAAAAAATTTCTCTTTCTGTTTACAATTTATACTTTTTTTTTTTTTCCCTAAGTGCATAAAGATGCCTTGTCATGCCTATCTGAACTGATGAGAAGTGCTGTCAGGGATGTAACCTTTTCCTATTTCAGAGTTCCTTCCAAGAGCTCAGGCAGTTGGAATTGCTATCATCTTAGTAGATGATAATCTATTGGATCAAAGCAATCTCATGCTGATTAACGAACGTACTGAATCACAGTGGGCCCATTCAAACAAACAGAGCAGGCAGAAAACGTGTATATTTACGAAAAAGGAATACAGGTTGTATTTTCAGAGGCTATCCTGGAAAACAGTGACTCTGAAAAGGATTTTCAGGATCATATTGAAAAATAAGCTGAACTTGAGCACCCAGTGCAATGCTGTGGCAAAATGGATGAATTAGGGACTATATTTGTAAACAGAAGTGGTGAATAGAACTGTGGAAACTCATTTCCACATGGGTGAGGAAATGAGTGTGGGTGAGGCTGATGGTAGGCTATGCGTTCTGCGTCCGGTACCCACGTTTGTGACGTGGAAAAGTGCAAGCACTGAAAAGAATCCCCAAGGTTTTTATTGGGTTTAGGGTTGGGCAGGAGGTGTGGGGGGGGCGGAATACGGTGAATTTGGGTTGAATTTTAGCTCATTTATACTGCTGTATACTTCATTCTGATTGATGTGTTAGTAAAAAGCAAATAACGTGTTAGGAAAAATGAAATCTTAATAATAGGAACTTTGTATTTTAGTAAATTTTCCTGTGGAAACACATAGGTTTTTCTTTTTAATAGTGTTGATATTGCATCTGCAGAACATGCTGTGAAAACTTTTAGGGTATAAAAACATTTTATATATGCATATTTCTTGTTACATTCTCTTTTGCTTTAGGATGAAGAAAAGCTTAAAACAAGCATCTGCACATTTTTATCAGTGTTATCACACTTTGACATAGTTCTTCAAAATACCTCGGAGAAGGTAAGTTTGACTAAAAGTGTTCATTCTTTATTCAGTTGCACTGTATATGGATATCTGAAATAACCATTTTTGCAGTCTGTTTTCGAAACCTTTTTAATACCTACTTCCTACAAAGGTATCCTTTGATACAGAAAACACTAACTCTTCCTGTCACCTCTGTAATGTATTGGACTTAGGAAAATTAGCTAAATGGCAGATGTTCTGGATACATAGGGCCTGATTACCTGTGAATTTTTCTAGAATAGCTACTCCAGTTTTAATTAAACATGTGGATGCATCTGGGTTTGTTTTTCTTGCTGCTCTTGTTTAATCTGCATGAAGTCGGCCAGAGATAAGCTGGAAGAAGGTGATCTTTCTGTAGAATAACAACACTCAAATATGGAGTTCTTTGGCAATAGCTAGTCCATATTACATTTAGAATTCTTTATTTGGAATTCTCAATTTTTTTATTGAACTTTAAAATAGAGGATGAAATATAGTCAGATGTTACATTAGATCAACTACTTCACATCTGTAGCAATCCAAGCATTTTTGTTATTTTTTAGTGTCTGCATACATTTGCAAGATCAGCTTTCTAAATGCTAGAAAGTCAGAAGTAAATAGAGGTTTCCATGTATGCAGAATGGAACACAAGTGGGGCTGTAGGTCTGTGCCCTAGTGAGAAGGAATGAAATCAGGACCATGTTCTGAAGGCTGTATTTGGACATATGTGTACTGTTAAAGCTTTGGCCTTTCTGAAAGGCTGTTTTTTGAGGAAGCCACTGTTTCTTGGGCCACTCTTACTTTTCTCCTTCTGAATGGTACGTTAAGGCTTAACGTAAATGAAAGAAACTTCTTTATCTTTGTTTTTTTAGAAGCCAGCTTTGAAGAAGGCCCTCATAGTTGTTCTACAGTGGTGTTTCAACCATAATTTCAGCGTTCGACTTTATGCGTTAGTCGCCCTTAAAAAAATCTGGGGTATGTGCAGAATGTTGCATGTGGAAGAATTTGAAGCTCTGACACCAGTTATTGAATCTAGCCTTCAACAAGTGGAAAACATGCATGGCACAGGGTTAGTAACATTCTTCTGACTTACAGCTTAACATTGTTCTTCTGAGCCATTTGCAGCAAGTCTAATTTTCTAAAGTAGCACTTGATAATTTCTACAGGGTTTCATGGGGTTTTTAACTCTTCTTAAAAAGAAACCAAAACTTCGAAATTGAAATCTAATTATTAGCCAAGAAAATGAAGTGATAATTCAGTGTAGCATTACAGTCTGAAAGCACAAGAGGAAAAACTCAAGGCATGTTTGAACAGTGCTCATAGTTTAGAGGTGGGGTAAAAAAAGACAGTCATGCTTAATTTTCTTACCTGACGGGTTTTGAAGCAATAAAATACATTCTTCCAAACTTCCTGATACCAGTAAATTCTCAAATATAAAAATCCAACATGTTTTCGGTGTTAATATTTGAAAAAACTTCTGTGGGAGAAAAACAGATAGGGAAATTAATTTTAGGTGATGATTAAATGAGCTTTACAGAAATGCTTTTCTGCTTACTGATTTGGAAATAAAACAATTCAGTTAGATTTTGTACTGTCTGTGTGTTTGTATCCTTTTTTTAGCCCTGTTTTTAGGTGTTAATTAAAACTATTTAGAAGTTCTGACAGTCTTGTCAGCCAACATAAACTTGGGACTGCTGCTGACAGGCGCTTTTTTTTGGGGGTGGGGGGTGGGGTGGGGGGGTGGAGAACATTAGTATTCATTTCCCTGATCAATGTCACTGTTAAATCACCCAAGTTGGCATGTCAAGACATGGGATAGAAGAAAGCAGCAGTGGGAGGAGTCTGCTGGTTTTGGGGGTTTTTTTGACAGCCAGAAGTTGTCACTGAACCACAGGCTAGTATTCAGTTTCCTTCAGAGGCCTAGATGGGATACTCTTTCTTGCCAAACTTGCTTCTTTCAGTAATAGAATTTGGAGGCATGTTGTGGGCCTTTCTTGAAACATAAATGAAACTTGTTTCCCGAATGCTGCGTTTTGTTTTGTTTTTTTTTTAAAATGGGTCCTTACTTAATTGTTAAAGTATTTTCTTCGCATACAGTATATAGTAAATACAATCAGGTTGCCTTATTCCAATTGACAATTAAAAAATCCAGTACGTTGCCTTTTTTGTGCATTTTGCATTACTTTCTGCAATTGCAGGAATGCTAGAAGGAACTGGCAGCGAATCCAGGATCACTTCTTCTTTGCAACATTTCATCCACTTGAGGATTATAGTCTAGAGGCAAGTGCGAGACTATTGCTGATCATTGTATTTGTGTAGTTTTACAACTATATTTTTATCTTTCTTTGTATGTTCTAATGTAGGATGAATAATGATCAACTATTATTCATTAAAACTCTGAAAAATTACTTCACCTAAATTGTGATGGATTTTAGACTAAGACTGCAGCTTAATTCTCTAATTAATATTGTGTTAAAAACCTAGGTCAATTAAGAAGAGGTATGTGTGATGAATGTGCCGATCTGTGTGGGAGTTAATCAGGTTTTATATTTGTGGCTGGAAAAGTTACTTCTAATAACTGAAGAGCATCTACTTAATTGCATGTAGTTTGTTAGGATTTTTGAGACATCTCCTGTCCTTAGAAGTAACTTCAAGTTGCTTAACTAAACTGTTGTTTGATGTGAATGGGATACAGATATATAACTCTAGAGCACCTTTCTCAGCTATAGTTTTTGCTATAGCTTAAATAACTGACAGCTGAATAAACACTGAGGGAAGGAAGGCAAAAATAAGGGTGCAGATAAAAATAAGAGATAGAGGAACTAAGCTGAAAATACAAGATAAACATGAATGTGAAAAGGGGTACATGTTTTGTGGCACAAACAGTGCTATCTTTCAGAGAAGGAATTTTTTTCTGTTTTTTTTTTAACTGTTGTTCTGTGAAATATTTTTGTGAACACTTAAGTATGCCAGATATGACGTGGCAAAATTCGGAAGTGAAAATCCTGAACAAGAAAAAAAAAAACAAAACAAGGCTAATACTTAATACTTGTTAAGTATTTAAATATATTCAGGGTGCATCTTCACCTTCATCTTGAGGGTGCATTGCGATAAACAAAATGTCTGGGTTTTAAACCCTTCATTTTATTCAGCCTTTTCCTTGGGGTGTGTGTTTGTTCCTCCTTGATAAATTGTGGTTAGCTGTATTGGTAGTGCTGAGTTGGATTTTACCACTAGATTTTAATGCTTTTGAGTATATTCCTTTTGATATTAAGTCAATCCGCATTCTTTACTAGAAGTTCATAAGAGCATCTGAACACTCTTTAGTGTTACGCGTAGCTGAGAAGCATAGCGTTAATTCGTTGGTATTCTAGAATTTCAGAACAGTAATCAATGCAGATCCTTAAAAAAGGTCTAATCGGAGAGAGAAGGAGACTAGATTTATGAAAGTTTGGGATAGCCTATATATAAAATGATGAATATTGAGAGAGATGTTAGTAAGTTCAAGTACCAAGAAAAACAAGTATGAAAATCATAGAATGCTAGATAAGATGTGTGCAATAAAATTACCAGAGATTAATTTATATCTGTTTTGCTTGCTTTAGTGGTGCTCTGCTAATAACACTGTGTTAAATTGCAGACAATATTTTACACTCTTCCCCGCCTTTCGGAACTTGCTGAAGATGAATGGATCTCACTTTCCAAATTTGACAGATTCACTGACATTCCTTTGCCACCAGCATTTCAGTGGTATCATTCTCGAATGGAACTTCGTGATCTGAAACCAAGTGACTGGTCTCAGCAAGACATGGGTAAAATATAGCTAATCTATACTAAATACAATTATTTGTATGTAGTAGCTGTATACGTCTGTATTCAATCTGATCTCTGATTGAAATCAGTTTTCCAGCTGAAGTAGACTTGTATCTATGTAAGCAAAGTATGTACCATAAAAATAATAGTAGATGACTAATGGTGTCTACAGTATTACCATTTAGATAATCTTCTTTACTGAAGCAGTAGTTTCACTACCGCTTGTATATCCATATGACTACTACTTGTTTTTATAGGTTCAAATTCAGCTGAAACACATAGCCAGACAGAATGGACTGATGTTCAGAAAAAGATTATACCCTGGAAAAACAGTACTCCTAGTTTAGACCTGGAAATGGTATTTCAGGATCGTGCTGCTAAACTCGGTAAATCAAACAGCAGACTGATTGTGGTGGCTTCACTTATTGATAAACCTACCAATTTAGGAGGTAAGGTTGATTGCACATTTTTAAACTTTTATTTTAGACCTTAGAGCCCACTTGGATAATAGGAATGAATTTCATCTTACGTTGATAATTAGAAAATTTAAGTACTGCTCAGAGAAATAGATCATTATCCTGAAAAAAACTGGTAACCAAAAGAAATACTAGCTGCTTTGGAAGAAGGGGTCTTCTATAGTTACATTTTGGGGAGGGGGGGAAGTACTTACACATAGCATGCATTACTTAACTTTGCTGTAAATCATGCTCAGTTTCTTACTGTTTTTATATTCTTTGTTACAGTTGAGTTTTTGAACTGTATATGCCGTTAAAGGAAATAATTTGCTTTTACACTTTTTTCTGTAACAATTAAACCAAATCTTGTAGATTACTAGTTTCTCATGCCTGTTGGACAGGAAAGTGCATGTTCCTGATTAAGTACTCCTTCACAATGTCGTGCAAGCTGTGATATAACTCCTGCAAATACTTTATTGCATTGTGCTTGCTGTTGTCAGCAGTTTAAATAACTGCAGTGAAACTTTAATGAAAAATAAGCCCACAAGCTGGTGCTGTCTGCATTGTAATGCTGCAATGTGTCATTCTCTCAGGCCTTTCATTTAACAGGCACGGGATTTAGAGCTTAAGTGTGTGTAGGTGTCCATCCATCCCTGCTGAGGCTTGTACACTGACCCATTACTTTGTGTAATTAGTATTGTAGAAGCACGTTGCCAGACATAGTGCTTTTCTAATTTTTATCTTTCTGCTAAGTTACAAAACATTTTTTTTTTTTTTTATTTTTCCTGGTAAATTATATGGAACAAGGTGTGGCTTGGAACAGATCTAGGAAGCACCTGAAACTGATTAAAAATAGAGGACTAAAGTAACCATTTCTCTTTCAGATTATGTGTCCTTTTACACTTGCTAAAATATTCTGGCTTGGTGTTTATTTTCTACACAAAAATCACTTTAATTCTTCTGTTTGTAGGTTTATGTCGTACAAGTGAAATATTTGGGGCATCTGCGCTAGTTGTCGGCAGTCTTCATTATATACAGGATAAGCAGTTTCAGCATCTTAGTGTTTCTGCAGAGCAGTGGCTCCCCCTTGTTGAGGTGAATGGAAACATTTTAATAGCTAAAAAGTGTACTGTACATCTTCAGTTCATCAGATGCGTAGTTCAGAGTCTTACTTTTTTTATCTTGCAAAAATGAACTTTTTATTTAACAGAAGCTCCCGCTGTTATCTCTGAGACTTAATCCTGAGTATTTTGGTATAAATTTTTAAAATACTTTTAATTTCTTGTTGCTGTGATAAACTGATTTATGTGAGCTTTGTTACATCTTACTCTGTGTTTTATAGTGGTGCATTGGAATTTAATGTTTGTTTATACAAGTTGAACAACACTTCATTTATCTTGCCTGGTCCATTGCTTTTGGTAACTTCATGGGGATAATCTTTGAGTTTGCCTGAAGCTAACTTGTGCCAAGCTTTTAGAACCTATTATCTAGCTTATAAAAATGAGAGTTTCAACCTGTATGTTTAGTATTTGGTAGAAAATATGTTTGTGATATTTTATAATAATCAGTTTTTCAAGATCAGCTTTAAGTGATCTGAAAAATTCAGTGCAAATTTTTCATTTCCCCCCCCAGTGCTTATTTTCAGCCTATTAAGATTTTTCTTCAGAACAAGGTAGCTGTAGTGTGTTTTGCCTAAAACAGAATGCTGATGAACACGTGTTGTCACGCCTAATCTCTGTACAGAAGTGTACTGATGATAGAGCTTCTGTTGCATGAAGAAATTAGCATTTAATACAAATAAGCAGTTTAGAGAGTAGGATGAAGACAACTAAATTCTTCACTGCAAGCTGTCACAAGTTGTAATGCAGGCATGTAAGGCAACTCAGCTTCAATACTGGCTGTTGTATTGTTTTGGGAAGGAATTCCAGGTTAAATAACAACTATGCACCTTGTCCCTATGCAAGAGTGATTCTTTTACATTCAGATGTAAGGCTTGTAGCTGTCAGAAGCATAGAAAAGCCTTTATTCATTGTATTTGTGGAGCACATTTTTGTGGCATTACTTAACCTTTTGAGCCACTGCTGAAGAGGTTTTAAAATGTTAAGCTATGTATATGGACAGTGTCTTTGGGGATAAAAGTCATTCATCTTAATTGATTTTTACAGTAACTTCAGAAGTTTACAAATGGCAATATTTATATATTTGTATATTTCTCTTTACTTTTGATGGACAGGTGAAACCATCTCAGCTTGTTGATTATTTACAGCAGAAAAAAACAGAAGGCTACACTATTATTGGTGTGGAGCAGACAGCTAAAAGTTTTGATCTTACAGAATACTGCTTCCCGGAGAAGTCACTATTATTGCTGGGGTAAGAACACAGACTTCTTTGTAAATCTACCTCTTGCAGTCCATCCCTTCTACTAGTCAGAGTTTGGTCATATGAAAACTAAGTGACACTGGTAAAGGTGGATTTAGAATGGGAAGTGATTGTGGAAAAAGCAGAGCTTGGCTTTGTGTGCTAAGGAGTGGGAGGTATCGATACCTACTCCTGAACGATCCTTCTCCTCATACTTAATAACCTATCCATACACTGTAACTCCTTTTTTTTATGGGTGGAGGTAACAACAGCATGGATTATAGTTTTCCAGGTGTGATAGAGATATCATCTGTTCACTGTAGTAACATGGGGCCCTGTATGTGTAGGCTGCGGTGAGCTCTGCAAGGAGGGCTGCCTGTTTGCCCTGCTTAACTTGGTGAGGAGGACTGGAGCAGAGTGGGAGCATGCATAGCTGGGAGATGCTTTAAAAATTAAGGATGAGGCATGGGATGAAGTAGCAAGTTTTTGCAGTGCAAGCAGAGGCTGGGACAACTTCAGAGAAAAGCAATAATCAGTTCCTATAATCAGGCAAGCCTCAGATGTGACAAAGGGGAGGCTACTTCAAGAAATCCGGAGGAAAGTGCCTACAAGTCAGCTACTGGAATTGCAGGGCCACTGAGTGAGACCAGGAGGAAGGGCCTGCCTATTCTTTTAGGACTAAGTGGGCAGAAATACCTGTTTCCCAAACCTTTTTATATGTAGCTCGTCTTCAGAATGTAGTTCTCATAGTCATTTTGTTCTCTTCTAATTAAAAACATAGTTTTAATTACTGATAACCTTTGGTATCTTCTGGTGTGCTCATTCTGAAGAGGTGAAACGTTTCCCATTCAAGGCTTCTATCAGTCTTGACATTCCCTCATTCCAAGACCTCACTGAATGTAAACTGGGCAGTTGAGCTTCCCTGCTGTGCCATCAGCTTCATGCCCTGGTCATTTCATCTATAGCTGTTTATTTCACTATATATGGATAGTTTCAAAATAAAGGCAGAGAGGGAGTTCTTGTGTTGGGTGTTCAGCTATTGCTGTACTAGCTTGCTGGACTAGCTGTTGCTAATGAAGTAAAGATTAAGTGCGCTACCAGTTTTCCTACATCAAAGCTTAGTCAGGTCTCCCACATTTTCTTTGTATCTGTAATGTATTACTGCTTTTAAAAAAAAATTATTTCTTGTCCTCATCAGTTATATCGAGGGCAGATGTACCATTTGTCAAATGGCGTTTGGATGCCGTTGTGACTTCTGCATCTTCTGCTTTCTGGAACCACCTGTCTTTTCTCAGATACAAGTTACTGTTTCTTCTTTACTAGAAACGAACATGAAGGAATCCCAGCAAACCTGATGCACCACCTGGATGTCTGTGTGGAAATTCCTCAGCAGGGTATTATTCGATCACTCAATGTTCATGTAAGTGGAGCTCTGCTGATTTGGGAGTACACAAGGCAACAAGTGATCAAGCAAAAACAACAAAAATAACTGCCAAGAGTTTCGTGCCTTATAGTACAGCTGGGTGACTTCCTATGGTGCTACAACATGAAATTCTGAATAGATGAGATACAAACTCAGGGTGAATGAGGATTCTTAAGTTTTGCATGTTTTGTTCTCTGTAGTGTTCAGACTGACTTTTAAATGCCTTAATACTTTACCTCCTTAAATAAAACTGTTGCATTGGAAATAAATACTATTTATATTGCATGTGGCGTGTGTGATTTTTCTACTGTTAGAACATCAGCATAGTCCTGTGAACAATCCAAAACTCAAACCAGGATTTTTACTAGTTACTTCAACTGTGATGACCATGCTTGAAATTTGAAGTGCTGCCTTCCTATAACCACAGTCAAAACTTACTGTAGCCAAAGTATTAATGCCTCCAGCATCTAGATATACTGGATTATGTATTTTTTTGCAAGGTAAATTCACTTACATTATTACGTTAAATGCTGCCCCTTGTTTAAATGCCTTACACAGTCAAGTTTACTAATCCTGCTGAAAACAGTCTGTATCTTTAAATAGTTGCATCAGTAAGGTAATCAAAAACACTCAATTATACAAAAGGCCATAATGTGAGAACAGTTATTTATAACTGCTGTGCTTCTAGCAGAGATACTGATTGAAAACTCTTATCGCTAATGTAAAAATTCCTATTGCTTATAAAAACCACGCATACTCAAAATATGTAAATTACATGTCAGGCACAGGATGCATTAGCTGCTGTTTTATAAACTAATATCTAACTTAAAATACAGTTTGGTAAACGACAAATACAAATTACATTATACCACTATCTCCTTTTGACAAGGAGGGGAAGTTGGAATGGACTTTTTTTTTTTTTAAAGGAAAAGCTGGTTCACTTACTGAAAAACAATTTTATTGTTCTCTTTAGAATATGTACATTACACTATTAAATAATCATTTATTCCTGTGAAACAATTTGACTAATTATACATTCAAAACCTTAGATTTGTGAACAGCCCTGCACCATGTTTCTTTGACTTATACTCATGAAAAAGCTGTCCATGACCATCTTTTTTCAGCAGACACATGAGACCTTGCGAGAAGAACAGCAGCCTGCATTTCGGGGAGACGGGTTACCAGTTCTTGAGCTCAAGCAGCTTCTGTTGCTTTCTCATGCTTCTTCCTTCCATAGCTATTCTCACTAGATTTATTTTGAAAGCAGAGTACCTAAGACTTTCCAGCAGCTTCTGAAGGATGATACCCTTCTGTTTCAAGCTTTTTTTTATATTTTAAAAAGTCTCTTCTTTTGTCAAAATATTTAACCTGTTTAAAAAGAGAAAAGATGTTAATCAGAAGAAGCTAGCAGAAGACAGGGCTTTGTGCATCACAAATGCACACATAAACGTCTTTGATCACTGAACCTAAGGAGGATTTTAACTCAATACACTAGTTAGGAGTTTCTTGCTCTGTTGAAATAGACTAAAGAGTGGAGTGTGTTTGTTTTTTGTGTTTTGTGGGTTTTTTTACCATTCTGAAAGTGACTTCGGTTTCCTGTCACAACCACCCTGTTACTTCCATGAACATCTGATAAAAGCAGTCTATTGCTTTGCTATTTTCACTGCTGTGAACAAAGACTATTTGTAACGCAAAGGTAAGTCCAGCAGCTTTTCTATGGTATCACAGACTACGTAACCTCTGAATTCATTGCCTAGAGCCACTGATGTGCATGGTGCAAAGCACTGCAGATGAAACCATCATCACTAGAGATGACATGGTAGAACTGCAGTGTTCAAAGTATGAGTCAGTACAGCAGCTGTGAATGTACTTGGTTTTCTTAACAGACTTCAGTCTACTAGCTCCCACAGGAACTGTTCAGCCCCTCAGACACAGGGGGGCTGTGGTACAGGGCAATGCCTATTAAGAATTATAGCTTGAGCTTAGGAAACTAAAAAGCACAACATGAGTGAGTTACATGTAAGCAGATGGTTTACTGTGAAGTTACACTGCATGAAGAAGGGTATTTTTATGCACAAGAGGGTATCGGATGCCAGTCTCAAGATGCCATGCAACTGCAAGCCCTGCGTGTCACCTCTCTGCCGTATTAGCCTTTTTTCTTCAGCAACAATAGTTTCTGTGCACTTCTAAAAGCTTCCAACTATATTTCAGAGCTTGTTTTTTTTTTAATTAAACAATAAGCCTGTATGCTTGTATAGTTGCACATTTATCTGAAAGTTTGAGATGGTATTTTCTTTTCCCTTTATACTATGTATTTTACGCTACTGTCCATAGTTCCCAGGCCAGTCAGTGGTCTGCTCGGGAGTTCTAATTTCCAGCAAGACCAGAAGTGTGCAAACCAAGTTACGTTTGACAAGGGCGCAGGGTTATCTACGAGAAAGCGTAAGACCGGGCGCGTTCCGCAATCCAAGAAGCGGGACTTGCCGTCGTTTACAAGGTAAACGTTAATTACTTGTCGGTGCTGTTACTACCGTGCCAAGAAACGCTCTGTTGGTTTAGTACGAGCTTTGGGGAGGCCGAGTGCAGGCGGACGCGTACGGAGCGGCGGCTGCTCACCCACTGCTGCGGACACCGGGACTCGAAGCACAGCCGCAGCTTCTCGCACTTGGAGGCATCGTCCGCATGCCTATCCAAACACTGCCAGAACTCGTCCCGGGCCCCCCAGCAGGCCTTCCTCTCCTCCATCGTTGGCGCCGACATCTTCGCTACCGACCGGAACACAAACGGTGGCTGTCCCGAGAGCGCCTCGCCCCCGGCGCTGCCCCCCGGGCCGGCTATGAGCCCTCACCGCGCCTCGCCGCTTCCACAGCGGGCCCCGACACCGCCCTGCCCGCGGTCCCAAGGTACCGGGGAAGGGGGTGCCTGAGCGGCACCGCCCGCGGCCGCCGGAGAGAAGGCACCGGGCTCCACACCGCACTCGCCGACCCGGCCCGGCCCGGCCTCGCCTCGCGCGGCGAAGGTCACACTCCCGGAAGCGGTACCGCACTGGAGAGGAGCGGCGCGGCGCTTTTCCTAGTGCGCAGGCGCAACCCCGGCGGCCCCGGGTGAGATTGGCAGGCGGGCCGGTTGCCCCGCCCCCGCGCGGCGGGCCGTGGTCGCCGTGGGGACGGAGCTGCCGCTGCCCCCCCCGCCCCCCCCCACCCCCGCGGGCCGGGCCGCTGGGCCGGTCCCGGAGCTCCCCAAATGCTCCCGTCCGCAGCGGTTCCCGCCACAGGCCCTTCCGGGGTGCCGTTCCCCGCTGTGGCCTCTCAGTCGGAGGAGAGCGAGCCGCGGGCTTGCGAAAGGCGTGTGTAAAACCCCAGGGGAGCCTGGCGTCGCTGGCTCGTACGCCCAGCTGCGCGCACCTCGTACAAACCCGTCTGGAACGGTGTCTCGCGGCGGACTCGGTCGCTAAGGCAAGCGGATAATAAAAGCAAGGAGGAAGAACTGGTTTAGGCGGTGGAAGAAAAATTCGGCCGTAGCGAGGGTGGTGAAACAGTACCAGAAGCCTGGGGGCCGGCCGGGTGGGCGCCTGGTGAGCTCAGGCTAGCAGCAGCACCAGGCACGAAGGCTGCAGTGCTGCTCAGCAGCACGCCGGAGAAAACTCTGTTTCGTTGTTTTGCCTGGGGTGCGGCGGCGTTCCTTGCTGTCGCCAGGGGACGGCTGAGCCTGCCCTCTGCGCGTCGGCCGCCCGGAAGCGCGGGAGCGGGAGTTGCCATAGTAACGCGCGGCAGTTTTGGGAAGGGAGAACCTTTTGGCGGCTGGGAAGAGCCCGGCTCGGCGAGGTGCGGAGGGCCTGGCAGCTCCCCGGCCGGCAGCTTTGCCGGGAGCTTGTCGGTAGCCGGTGCTCCTTCTGGTGCGTGAGCTCCTTCTGCTCGGCAGCCGGGTCGGGGCAGCGGGTGTAGCTGTCCGCCTGCCTGGAGCGGGTTTTCTTCCTCGGCGTGGGATAATGATTCTGGCTGGTGGTGGTGGGCGTGCTTTCCTGGTTCTCCTTGCAGGTGGCTCCCTTCTCTGGGTGCAAGGAAAGGTATTTTAAGAGAAGACCAGGGATTTGCACTTCTTCGGCAGAGCCCCCTGTAAGCCAGCTGGATCTGGAGGGGATTTTGTTTGTCGAAATACCTAACCGATCCCTTGGAAGGGATACTTTTTTTGAGCAAAGTGAATGCAACTGCTGCTGTACGGTATATAACACAGGCCATGTTCTCGGCCCTGCCTATTTGCTTAACCACCTTCTGTTTGCTAGACTATGATAGGTAAGAGATAGAAATGCAGTAATTTAATTTCTAATAGAACAGGGGTTTTAAGGTGAGTGGAAGTCACTACAAAAATAGCATTTCAATTATGTTTTTGTGTTGAAAAGAATTGAAGCAAATTTATATTACAGTTTACTTATGACCTTTTTGCACTCAAGCTTTTGCGAAGCAAGCTTTTACAAGCATGAATATTGAAAAGAAAATTAATGTTAAGTCTCAAGACTGAAACGTGATAATAGGAAACATCAGTTGTGTTTTAGATTTCAAAATTTATGGTGCGTGTAATGTTGTTTAGTTACTGCATTCACGAAACAGAGGGCGTAATGTGACTATATATAATTAATCACAAAGCCCAAATAGCACATCTGGGATATATGTGATAAATAGTTTATTCTTTAATGACCTGTAGCCCAAGAAATACTCACTGGAGACAATTGTACATAACACTATGTAATGGATATTATGGAAATTTAGTGATCTGGTTTTAGAAAGTGCATTAATAGGAAAAAAGACAGATTTATCTAATACATTTTTAATGGCAATATTTCCATTTGGTTAAGCTGCTGTCATAAGGAGGTGGATCTTTTGGTTGTTAGTTAGCCAATTCGAAGTATCTATCTTTAGTCTTTTACTTTTGGGAAATGTGACCAGTAAGTAATAAATGGGATATTTATAATATCCAGGCAGAGGCAAATGTTCTAGAGAGATGGGAGGCTGAAAAAATTCCAGATTTGTTAGGTGCACTGGTTGCCACAGTTGAAGCCTTTGAATTACATTTCCATTTAGTGGTTAGTGAGATAGATGTTAAAGAAATAGATGCTCGTCTCGCACTGAAACTCTTGCCAGCAACACGTTGAAGTGAATTGTGTGGAGTTTATACAGTGGTTCAGCTCTCAGGCTCTTTTGTGCCTGTTCTTGTTAATTGGGATACAGCATTGTGTGTGCTTTGCCTTCCAGTTAACGTCTAACAGATCTCTCCTTACCTACAGCCTTACTTACCCCATATTTAATTGAAATTTGCCCAGCACATTCTGGATTGGCAACCATAATGATTTCTCTTTTCACTTTGGAAGCAGTTGGCATGTTACAGGTGTCCCTAGGACTAATAATGCAAGCACTCCTTGATGTACTATAGCTGTGTTCAGCTTTGTGCTTATACCAGGAGCTCAATTAATTTGTTTTTCTTGCATTGAAAGGTTCTGATATATGATCCTTATCTGTAATAGATTTTCAGGGAACTGAATTTAAAAATGAGTTCTTTAAGTGATATAGCCCTGTGTCCAACTATTTATTTTGCTGGAAATAATACAAAATCTTACCTGAGGTAGCCTGGGACATTCTCTTCTGTTGTTGAGCATCAAGCAGTCTTTTTAATAAAAATTAAAAAAGATATGTAGTGTGAGAAAACCATATATTAAGATTTTATCTTTCTTGCTTCTCAGATGTCCATTAAGGATGTAACTCTGACTCCTTTGGTCTTACAGTGTTCCTTGCTATGCCTGGTGAAAGAAAATAATTTAAAAAAGGCAAAGTAATCACAATGATTAATTGTGCCTGGTTTTATTATTAAAAAAAGGAATAAATTAAGCAAAGAAACATCATGAACTGCAAACAGCAATCACGTCTTTCTGCTCCTCTTTGAAAATGTTTTAACAGAGATTACTTAAATGGTTGAACATCAAGCATCTCTCTGAGTGGATCTCTTGAGATCCTGTGTGACCAAATTTCAGATTCTACTCTCATCCTTTTACTGGCTAAAGACCCTGATGGGTTACTCTTGGCAATAGCATCAGCTTTGAACATGCAGTCTGCAAAGGCGAGTGTAGAAACACTCTTTTTTCTTGTGGAGGGGGAGCATTTATGCATCTTTATTGTTTAAAGTCTTCCTTACGTTGCTTTCTGAGGTTATTTTTGTGGTTTATTAGGGTTCAGTGAGACTTAAGTTCTCTTTCAAATAGGTCCTTCTTTAACAGAACAGGTAATTTTTATCTTTAAAGTAGGTTTTCAAAAATCTTTTAAAAACTAAATATCCCTCCTGAAGAATCAGGCTTCAGAGAAGACCACTGATTTTTTTCAGCAATAATTTTCTGAGCTTTGTAAGAGAATTACTTAATAACTGGCAGACAGTTAATGAATTCCTTAGTTAATAATTAATGAGTTCATTATTTAGTAGCCACTGATAATACTAAATGATCTATGTTTATAAGTAAAACTTCTTTCCTTGTTTATAAATAAAACTTAGATAACCTTGCATTTAATACCAAACATTTGCAAATAAAGATCTGAAAGAGGCATATTAGATTCTAAACATTTAAGAAATGTATACTGTACTTTCTATGGTCTTATGCAAAGCACTCCTCTTCATTATTTCATAAAGACTTCATGTTGAGTTTTACTTTTATGAATTTCCTTTTAACAATAACATGCTTAAACTTTTTTGGATGAGTTAGCAAAAATTTAGGTTTTTGAAGGAATGAAGGAGAGGTGTATGAGGAGAAGGAAAACTAGCTTTTGTTTGGCGGCCTTAGCAAATCAATTTTCTGAATCCCTAAGAAAATGTGTGTTATCACATTATTTTTCAACTAAACGTGTGTTGGGGCTCTTACCTTGATTTCCTCATAATGCTGTCTTTGCTGGGTGTCGTGATGAGCATCCCTGCACTAGGGAGTGCCAATGTGACATGAACATAGAGAATTAAGCACATGGCTTGGGACACTGAGGGAGAGACAGACGTAGAGACTACCACAGCTTTCTGCAGTAGCTCTGCATGTATCGGAGGGCTGGGTGTGTGGGTTCATCAGGTAGCGCTGGAGGGGATTTGAGTAGGAAGGACTAAGCCATCTGTGCAGGCTGGTATGGAGAGAAAAGGAGAAAGAATAGACAGAACAGTGATTTTTCACCTTCTCCAGACCTCTGTTTGGTGAGCTGAAGCCTGCTGAGAAAAGGCTTGCTTGTCTTTGTGACCTCTCACGGACATCAGTGGAGTACTCTGTGGAACGCAGTCTGAAAATCACTAGGCTACCTAGAGGAGTGGCGATTATGATGAAGAAAAAAACCCAACAACTGGAGGTTTAGAATTCTTTTAAGGTGATGAAGTAATTTACATTAATTATAGGCGCTTGTTTTTGATGCCAATATTCCATTTTTGTTCAGTTGTTAGGAAGGAAGAAAACAGAAAAAGGAGTATTTTGAGAAAAGCAGGTGATGGTAAGGTGGGAAGACTGACTAATTCTTACTCTTCTGTTGGCTCCTGATTAGCAATTCTCTGAGCCTAGCAAGGATGAGACAAGCTTGCTTTGCAGCAATGTTGATGCTCAGCTTTTTGCAAGAAAGCTGGATGGGAAACTGGGAATCTGCCTGTTCTACAAGCAGACTCCAATTTTCAAAGCTATGTAAATGGAAGAAGAAAACTCATCTTTTGAGTTTCATTTGGATGCCTTCAAATTTCTGTGGCATGTTACGTACTAAAAGCAAAGAAGTGGTTCCTAGTTCTCTCTGAGGCTGAAACACATCCTAAAATTCTTTATAAAAAATCCAGCTGCATGCTTGCATTCAGGTATTGTATTTGATAATCCGTCAGCTGCACCGATTACCTTATGTCCGCTATAAACGTTGTCTGTGAAGCGTAGGTGTACTGTGCCAGATGGGATTGCTTACACATGCACAAAGGCAACATTGTTCTCAAACATGGTGAGTATTTGTTCCCAAGATCAATATCAATTTTCTTAGCAGCCAAGCTAGCAAGTGACATGCCTTTGACCAAATCCAAAACCACACAATGAAAGAGAGATGTTTTTGTTTACAAGTCAGGAAGGCATTTAAAATGTAAAATTGGCCGAAAATCACAAGGAGAGTGTTATGCAACTTACTCTGCTTACTAGGCTGCAGTCGTTACAGACTTGGCAGCTTCAGAAGCCAGCGGGACAGTGAGACCTATTGCTGGGAGACAGCAAAGCTGTGTTCACTGGCCCATAATGTATGCTTATAGCCAGCAGGGCAGGAAATCCAAGCTGAAGTTCACATTTTGTAACTCCGTACAAATCCCGCTGCTTGGACCTCACTGGAATCCAGCTTTTAGGATTCTTTTAAGAATGTTATAAGATTCTTTTAAGTGTCTGGGTCAGTCGTGGGTATGTGCAGAAGCTGGCGTTTGGTGTACATAATCTGTGGAAGTTAGCCAAGGTAGCTCTCCCCTAAGGAAAGGCAAAGGACAAGTCTCAGTCCCTCAGTAGTCTTGTCCTTTCATGTTAAAAGGAGTCTGAAGGATGGATGACTTTCCACAGGCTTGTCGTGGCCCTTTTTTTGAGAGAATAGGAAGCACTGCACTTAGATTTCTGAAGAGTTTCTAATGATACTTCTTACCAAAGAAATGAAGCTACTGTGGATCAAAAGAGAAGGTTTTGTTGTGGACTTATAAACTGGTTAGTGAGGCAGGAAGCAGAGAGCAGGAATAAATTGTTGCTGTTCAAAAGCAGAGAGATTACCAAAGGAGCTGTGCTGAGGCCAGTCTTCTTGTATGTACTCATAAATGATTGGTCAAAAAACCCCCATTTACTGATCATACTTTTTTACTGATTCAGGAGAGTGAAGACTAAAACTAAGAGAGGATCTCTCACTGTCATGTGGCCAGGCAGCAAAATAGCTGGTGGCATTCAGCATTAATAGACAGCAGGTAACAGACATGGTGAGAAAGTCTAAAATACATGGTGAGGGGCTCTAAATTTACTGTTTTCACTCATCAGAAAGATTCTCAGTTTATGGTGGATAACTCTGTTAAAGCACATCTACTTTAGTTCTCTTCATTTGGGTGGAAGATACTCTGCAGGTTGATTGCTGTTGTTCCCAATCAATGCACTCATGGCTATCTTGAGATGTTAGGTGGACTGAATCTAGAACTGGAGGGAAACCTGGAGATGAAGAGCTGGAAAACTCTTTTGAGTTCTCTTCTGAAGAGATCATCTAGTTCAGCAGTAGGATTAAAGAAATGTCTCTAGATCATTGCAGAGGAATTGCATATAACAGGTTCTTAAATACACTACTAATGTGAGCTCCACAACCTCCCTTGTTTAAGCATTTTCCAGAATTGTAACTCTCCTTGTAAGTTCCACTCTTCATTACTGAGAAGTAACTTGGTTGCATCCTAGTGTATCTGTAATGTGCATGGAGAAATACTGCTCGCCGCCTTCTTTAGAATGATCTTGTGCATATATACAGATCACTCTAACAGAGTTTCAGGTAGAAGAGAGAAATATGAGGCTTATTATTTTCAGAAACATTAGTTTGAGCTACTGGTCCTGTCCTTAGGAATGTGATTTCCTCTTAAAAGAAGATTTTTAGGCTGCAGGTGGGCATCTGTTCATGGACGGAAAGGACTCCGTCCTTTCTGCAGTACAAATCAGGGACATGGAGCCAAACTCCCCATAGTTTATGACTTTACAGCATGTGCACAGACCCCATTTCTTCAAACTGGAGTTTTAGCAAGGGGCAGGTGGGCATCTTCCCCTGGAAAGTGTTTCCCAAAAGGCATTTCTGTCCTGATCCCATCGGCAGCTCTCCTGTGCTCCTGCTTCACACCAGCTGCGTTGTTTCTGGCTTCTGTTCTTTCCCCATTCCTTGAAGAAAGCCCCAGTCCCAGCCTGCTTTCTCAGTCCGTGTAGCCCCCCTAATCCCAGCCTGCTTTCTGAGTCCATGTAGCGCCAGACTGGTGCTATTCCTAGGGCTTCTGAAGTGCTGGAGACCTATGACATCCTTTTCAGTGAAGAGGAGGCATTTCACATGTGTTTCTGTCATGCAGATTTGTGAGTTTGTTGGGAATATGATCCAGAGCTATGCAAGTCGATTCAGACTTCTGTATTCCCTGCACGGGGAAACCTTCACTTTGCAGTGGGTTTGCAGGCCTGCAGGCACAGCAGCAGAAAGATTTTTGACCAGAAATGGTGTCAACCTGGTGATGTTACCTTCCCTATAGGTTGAAGGTGCTGTCTGTATTAACCCTGACCAACTTAATATTGCACTAGCTTTGTTACAGAGCATTCTGGAGAGCTGGGGATGAGTGACTTGTCCCTGAGCTTACAGGAGACATTAATTCAGCCCCAGAACTTGGTGATCTACAGGTCCTGCTAGTCTACCCCCAACCCCCAAAGCTACATGTTGGTTTCAGTGTCTTCTGTTCATCTGTTGAGTATTGTGGTTGGATTTCTGCCTTTCATAGCTATTTTCTGAAGACTACTGATATGAATACAACCATCCTAGACAAAAGAACAGGAGAAACTTTTTAAAATAAGCCCAGCTCTGACTCATGTGCTGATGAAAGGTTCATGCAGTCACTGAGGAGAGCTGCAATAAAAAATTATGATAAAGGTAGCAGCAGGAGACAACTACAGACAACAGGCCTGCAAGGGAGGGGGAGACCTGCTGTTCCTTCCTCGGATTTCTCACTGCTGTATGGTGCGGCAGCGAAAGCCGGCAGCTGCAATGGGGTCTGGTGATGCTATTTACTTTCCTGAGATTTTTTTTTTTTCAATTTGCTGTTTTAACAAGCCCACTGGATCATTACTGGTTTCTCCCTTTGCTGGAGGAGCCAAGACACTTTGTGAGGGCTAAGTTGGGGCAGAAAGCTGCTGATCCAGGTCAGTCCTTGAACAAGGGTGCACACTGGTGGCTGGCAGTGCTCTGTGAGGGCAGGAGGCACACAGTGACGATGTAGGACACCAGCTTCAAAGACACCAGGCAGCAAGGCCTGATGCTGCAAGGACCTGCAGTTCTGCCTCAGGAGGAGGTTTGAGGTGGCCAAAGGTGAGCTAAAAGTGCTGGTTCCAGGCTTGTGTTGCTCTCTTCTGCAGAGCAGGTATGGCCCTGCAGAGCTGTGTGGGGTCCGTACAGGCCAGCAGTGGGTCTGACTCGCAGGGTGCTGCAGAGATTGCACCCGGTGCTTTGGCCTGTGAGGGCAAGAAGGGGAGCCTGCCACAACTGAGCCCTCATCTCCAAGGCACTGAATTTGTCCTGGGAGTCCTTTAACAGTCCAAGATCAGGAGGGTTCAATCTCGCCTTCACCTGAAGGGTGGCCCAGTTACATCCAATGCCTTCTCAGAAGGGTTTGCTCTCTGCCTTGTCCTGGTGAGAGCCAACAACTCCAGCTCCTTTCATTCCTCAGCTTCAGATCTGTGAAGCTTTGGCACTTACAGATGCACACACGTACCCATACGGACATGCTGCTTTCTTGACATTCTCCTAGTCCCATCCTGGGCTTCACTGTCTGCAGGGTTTTGCTAAGCAGCAGCTTGCCATCAAATCAGGTGTTTATCCTTAGGGCAAGGTGTTGTCTGAAGAAATGTAGGTCACTTCATCTGATTAATTTGTCTACGTGTAGTTTAGAATTGCTTAACATGGGTAAATCCAGTTTGCTCAGCTCCCACTCAGGAGAGAGATTGTAATAAAGTGTTGTTTGAAATCCCAGCCCTTGTGTCTGTTTAGCCTGTTCTTGGGAAGGACGAGCCAACAGAAGCAATGACAGTTGCATCTGGTAAATCACAGAGTTTTACTGATGCTGCTATCCATTCTGGTGCATAAATTCCCCCACAATCCATACTGAATGTTAAAAAATCTGCTGCCATTTTAGTAATAAACACATGTTAGTTGCAGTTTTTAAAGTGGCATTTAGAGCCTTTTGGATACCTACCAGATTGCATCAAACACACAGTAAAATGGAGTTGCAGAGATGACAGAAGATGCCACTCATTGGGACTATGGAAAATGGAAGAACTGTTTGTACATTCTTCTCTGGCCTTGCCTCAGACAGGGGCCTTGGGGAGGGGTGTGGGGTACTTGGAGGATGGCAAAATGATATGCCCAAAGATGGAGCAAACTTTAATCTGGGAGCTTTGAGATCAAGTCTCTGTGTGTGCCCTTCAAACCAGTTATTAGAGTTGTACCTGTGCTCCTGTCCTGTGCCTTACCCTCCCCTGCTTCCCAAAGAACTAGATTTAAAAATTCAGGTGTGTGACACTGAAGGGGCAGTGGTTGTGAGCACCTTCCCACAGCCTCAGGTTTTTGCCTGTGTGTGTAATCTCTGTTAGCGAATCTTTAGTGTCTGTTTGGTCATGAAGAGATATGTAGGGAACAAACGTACAGTCTGGACTAGGGCCTAATTATTAATGTGCAAATTCATGTCCCATCCATAGCCCCTAAATACGTGTTAGCGTATGCGTGTATGGCTGCTCACCAATGGCTTCAAAGGACGGTCAGCTTTTCCTTTGGTCTGCTTCTGCTGGACATGTGTTTCCTGACTGATGCCTGACATCAGCCCTCCAGATGGATTTGTCCAGGAAGTCTAGAGCAGACTTTGCTGTCGAGGTCAGACTGGCAAGCAGTGCATCGAGTTGCAGCCTTGGTTGCTTTGATGCTCGTGTCTCTCCCTTCTGATCGCTTTGGCCAAATACTACCCACAGTAAAACTGGAATAAAGGTGCAGTCCAGAGAAGGAAACAGAGAGCATTGACCGAGGCTGAATTTAAAATCTTTTATTATTTAGCTTTGCCAAACAGATAATGGAATCTGAAGTTGATTTGCTAAAATGTTTTGAAGTGGATGCCACCCCTGCCTGAGACAAAGAGGACCTCAGTGGCAGCAGGGACCCTTAGGCTATGGCAGCAGTTCAAAAGAACACTTTTAATTTTGTATGCAACAATGTAAACTTCAAAAATAGTAAACTATAACCTTTCCCCCCCTTTTTTACATAGCATGTGATCTATCACAGATAGAAATTTAATGGCGAACCAAAATCGCGTAAGTAAACATCCTGGTGCTTACGAGTTTCATAAAAAGTGTTACATTTGATGTAAATATCTTACATTTTTAACTCTTAACACTCACAATTATGGAGTAAAAGCAACTGGCGATTCACCCCCTTAGTCTGTGCTCTCAGACTGTACATCAGCAACCATGCTCTTGCCAGCCCCTTTGATCGTTTTCGGTCGGATTGTCCCACACATGACCGAGGCTTCCCCTTCCTCACATATTGGTGTTAATCAAGTGCAGCTCCGCACAGGGGTAAAACCTGTGCAAGTGAGAAGAGAACCAGGTCTCCTGCGCGCAAACTTGCAGTCCCTTGGGCCCTGCGTTCCCACAGAAGCCACGGTGCCTATGGGGGGCACGTCCTGATGTCGGTGGGAATTTGGGGTCCCTCGGGGCCGCAAGCCTGAGCCCTGCCATTGCAAGTGCCTCGCGGCGGGACCTGGTTCTGCGTGGGTAAAGACAAGAGTTCTGTAGAAGGCACTGGATTTCTCTTGCATGATTTTAAACGTGGACTACAGTCATGTGCAGAATTAAGGAGATTTGGGCTCTAGACTGCTTTCTCTCTAGTGCTTTAGTGCAAGCATTTTTAGTGCTTGAATTTTCTCCTGGTTGCAGCGCAACATGCGCTCATCTACATAGAGTGATTTCCAAACCTCCTTCCTTCCACTCTTCCCCCCATCTTCCCATCCCCGAAAAGATTCCCTTTTTGTTCCTTGAAAACTTTCAGAGTACAGCTGTGGTCAAAAATAAATGTGTGATGTAGCATAGCATTTGTTTCTTTTAAATCACAGTGTGCAATGCATCATTCGGTACCTAATGTTCAAAATGTCTGCCCTGCTTTTCATGAAAATCATTCTTTAAAATAACCTATGCAAATATATTTTGACTATATATTACATTCATTTAAAAAGAGAAGAGAGGTTCTTGGTTTGCATTTTTTTTCAGTGTACTACTTAAGTGAAAGGTCTGATGTGAAAAAAGTACAAGCAAACTGGACATGCCAAGACTCGATGCCTTAGATGGTGATCATATCAAAACTGTACAGGTATGTACACCGTGTTGGACAGGTGTGCTTCTTCCCAAGAAAAGACCTTTGCATCATCATATATAAGGTTAACCACAAAGTTTTGGTAAAAAGAGCATTTAATGAGCAAAGGATGACATGGAGGGGCGAGTTCTCCGGCTTTTGTTAGGCAGTCCTGAAGCAATGTCTCCATTCCCTTCGGGGATTTCTTCCTTCTTCCGGACTTTGAGACGCGTGAGGAGCTTTATTACCCAGACATCCCATTCCTCTGGCAAGAGCAACAGGAGGAAGCCCAGGCCAATAATGATGATGGCGATTACTCGGACACTGTTGAAGACAATTTCACTCGTGTAGTGATCAACAACTGTGTGGGACATTGAACGAGTGTTACTACATGGGACAAAGCATTAGGGCAGTATCCCCTTCCCTCCCCCTCGCCTCCCCGGCTCTGAAGGCTGGCTGCGGTAGGAGAACGTGGCCATGGTGGCAGGGAGACTGCCCTTCCTGCTGGTTTAGCACACGGCAGCGTACGGCCCCCTTCAGAGCAGGCAGAGCTGGCCTGTGGGCTCAGGATGCAAAGGGGACGATGCCTGGAGCTGCAGTAGTTGTCTGCAGCAGCATCTTCTCCCTTGCTCGCCGACAGCACGGGAACTCCCGCTGAGGTCCGGGTATGCAGAGAAAGGGGCATTTCCCTTCCCCGGCACAGCAGCTCCTTCATGCAGATTTTTCTTCTCACCCTGACTGCCCCGCTGAGTAAGAAACCCTGCACACGCTGAGCCGCGCACGCACTCTGGTGGGGATCACACCGTTCGGTACCACAGTCTGCCGGGGCAGCCAGAGGTGCCCGGCGCTGCGTGCCTGTAGTCAGCACAAAGCTGGGAGCTGCCGCCTGCACCGTGGCACCAGTTCAGCACGCTGGTTTTCGGGAGTCTGGTTTGGGAGAGGTGGCTCTGGTTTGGGCCAGGGTTGCCTCTGCGCTCCCCTGCCCAGCCCTCTCGGGCTCTGCAGTCTCTTCGCTTTTGCTAAATTTCAGAAAACTGTCAGAGAAATGTACCAGGCCATGCCCAAAATTGAATTGTCCAGTGCTCTTGATAAACACCTGCAATGTTATTTACCAAGGCAAGCAGAATTACTAGTACATATTTGCTCTAAAACGTAAGCAATTTTATTTGTTTCAATTTAGTGTTAAGCCTGCCTTGAAGAAATAATTAGGAATTGATTTCTACTTCAACCATGAGTTTTCATTCCAGCCCAGAGATGGAGGACTTCAAATCTACTTTGTTTTTCAGTATGCAGGCTTCTTCGGACAGTAATTTAAAAAGCAATTCTAGAGATTATGAATATTCATGAAATATTACACAATACATATTTAACACATAAAGTATACATTTTTAATCAGTGTCATCTCCATAAGTCTTTGAGAGAAGATGCAAAACATGTTTAATAAAGCTATCTGCTTTTATCCCAGTTGCATATTTGAAAGGCCACAGATTTAATGTATTCATTAAGATGCAAAAGGCAGAAATCCTTACCCGCATTCACTGGGACACTCAGTACAATTCCAAGAGAAATCAAGGTGGGGTAGGTAATAGCAATCCCAAAATTTAGTAGAATATTGAATGCTGAAGAAGGAAAGAAAAAACACCTTTTACTACAGTGAAACTAGGCAGAGGGAATGTCACTTGAAACATTTATGCTTTATTACTCCCTCTGTATGTTGTTCAAATAGAAGGCATATTAACTTCTGTTGTTATTCCTGGAAGATGCCTGTGGACAGTCGTCTGTGTGCCGCATGTCCTTCTGCCTGAGACATTGCTGTTTCTGGGGAACTCTATATCCCGCTGGAGCCCAGTGGCAGTATCAGGGTGAGGTTTGGGGACAACCTGTCTCTCCGTGCAACGTGCAGTGGTTCCCACTCCCTGTACCAATCCACTTTGCCCTGCTGAAAGACTAAACACTTGTCACCTGGGAGATTCCAGCCAAACAGTCGCTTCTGTCTGGGTACTTTCTTTGTAGAAAAGCTGTCTCCAGCTGCAGGTGGAAGATGCTGTGAATCTAACCCTCTTCCAGACAGGAACTTGCTAAATATAATTTCATACAATGGAATTATAATATTATAATATCATTACAACTGAATGAGTATAATATCACTCCATTGTAATACCATACACTGTTCATAGAGTATCTAATGACAAATTAATAATTGCTTTGGACCAAATTCACCCTTGTTTTAAGGTGATTAGCTTTAGCAAAGTCAGGAGAGCCTTGCCAATACTGAACTTGTCAACAGCTGGGGCTCTGACTGTCTTCTAGTAGTACCTATAGATTGCACACCCCAGCGGTTGCTTGCCAGGTTCTGCGCTACTTGCTTACAGAAACCTTACGTTGAGTCCACTGAGAAGTAAACTGTAGGTACTTCTAGAGTCAAGCGTTGTGACTGTTCAGGGTAAAAGGAGCTGGGGCTCAAGACAGGGATGGAGAAGGGCTATTTCCAGTAGAAATGAAAGGAACGTTTTAGGAGATGTGATGCCATCACCCAGTTTAGGGACCAACTGTGGCAGGACAGTCAACACGTCTAGTTTAACAAGGAACAGCATCACATTTCTGACGACCATGAATCATTAAAGCTTAGATTTGGCATCCCTCCCAAGCTGGGTTCACTTGGTGGCACAGCAGTGGCAGCAGAAGAGAGGAGTGCCACCTACCAAATTCCCATCAGTGCTATGCAATGCTACTTTTTCAAAAGTTTCCTGCTCTTTAGGAATAGCAATTAGCTATTACTGAAGTCAGCAGAGGCACCGGAGGCTGGCCTTGACTGGCCTGGCCTAACCTGCTTGCTCGGGGGATGCTGATGAGGCCAAGGTAATGCCCTGCTGGCAGGGCTGCTTCCTGTCACAGCCCGAGCAAGCGTCGCTTGTCTCTGTGAAGCAGAGTTCACGAGTAGGAGTTAGGACAAGCTTTACAGTTTAGTCCCACAGCACCTTCTAATGACAGCCACAATATTTTGGCTTGGTAATAACAGCAGGATCTACGTTGCCACCTAGGAATGGGCCCTCTGCATGATTTCTCAAGCTAATAATTAGGTTGAGAAGAAGGGAAAACAGCTCCAGTATGTCAGAGGTCTGCAGCTTCCACCAGTGGCCAGTTTCTGGCACCCCCCTCCACCCCAAGCAGTGCAAGAGCCCCCCATCTACTCACTCAATAAGAGAACTGAAAATCCACAGAGGTTTCCCCAAGGAATGACGTCAAAAGAGCTCCAGTACTCCACTTTGGTAAAATAAAGGATGACAGGAATACAGGTAACGAAGAGGACGTTGAAGACAGCTAACACAGACAGGAATAAGGCAGCTTCTCCAAATTTAGCACTGCCCAAAAGAAGTTTGAATAAAACCTACAAGAGGGAAACACATGAGTTTAACTCCCTTGCAGCACTCCTCTGGAGGGATGGTGTCCTGGCTCCAGTGGCTCCCGGCATCCTGGCCCGCCGGCCAGTGCTTGGGGCCAAGGGGCTGGGTGCCAAGCGGTGTCAGTCAGCACCTATGTGGTGATGCTTGCCGGACACTTGAGATGGCTGCTCGTGAAGCTGTGGAGAGCAGCTCGTGTGCCCCAGCCTTCTCCCTCCTGGCACCTCCCTGGAGCACAGGCAGGGGCAGCTGCCAAATGAGCCTATATGGGAAGGGGACTCAGCACCTTTGGCTGTGCACCTCCCGAAAGGGAAGGTCGCTCACCCTAGCCTGGACCCTTCAGTCTTTTTTCTGCACGTTCCCTTCAGGAAAACCTCTGGAAAATTTGACATTAAAAACAGAAGACTTGGTGGAGCAGGGCAGGGGGAGGAGAGGAAGCAACGTGTGTGATCTCCCTGCATGAGACATCACTGGTCCAGGCCTTGAGCTGCCACCTGAGGAGCGCTGCGGTGGTGAGCAAGTACAGTTCATGCTGCCTGGCTGTCCTCCCCACCGTGTCCCCCTGTGCACCATGGCCTGCCTGCGACCACTGCTGTCCCTGCCTCCCAACGCACGCTCACAGCGCCGAACCGCTTTCTCCCTGGGAACTCGTCCCCAGAAGGTGGATAGCGCAGCAGCAGCCCTGCAGCCCGGAGCCCAGCTGCAGCCTGACTAATGAGACCGCAGGGAGGGATTTAAAAGCTTTGGTTTGTGAGTGGGACAAGGGATAAAGAGAGAGGAAACAAGGGATGTGAGCGGCCCATCCGGGGAGCCCCCGCAGATGGGCCTGGTCTGGGGTCTGCATCAGTTTTCCACCAGAGAACTGCAGAGGATCCGGTGGATCTCGTGGGCTCTGGGTACAGCTTTCCCCTGTCGCAGGCTGCAAACCAGGAGAGCCGATGGACTCTGACTTACTGGTTTGTGCGGGGATGGCAGGCCCCCTCACCAGTGTCAGTTGTCTCTTCCCTTTGCCTACCCCGAGGCCCGCAGACAAGTCTGCAGGACTGCCGTGCTCGCGGGGCTGCTGCCTGCTCCCACCACCTCGCAGCCATCACTGGCCACTGCATCACTTGCCGCTCTGCATAATGGAGCAAAACGTCCCCAAAGCCACTTACTCCTCATTTGCCACCTGAGGACGGCGTGTTGCCCCTGGCAGGGCAGGCAGCCGGCACAGGCAGACTGAAGCGTCCGTGTCTGGGGTTAGGAGGGCAGGTTGAGGCGGCTCTGCTGCACGTGGCACAGCTTGTCTGCCTGCAGATCTGCCTGCCCCTTTGGCACGCACAACTCATGGAAACTGAGCCAGACTGCGGAAAGCAAAAGCAGAGTGGCAGCAAGCAGTGTGGCATTCCTTGCAGAACAAGCTGCACAGCTCCATCTCTCCCCACATGTGGGGCTCACTGCAGAGTAACACCCTGCTGGCACTGCCACCATCACCTCCCCGTGCATGGGCTCTGGTGGAGCCGCCCTGAGACCCCCATCCCCACAAGGAGCAGTGGTGCCATGGGAGAGAGGGTAGAGCTAGCCGCTAGCCTTGAATAACCCTGCCTGCCTGCAGATGACTCCAGAGCCATGGCATTTGCTCGGGTCTGGAGGGCCACATCTCTGGTCTTGCAAGGAAATGCTCTTTTAGAGGAAAGAGCTGTATGAAACTTCATGACCTCCCTTATGTAAGACATAGGCTGATCTGAAAAAGTGAGCAGAAACCATTGCAGCACAGCACTGAGGGACACAGACAGATGCTTCTCAGTTTGGCGAGTCTCCCTGGATTGCTTGTGTTAAGGCTGCAGGGCTTGCCTGGCCAATTTCTGTTGGAGGACTGGTACGGTGCAATTCATTAGACCAGATGGAGACATCTACACCTCATCCTAGTCTACACAGCTGAGCCAGGGTGGGTGAACTGCACCCTGTAAGTGCTTGTTCCTCTCTGCAGACTGCGACTCTGAGCGCCATGAGCAGCACAGAGGCAAATGCACATACGTGTCTCAGGCTAAAAGTGAAATGGCTCTCTGCTCAGCAGAGAAGGCTGCATGTCATCTTACACATAGTGCAGCTTACCCAGCTGGTCAGGATGAGACCTTCATTCATAGGCATGTGCTTTAGATTTTAAGCACGTGATTATTTCCATGATAAGTAATACTTTAAGCCCAACGTAGTCTACATATGCCACTGAAGGAGGACTGGCAAGGGGAGGTAACAAAGTGACTTGAAAAAGAAGCTAAATCTCTGCAGGGCGCTTCCAGAGTGAGTGATTAAATCCAGCACCTATGGAAAAGCAGCCTCATTTTTCAAGAAGGTGGGACATCTGTAAGTCTTCCTGTGGGCACTGGAGAAGACTCTTCCCAGGGAACAGGAGTTTTTAGCCTAAGTGAGGGCAGATATCAAAGCAAGTGAATACCTGAATGCAGTGTTGCAGAGTCAGTGTGTTTATGGCAGAGCCCCTCAAAGAAGGGCACGTGGCACTGAACTGCATGAAGGTTTGCAAGTAAGACAGGAGCAGTTAAAGCGAGTGACAGGGGTGAGGACTGGCATCTTTCTGGGGGTGAAGACCCAGGTGTGCTTACCTTGTAGAGAGCAGACATTGAGGCAGAGCCCACCACCAGGGCTATCCCAATAACAGAGTGGCTGTGAAACCCATCAGCGTACGTCATCATAACTATCCCTGCAATAGCAAATATAGCAGCCACGATCTGATGGGAGACAAAGAAAGAAAGAAAAAAAGAAAGAAAGAAAGTGTTACTGGACAACCCCAAACATGGAAAAACACAAGAGCAGCTTTAAATGAGAGGGCAGTACTTCTGCATCATCTGCTTATGTAGAAAACTAGTAGCAAGCCCAGGTCGGTACCCACAGACCCAATGCTGCCTCCCCTCATGGCTTCCCTGGCTGCAGAGAAGCTGCAGGCAGAGCTGCAAAGGAGCACCTGCCTCGGGGGGGTGTGCGGCAGGCCAGACGGCAGGGCCCAGGGTCTTGGACCGAGCTGAAGTGGGGATTTCATCTGTGTCACTCAGCCTCCCCGTCAGTGGGTCCCTGCAGCCTGTGCATGACAAAAATATACAAGTAATAATTCCCTGGCGCTTGCAGGAAAGGCTTTGAGTACTGTGGAGGTTTTGGAGGAAAAAGGGTTTTGAAATAAACAGGGGAATAAAACTCATGCAACTACTTTCCAGTTCAGACGTGACATTTCAGAGAGTAGAGGGAGGTTTAGTCAGCCAGTCAGGTCCACAGCAATGCCTGAGGGGGGTTGTCCGAAGGGAGGTAGCATTCACGAAGGCAGGGGACAGGCTGCCCCTGATTCAGCAGGGTCAGCAAGAGACCTCTGGCTTCTCTGGGACTGTCCTGCCAGATGCCTCAAGCCTCCCCAGGTGGTAATCCTGGGGTGAAAAGGGCTTTCTGCAGTCTCCATGCTTCCTGGCTCTGCAGTGGTGCGAGGGACACCCTGCTTAGACCACATCCCCTTTGGCTGCACAGTCATGGTGATGCTTCTAAGATGACTGGGATAAATGAGTTTATTTTGACCCATGGCTGGGTCGGTGCCAGCCAACTGTCCCCTCTCCCAGGGCCAGACCGGGGTTTTAAGCCCCATCCACAGCCTGCAGCTGCCTACACATCCAAGAGCAATGGCCTCCTCTCACCTTTCCCGTTCACCACCAGAGATGCTGGGGCTGCTGTGAAGATGCAGGGGGAAAGCCTGTGTGCCAAGCTCTGCTGCCGCCTGATGAGCAAGCTGTGGTGGGGGGGAGCCCTTTACCAGCTGCAGGTCCCCATCCTGGCAGCGCCAGCAACCTCTTCCCTGGGTTGAGCTGGGGCTGGTGCCAGCGGGCACCTATAAAGCTTCCACAGACAATGACCCAGCAGATCCCTCCTGCACACCGACATCAACACCTCCAATTTACCCTAGCAGAAAAATGCCCCGTTTCTGCAAACAGAGGGGATCAATTTCTCCAAAGGTGTTGCTGCAGAATGGCGGGGTGGCGTAAGCATAGAAAAAAGCCCAAATCAGCAGAAGCTGACACTGCCTGGAAAATACAGCTGCTAACAGCATCTCAACAAGAAGGGGCTTGAGTCTAGAAATTGCTGTACTGCTGTTCAAGATGCTGCATGAGCACAGCTTCGGCAAGCTATGGAGGGGCAGGGTTCCCCCAGCTGCTCAGCCTCTTGCACAGCCCAGCCGAGGGGCAGCAGGTTCTGAAGATGCTGATTTAAGACCTGGTCAGAGCGGACCCCAGTGCAAGCTGCAAAGGCTGGATGTGCACGCTGCAAATTTGGAGAGGTTCAGATACAGCACCTTGGCTTGCAGCCCTGTCAGCATCAGATCTCTCCATGCACAGCTGTGGGGCATCATTTCTAAAGCAAAGCTTGGTGGCAGTGTAACTGGTCCCTACAGTCCTGGACAGGGACTCCTTTTTAAGGCAAGGAGAGAAAAAACCCTGATGCATGGCTCTACAGCAACGTGGGGCTGTTTCAGATAGGCAGGACTGAAGGAGCTCAGCAGCCCTCAGCAGTTCTCTCATGTCAGCGTGCTGGTGCTTGTCAAATAAAAATTCAGACACTCTGGGGCTTCAGAGGCACAAGAAAAAAGGTCATTGAATGAGACTAGCATGGGGCAGGTGCAGAACAACGAAAAAGAGATTTGTCTTCACCTAACATATAATTCAGCCAAGGAAAGCTTTGCTGTTGCACACTGTGGATGTGAAAAGTTTACAAGGATGAACTGATGGAAGAGAAAAAAAATCCATCAAGGACTATTAACTATAGGAACATCGCTTCCATCTCAGGAAGTCCTTGAGCCTCAAATTACTGGAGGCTGGAAAGTCTCATGAGAAAATATCATTATAGGCTTTTCCTGTTTAGACAGATTTTTCTAGGTGTCCACTACAGGCAGCTGCTGGAGCCAGGCTCCTGGGGCAGATGCACCTTTGCTCTGACTCCGTATGGCTCTTTGTAGAGCTGTAAGATACATGGCTCGGGCTTATCTGAAAGATGGCAACTCCAGCCCTTCAACATCACCCGTGCTACAGACCAGGTGACAAAGAGTGGAAGATGCAGCGTTTCCTGTAGCATCTGCTGCAGGCGTGGCCGTCTCCCATCCGAGAGGCGTGGGGCTTGTCCAGCCTTCACTGGAGAGCTGGGAGGAGACCACAGCCACAGGTCAGGCTGGGGCAAATGGCCAGCACCTCCATGCATATCGGCGAAGGCAGCCTGCTTGAGCCCCCGCTGGCAGCAGCAGCTCCATTGCAGTGGAAACTTGGAGGGCGCATTAATGAACCGCAGAATAAAAAGCATCCAGTTTTGCTTTCAACGTCAGGGGCTGGCTGACTTCAGAGCACCTCCCGGGAGCCTGGGTCTCTGCCTGGTTGGAAAGGAAGACTACGATTTGGGATTTGATAGTCTATTTATTTCCAAGTCCCACTGGCAGGTGTGCTTGTCTATATGTTACGTACACAGGAGGCACTTGCAGGCGACAGTTCTCTTGGATCCTGAGCTGTTTTATTTACTGTAGCACGGAAGGAAACACCAAAGTCAAAGATCGAAGCAAATAAATGCAGTCCGCAAACAGTTTTGCTGGGGCCGAAGTCCTTGCCTCTTCTATCAAGCATGTCATGAGTCTTGGCCAGGCGTGTCACATACATGCGCTTTCTCTGGAAGCCTTTCAGCCTGTCTATCAAGCATGTTGTTAGCAGAGGTGACAGGCTGCTTGCACTGCACCACACCATGGCTACTAGCCTGTGGTTACTTGCAAAATGCCTCAGCACTGCAGGCCTTGCAGAGGCAATGCTTCAGGCACTCACAGCTTTGTTACATGTGTGTCTTCTCTGAAAGCAATATGACAGCTTGCAGCCCAGTTGGACTGTTGCTCTGGGCACAGTGAAGGGAAAAGGAGAGAAGTGCAACTTCATTACAGGAGATGTAGGCACTTACAAGTGCCTGAGTGGTGAGGATGGGATTTTGTAGCTTGCTCTTACATTTAAATTCCAGCCAAATTGTGATTTAAGTGCTTGTAGAGCTGGTAGTTGCACTTCTGAAAGCCAAGTAGGATACTTGTACATGCTTAAACCCCACTGAGCTGCTGCCTTTCTCACCTGGCCTCTCCTCCAGCGACTGTGAACAGGGACACCCAAATGTGCAGTCAGAGCTTTGCTGAAGCACTATCCATCCTGCTGTGCTGCCAGGGGGATGGAGCGGGAGCGTGGGAGGGCTCCTGCTTGCCGCAAGGCAAGGCACCGTCCCCCCTGCAGCCTCGCTTGCCAAATACCCTCTCAAAAGGTGCTTCTAAAAGGGTCAGCAGCTCTGACACAGCGTGGCCCTGAGGGACTGCAAGCTTTGGGGTTGGGCTGTGTGCTGGCTCACAGTCCCTAGGTCGCTCCCGGAGAAGCCCCAGCAGCTGTTCCTCGTCCTGGTTGCCAGTCCCAGGAAGAAAGCTTTGTTTTGGGGTTCATCCTGAGGCTATCCCCCAGCACGCCAGGCAGTGCCACCCTCAACGTCTGCTGCTTTTCACATGGGCTGTACAGAAAAGGGAGATAAAGGGGAAGAAAATACATCTCGCCGGGGAACTTCATGCTACGTCCCTCTGCAGACAGAAGCATCCCCAGCGCTCCCATGGTGGTAAACAAAGCTGGGCAGCAGGACTGCTGTGCTGCCCCATGGCCTGCCCGTCTCTAGGGACAAGTGTCTCATCACTCACATTTTGTCACTGGTCAGGACGCCACGTCTGCCCAAGAGTGAATAGCCCAGTCCTCCTGCGAGCCCCTTCCTCCTGGGCCCAGACCCCTTGCTGGCCCATCACCGGGGTGGGAGATGGCCATCTTCCTCCTTGAGCATGGAGGTGGCTTCTCAGGAAGCCCTCTCCTCCCCCCACCCACTACCCCTCACCAGTGGCAGGTGCCACGGTGAGGGGCTGGGATGCACGTCAGGAGCATCCCATCGCCTTCACCGCCCTGGCCCATGCTCTGGGTCTCTGCTTCATTGCTGCTTTCCCAAGGCAGTGCTGATAAGAAACGAAGGACAGCTGGACATGGCTGAGACCACCACTCGGGTCTGCTTCCCTGCTTCCTCCACTCCTTCTGCCCCTTTGGGAAGGGACGGATCCAGAGCAGGATTCGTCCCCCAGCGCGTGTCACCTGCCATAGCACAAGACCTAGCCTGGCTGGGAAGCTGCTGGAGAGCCCCTGACCACCCTGGCTCTTCAGACACAGCCACGCACCTGGCAGAGCACGAGAAGTGTCTCCGCTGCGGCATGTGCGTGCCCGTGTGGGTATCCCGACACGCAGCTTGGCTTCTTTCCCCCCAGACCTCAGCCGTACCCAGCGGTGAGAGGCGACACGTGCAGACCAAGGAGCAAGCTGCACGTGCAGGAGAGCAGCGGTCAGCCCTCTACACACCTCCTCTCCTGGCGTCCCACCAGCACTACAGCTGACAGCACCACAAGACAGCTGAAGACCACAAAAATACGCGTTATTTTTTTTCACTTTTATCAAAATGGCCAGCACGTCCAGCTAGGATAACAGCGACACTTCCCTGCTTCCAGGATCTTTTCAGGATACCCTTGCTTCTGTACTCAAAAAACCCAGTTAGTTAATTTGTTTTCAGGGTACAGCTACCTGGGCAGGTGGGTGGGCAAGTGCAGACACCAGCTGGGCAGGCTGGGCTTTTGGCAGGTACATTTTGCAACCATTCCCACAGCAGCCTCTTGGCTGCCACCACCGCAAGGCTGGCCAAGCTCTCCCGCCAGGAGAGCAGCGCTTCCCGAAAAGTTAACTCTCAGTTGCTCCACACAGCGAGGGCTAACAACCTCTTCTGAGCACTGAAAGCATTGCCCAGGTGGGTGAGCAGAGAGCTCCTCAAATGGTGGGCGGAAATTAGGTATTATTACTGTTATTGCTGTTAATATATGCCGGCTGGTGCAGCGAGGCAGGAGGGCCCCGCTGGTGCCTTTTCCTTGCAGTTACTCCCAGCCCTGGCAGAGGCCCCTTGGCCCCAGGGTGGTGGGTCACTGGGGCAGATGCCAGGTGCCCATCCACCCGGTTCAGCTGCCAGAGGACACCGCGTGCCAATGGCTGCCAAAACCAGCAGCAGGGTCAGCAGGGAGCTGCGGGGGTTTCCGATAACGCCCCCCCCCCCCCCATGCAGCTCTGTTGCCACTGCAGAGCGGGCGTTCACGTGGGGCGTAGGACTAAGGGTGTAAGCAAACATTTGGGATGCCACCAGGAAAGCAGCCCCAGGGGAGTGGGCCTGCTGCCCCGCTGCCTGCCGTGCTGCCTGGCCCCATGCCTGTACCTGCTGACCAGACACAAGTCCCCGTGTGCCAGCGTTACGCCGATCCTCCACCAGCGACTCACACGCACACGTTTTGGCTGCACACAGGTGAGGGCAGCCCGGCTCTCCTCTCTGCAGCTGCTGCTGACTGCAGCCCCAGAGCAGCGCGAGTGCAAAGGATAACTACGCCGCCCTGCAAGCCTGCTGTCACACGTAAGGAAGGTGAGGGCCCCATTAAATTCACAGGTTGGGACCAGAAACGCATTGCGTGCAGCCAAGGCTTGCAGGAATGTGCAGTTAGAAGCAGTTACGTCTGGTGCCACAACCTAGGAATTTTCACTCGGAAGGGGCAGGCAAAGGGCTGATGCGTGTTCACGGCAACACGGAGATAGCAGCTACCCCTCGTGCCATGCTCAGGAGCAAGTTACCTCTTTTCTGAAGGAAAATGCGGAAAGGCACTGTGCTGGGGGAGACGGGGGGCTCCAGGAGCTCACAGGCGCTTGGGCAGGCTGCAGGGAAGGACGTGTCCCCCCTTCGTGAGGATTTCTGTGCTGACTTGGCCGTCTGCATGGGGTGCTGCTCGACTCGGCTGGCGGGAGGGGAGGGGAAAAGGAAAGGCAGAAGGGCGAGGGGAAGAAGGGACACAGAGATAAGGAGTCACTTACCCTCACTCCCATGAACCTGTCCCTCAGAACGATCCATGAAAGCAAGAACACAAAAGCTTTGTTGCAGCAGAACAACACGGAGACATCCGTAGTGTTTATTTTCTTTATTGCATGTAAGTAAAGGTAGTTTGTGAGTGTCCAAAGAACACCAAAGGGTGCTGCCTTGGTAAAAAACACCTTCAAAGTCAAGCCATTGTCTCCAAAAAATTGGCAGCACTCCCTAAAACAAGGAGAGAAAGGCAGCATTATTACACATGCTAGTTACAGTCTGCAGCAAATATACGGGTTTCTTTTCTTTCTTGCTCCTCTTCTTTTCCTTTGGGGAAAGAGGGGCACACACCTTAAAGAGGAGAAGAAATAATACAAGTTTCAGCATCTGCTGCAACAGCTCTCACCTGCACAGGGTACGAATACACAGGGGCTGCAAACACAGGAGGGACAGCATCGAAAGAGCGAGGGCAGAGGTGAAGCCAGGAGGTGAAATTTCACCCTTGCCATGAGCGCCTTCACAGTGGACATCTTGAAACAGCGTGGGGTTATCCTCCTCCTTTTACCCCTGTGGGCATTGGGATGCTGAGGGGCCAGGGCCAGGGCTGGCAGCAAAGCTCCCCTGCAGCCCTGGGGCCATGGCGCCCATCTGTGATCCGCTACGCAGGGCTTGGAAGGAGCCTCGCGGGAGCCTGGTTTGGGGTTTTTTCCACTCGAGGGGGGGCACCTGGCTCAAGCCCCCTGGGAGCAGCAGGGAGGAGGTGGCTGGCAGCTGCCCGCCGGGGTGAGGGTGTGCAACGGGGCATGGCGTGGTGGCACCCAGGGATGTGCTGGGTCAGCTGGAGCGGCAGCACAGGGCAGGGGAGTCAGGAGCTCACGTGTACAGCGAGGGCTCGGGATGCTGTGAATCCCCAAGTGGGAGGCAGCCAGAGCAGGTACGGCCCTGGTGTGGGAAAAGGAAACACCAGTGGTTTATTTGTGTCCCGTCTGACAAGGAGGGAGCCGAAGGGGCACAGGGATGGCATCAGGGAGCTTGAGGGCACCTGCTTGAGCCTGACCGAAGGAGTGAGGCTGGGAAAAGATCAGGTGGAGGAGCTGAGGGGCGAGCAACAGCACGAGTGCCCCAGGAACCAGAGGCGCTGGTGGGAAAAGAGGACAGGAGGCGAGGGGTGCAGCCTGGCCCTGCTGGCACGGCTCTGGGGAGGCAGCGGGTGGGGGCCGGGATGGGGCTGCAGGGGTCACCTCTGTGGAGGCGCTGCGAGGGGAGGCCTGCGTGCAACCCGCTTCTGCCGGGCAGCGGAACCAGGAGCTGCCGGCTGCGCTGGCTGCAGGGAAATGGAGTAACGCAAAGAAGAAATGCAGCGGTCTGCGAGGCGGAGGGTGCGGCCTGCAGCCTGCTGAAGTGTGCAGGTGGCAGTCAACGGTGGTGCCGTGGCCTGTGCTGGCTTTGCTTGCTTTCAAACCTGCAAAACCCCTGAGGCCCTGAAGTACTCTAATGAGGTGTTTTGACAAAATTTGAGCAAAATTACATTTTCCTCTGACAACGAAGGCCAAATAGGTTTTCACTGCTGCCTTGAATTTCAGGCTGTTTGTTTCCTGAGACTGGGCATGTAAGGCTCGCTATTTGGAGTCTGATAGAAGTGTGATTTTGATTCACTTTCTCAGAAGATGGGGCTGTATCAGGTGATTACCTAAAGAGACCCATCCACGCTCTGAGCCTCTTCAGATTTCACTAACTACATCTGCCTACACCCCCTCTGCTGCAGCAGGTACAAGGCTGCAGGGTAGAAGAAATGTATTTTTTGTGTTTGTTGGGATTTGTCACCTGCCAGTCTCTTGTACCAAGTCATGGCCGTGCAGAACTTGCCCATCTCTGGATGCGATGACCCTGGGCTTTGGCTGCTGTACACAGACACTTTAATTTGAGCCGCTGGTTCTGCATCGTGCTGGCATCAGCCAGCACATCAGCATCCCTTGTCCTCTATGAATACCTGCTGGCCACAGCCTATTCCCTGCCAAACCTGTTAACTGCCTCTCTGTGTCAGTAAAAGAGCTACCCCTCTGCACCACAGACCGCAGCCCGACTTCCCACCTGCCGGTGCCGTGCAGGGCCATTCAGGGATGCGTGCAGCACCGACAGACGCTGCCTGTGCTCAGCACGTGGCCTGGATCCACTCTCTCCTTCCACAAACACTATACCGACTTCAAGTCTGGCCTTCAGCCCTGTGAAGCACTGTCTGTACCAGCCACTTGCCACAGGGGATGCAGGAAGTGCACGGGGATGCAGAGAGACATCGAAAAACCCAGTCCCGAACTTCACCAGAGGCATAAACCTGCTTCCCAAGACACCGGGGAGGGTTTGACTGCCAGGGTGTCACAGGCAGCCAGTCTAATGCTCTGAAGACAAAAAATGCAGGCACAGTTTAAATTAAATTACGTTAAGTAAGATTAGTATGAGAGGGACAGGAAGGCTGTAGTCAAATGAAAGGACTAAAATGGAATTTATGTTTGGATTCATTCTGGGGAAAAAAAGTTCCTCCTGCCAAAAATCTGTTCCCCACATATAGAATTGGATATCACTATTTCATATACAGTAGAAACATGTGCTTTTACTGTACTGTGGGCCTGATTCTTGTCTAGCAGATACCACTGGATCCATACGGTAGCACAGCCTGGCACTTGCCACCATCCCTGAAGCACCCAGTGTAGTGCCACAATGCCCCAAAGGACAGCCTTGCCCTGGCACAGATCAGGACCCTGAGCTGCATTTCCCCCTTTGGGAGTCTCCTCTCACTGGCCTATATGATAAAGCCTTCTTTTAGCTGTTTTGGCTGGTTTCACCAGGTCTGAATTGCTTCTTGTAGGCTGGCTCCAGCTTCCAAAGGAGACCTCCTTATGGCAGAGGTTTCCCCATCCGGCACGGGGTTGTAAGGGAGCTTCTCCCCGAGGACACCCGGGGCTGTGGAGGGTGCTACCAGCCATGCACCCACGTGCACAGCGAGCACCATTGTCCAAAATGGGTGCACTGCTGAACCATGGGCTCTTTGTTGGGGTAGCACGTGGGTTAGATGGCTTTCTTGGACCTGGCATCTTCTGTGAAGTCCGAGGAGCATTAGGGCAAATGTGGTATGTTTCGTGTGCCAGGATGACTATATACTGTACAATAACCCCCTCACAACTAATTGTCTCCCCAGGTTTGCTACTGCTTATCGGGGAAACTGATCTTTCCTTGGTGCCATAATGCAGCTTGTGAAGCCGTACCAGGAAGCGTTCGATGAAGAGAGTTGTCCGTGAGTAATGGTAGATAAATAGTTATGGGAAGCAAGACAGGACCTACACTGTAATCCCAAAACAGTTGGGAGATGAAATCACTCCAGAAAAACCAACCTTCAACTTTAAATATTTTGACAGAACATTTTGGACACAGTTGCTCCTGCTGCCCAGTAATTTCAGTTTTGCCCACAAGGGTACATTGTACCCAATGAGTATCCTGAGGTTTTATGGATACTCTTTGGCAAAAATAGAGCTTGTGTCCTGTGGTGCTCCAGGCATGCCTGACTGCACCAGGAGCCTGCCTATGAATATTTTAACAATCTCATCTGCTAACGAAAATGTTACTTTTTAAGAAAGACAAAAACCACCCTACCCGGAGGGCAGTCTGTAAGCATTCAGCATCCTTTGGAGCCCAGCTCAGCACTGTGGACCCTCGTATGAGGCCCGACCCCAAGTCTCCCAAAGCCACAGGACAGATGGGGAGCTGGGGTTGGTTTCTTGAGGTTTTACAGGACAGACTCTTGCAGGTCTACCTGCCCATGGCAGAACAGAGGGAGTCCTCTATTCGCAGCAGAGCAAGCTGGCTGCCTCCAGGCTGGTGGGGAGATGGCGCTGGGTATCTCCTCCTGGGACAAGTGTGTAGCGGTGGTGGAAGAGCTGCTGGGGAAGTGCCCTGCTCCGGCATGGAGACCACCAGCCTCCTCTGGCTTTGACTGCTGGGGCCAGCAGCCAAGCTATATCATTTCCAGGATAAAATACGGTTTCTGCCTCAGTTTATCCAGGCTTTGGTCAGCCAGTCCTGCTGCACAGCTAGCTCTAGCTCACCTGGGGTGAAGAGGGAGGGTTACCAGATGCCTGGAGGCTGCAGACTTTGTCGGGTTCATCTCTGGGACTAAATCCCTGCTGTTTGCTAACGTGGGCAGAGGTGCCAGAAGCGTGCTTTGCAAAGAAAGCAAGCAGAGATCCTGTAAACAGGCGCTCCCCTGCGCTCCTGATGCTTGCCCTTGCCCTGTGTGCTGGGCAGCCCAGTGCTGCTGGCGCGCAGCAGGCGTGGGCAGCCCGCAGGCAGCCCTGCTGCGAGGAGGGGCCGTGCCCGAGGGGAGCAGTGGTTTTTAGCAGTACGCAGTATTTGCAAGTAGCTGGTATGGGCATACAGCATTTGCTCAGCACCTCATCACTACAAATGCCTACAAATGCTGATGGTGAGCCCTGTGCCCAGGCACTGTGACACTGGAGTGGGTTTTCCAGCAAGCAGAGCCGAGCGGGGTGTCATGGTGTGCACACAATCAGCCCCTGTCAGTCACAGTCCTCCGTGGGCTCCCTCTCCCCGCTCACACAGACTGCTGCTTATCACCTTAGACTCACTGGAAAGCTTTCAAAGATCTCCTGGGCTGTACACCTACTGAGCGAGAGCCCCTGGCCTGTCTTAAATAAAGGCACAGTTAACAGCAAGCAACCTTATTTACTTATAGCGTGTATACTTTCCATGTACCTCCAAGACATCGAGCTGGAGGCCCTGAAGATGCTCTGGTAGTTCTCTGTAAGAAGAACGTGCGTGCGCATGGCTCTAATAACCTGGCAGAGCGGTGAGTCCCAGGGACACAGAAGTGGTAGTGGGGAGCTTCTGCCCACTGACCTTTAAGTATGTACAAGCAGCTTCTTATGTTTGAGCTGGGACCCCAGGCTCTGTTCAGAGTCGCCGGAGATGCACATCCCTGAGCTGCCTTTGCTGCCCACCTCAGGAGGCACTGAGCCCGGGAAGAAGCTACTTCTATTTCTCTCCTTCAGCTCTAAAAGGGTGCCCAGGTCAAGGAGCACAGACACGGGCACCTCCAGCACGCGTCTGGAAGGAGAAATCCCACCCCCTGTGTTAAAAGAGAAATTGTCATCAAAGAGTGACCAAACCTACTCCTGCCTGCATTACCAGGAATCCCGCGCCTGCCGGTCTCACCTACCACCTCAACCAGAAAGTTGCCTTGCTGCTCGCTTGCCGATACAGTTTTGTTTGCTGGGCTCACTCGGCTTTGCCCATGAAGCAGTGGGACTTTGGGTGTGGACAACGGGCAGAGAGGCCATAGGGAAATGCTGATGCAAAACTCAGGCGTGCCCTGGCCCTGTGGATCCCCAGGTCATGCTGAGCGTGGCTCCTCCTGGGCAAGGAAGCCTCCCTGCAGATGTCCTGCAGAGCCACCCTGCTGAGATGATCTCTCCTCAACTCTGTGTAATCCTCCGTGTGAGGAGTAAATTCCTACAACTGCCAGGCTGTTTCCAGATAAGGCGGCAGCAGACAGCAAGGAGCTTTGGCGTTGCAGGGCGTAATGCCATATTTTTGAGATAAACTAGCTTCCTGCATTATTTTCCTCGATTCTGCCATCATAAGCTAGAGCTCCATTGTAATCACAGCAGTCGGTTTAAACAATAAATGCAAGGCATTAGCCAAGGCAACAGCAAAGGCCTGTGTAAGACTGGAATGGAAACGTCAAAGGAAGGATACTGGAAAGGAAACGTACTGGCTTAATCGCCACAGCAGCAATAAAAAGCTTGCTCCCACTCAGAAGTGTCATATCAATGTTCACAGACAATCTGAAGGCTCATGACTGAAATAAAAGGCAAGATTACACTGCTGGGAGGAGGTCTACATGTGAACTGAGAGAATTGCAGCCTGGTTACATGTGGCCCTTGGGAAGTGTTTCCAGAAAGATGTTACACAGTGGATGTGCTTGCTGCAGGGTGTTGCTGAGGGGGCTGCTGCAGCAGGCATCTCTGCTGTGTATCAGGGTAACAGGTTGGTGCAGGTGAGAAAGAAGGGCACACACTTGCCCTGGTTGCTCTCCTCTTCCTCAGGATGCCAACTGGGACGTGTGGTGTAAAGCCCATAAAGCCCATCTGGGAGCAGAAGCAGCTGCCTGGCTTTCAGGCATCCTCTGCATGGGAAGACTGCGGTGGGGACAGATGGAAACCTGCTTGTAGGTATAAAATAAAGCAGTGGGCACCACACAGCACGACTGAACCCACCTTGCTGCCACTGTGGCACAAGCCCCCGCAGTAACAGCCCCCAAGCAGGGCTTAGCAAGTCCTGACTGGCACCGGCCAGCCTGCACGTACCGGCGGTCCTCTCTCCCAAATGGGGATTCTGGTCCCCTGCCGCTTGTCACAGGGTGCCCTGGCAACTTGGCCTAATGGAAATGTGTAATGTCACTTGGGAACAGCACGTAGCTGCTATGGCACTACAGGAAATGTGCTGGGATGAAAGATACTACAGAAAAGCCTAAGGCACAGAGATCTTACTGTTTGTATTGTTACTCTAAATTGTTTGCTGGTTTCTTAATCTTTCATGTACTAGTTCTTGTTTTTCCTCATAATCTTTTTAGTGTGTATCTTCATTAACCTGACAAATGGCAAATTAGGTCTGCCCCATTAGGCATGTCTCCAGCACAACAATACTAGCAAAATACCTCCATCACTGGAACCGAGCATCCCCAGTGAAGTAAATCAGAAGTTGTCAGTGCCAAAATTGCATGCTAAGCAAGAGTTAATCATAGTGAAAGCAGGTGTTGCAGTCAAATAAAACTTGCAAATAAAATATGACAGTAAAGCTCCATTTTTCCCCACTGAGCTCACAATTATATGTTTAACACTATTCACCTTCCACTGCCTGTTTTGTCTTTAACCATTGCTAGGTAGTCGGGATGTTTCTCCACTCCTTTGAACGTTGTGCAAATGAATGTATAAAATTCTGCCAAGACTGGAAGGAATGCTTTTTGCCTCCACTTTGCAAAAAAATCCCACCTATGAAGAGGAAAGGTAGACAAGAACCAGAAAAAGCACACACGGTGTGTTCCCGCAGGCCAGGGGTTTGGTCTCTTGATATTCACTGCAGAACAAACCTATGCCAGAAAGGTTAATAAGCCATTGAAACTGTCATTACATCTTTGGGAAAGATGCAGCAAAGTAGAAAATATGTGGGAGGAATACACATCCTAAGGGAATACTTTGCACAAGGTTATTTCTCCTTTCCGGACTGTTAACTTTTGTTAAAATTTTCTCATTGTCTCAGTGTACATACTAGAGCCTTCTCCTCCAAAGCAGGTTTGGATCTGCTGTTGCTCCTAGTGGGTGATATTTTTTCTTTGTAGACTGTGCTTCTTACTTTGACCTTGCAAGGTCTGTACCTGCAAATTGAATTTGGCTAAATTGCTCCTGATTTTCAGCAGAGTGAGCACCACCTCCCTGGAGCACAGCAAAGCTGCCACTGTGCCAGTGAATCTGACCTCTTGATTAGAGATTGGCAGGCAAAACATGTTTTGCTAAGCCCGGCACCGATTAGGCCTGCATGGGTAAATAATCTGCAGGTGCGCTGTTAACAGTCATACATTTTCCGTTCAACGTACGAAAGAAGAGACATGGACTAAAATGTCATGCCATGTCTTCTGGGGGGACTCGCAAGCCAGTTGCAGTAAGCAAAAGCAAAGAAGACAGATGAGGTGCCCTGGCTCCTAATAGGAGGGAAGGAAACTAAAACCAAGTTTAATTTCTCCCAGTGAAAAAAAAATCCCAGGACATTTTTTCATAATTCATCCTGTTAGGGCCACAGCATCCCTCATGCATTATGCTCACAAGTGGAGGTAGGTAGAAGACTGCTGTGCAGATAAAAGACACAAGTTAAGCCAAAATATTCCTCAAAAATGCTCTCCGGGAATGTACCTGATGTGTTTCCCAGAAAACAGGATCGTGCCTCCAGCTCTGCTTCCCTCCCCCTTGAGCCAGTGCTGACCTGAAGGACAGTCATGACAAAATCAGCCGCTCAGGTGGATGGATTTCAAAGCAGTGTAAGCGAAGGGTGAGCTCATGAAACCCATTTTAGAGATGTGCAAGCTAGGGCATGGAGAGGCGAAGTCCCTGGGTGCTTGAAAGAGGCAGGACGAAGGCTGCCTGTAGGCTGCACCTTCGGAGAGCTGAGGATTTGCCTTTCCCGCATGTTTATTTTATAGCCAACTCCTGTTACTTATCAAGACAGCCCCCAAGCGCCTTTTTCCTGAGTCACCGCAGGTTCACATGCCAGCAGAACAGTTGCACGGAGGCTCCTGTGGTGTGTCCCAGATCATAAAACACTGCGAATAAATCCGCTAGCCTCAGCACTTTGCAGAGAGGTACCTGGGATTCCTGCCATGGCTTTTACTGCCCTGCTGGTTTGAGGCTCCTACAACAAAACCCGTATACCCCTGCCTCCAGCTTTCCTCCCATGCACCTGGAGCAGCTCAGGAAAGCTGCTTCCCACTGCTGGGAGGGCACAAGCTCCTTCTCAGCTTCCACGGGGCAGAGGTCCAAGACCTGGCCTGGGTGTACTGGTGCCCCTTGCCCGCCCCACTGCCTGTGCTGCCTGCTGAGGCACACCGCAGCCCATGGCCAGGGCCAGGGGAGCAGCCGTGTCGCTCTTCAGAGACGCCCTGTACTTATCCAGTCCGGTCTGTCTGTGCTGGGGACTGAACTAGGGCTGCAGAGCCTGGCCCTTCGGTCTCTCGTTATACCTTGCCTAACAGGAGACCGCAGCCCTGCAGCCCGGCAGGTAACATTGGCCCTGGTGACGGCACTGCTTTCTGGACTCGGAGGCAAGAGGTGTCCCTTTTTTCCCTGGAAAATGCCTAGCATGTTTCAAGTGGCTGTTTAACTAACACTGGGCACGGTAATGGCTGGTGATGGGGCACCATTAAGCTGTTCAGTGAGTGATTCATCATGATCAGGCATTTTTCCTTTACCAGATCTGTGCCTGAGAAGAGCTGAAGAAATGCTTGGCTACTGTCAGAAAATCTCAAGCTTGGAGCATCCTGTCCTTAGAAAGGACAAGGTAGCAAGCGCAGCCTGTCATAAAAGCACCATTTTTGCAGCTGATTTCACAGGGAGAAGTTTCTTTAATCGGTTGCTCCTGTCTTCAGGGCCAGGTCAAGTTGAGACCATGTCTACAAATCCTACGCGGCAGGAAATTCAAGCAGCAGGTCACTCACGGACCGTGCTGTGCCGTGCCATGCCATGCTGGTGTGCTGCTCCCAGCCCAGCAATGAGCCAAGGTCCACGCCAAGCGCATCCGCTCACGGCCACCACAGTAAGGATTTCACCCCTTCCTGGTGTGCCCCAGAGGGGATCCCCCCTCCCGTGCTGTCCCTCCATGTGCCTGGGGCCCACGCTGGAGGGGGGTCCCCAGCTGAAAAGCAGAGCGGGTTGCAGGGTTGCGCTCTAGCCCCAAGCCCAGCTGTGGGAAGGTGGCAGAGGGGAGCTGCCGTGGGGTGTGGGTGCTGCTTGCATGGGAGGTTTAGGGCTGGATATGGCCCCCCAGTCGCTGGCATTGGACCCCCTGTGAGGGGGCAACACTGCTAGTGGGGCTTTCCCCAACAAGTGGAAATGGCTTTTATGTTCCCTTCCTCTAGCACAGTTCAGTGGCACAACATGATGCTCCACCACGATGTATAATTCAAAACATTTATTTCCAACTTCATTTAAACTCAAGTGATGGTGACGTGCATCAGGGCTCTGCTGTCTGAGGTAACACAGGACCCAGGTACATCGGACCGTGGAGGAGAGAGGTGGGAGATGGGGGAGCGCTGCCCACTGCCAGCTCCACTGGGGGCTTCCCTCAGAGGGACTGCGGGGTGGCAGGTCCTGCCATGACCCCCAACAGCTCGTCCCACCCCTGCTGAGACCTGTGAGCTGCAGCTGATGGTGCCTGCAAGGAGCTCTGTGCCTCTTCTGACCTTCCAGGTGTGGCTGGCAGCAACCTCAGGGAGGGAGTTTGGAGGCCTGGGGTGGGGGCAAGCCTGAAAATCACACCCCCTTCCCACTGCCTCTGCCCCCAGAGAGCCCCTTGTAGACTTCCTTCCTGTGAGAGGGAATGGAGGCAAACCGCAACCCACAGCCCCTTCCTGAGCTTGCAGGGGGGAGAGAAGCAAGGACCTGGCCAGGGAACACCAAACCTTGAAACTAAGAAAGGATGGAGAAGTTCCTGGTGTCAGGTACCCCATGCCTGCTTTCCTCAGCTCTGGAAGTGAATTCGTGCAGAGTCAGTACATAGAAAAAGGCCTGAACTGAAGCTTAAAGCAACAGGTAGATCTGGGGCTTGTCACCAAACCCACCTGATTACATGAACTGAAAAATAACTGTTCAAGGGATTAAGCAGTTTCTCAGAAATGGACGTTATCTAAAATACTCTAATGGCTTGTTAATGCCCATCATCCCATGCATATGCTTCTGTAAGCATGTTATTATATGCAAGAAATGACCATAGAAGTCAATCCAGTGTCCAGCTGCCACTTTTAAATGTCTGTGTCTGATGTTGACCATTACTTGTTTCTACACACGATTTGGGGCTGATGTTCTGCCTTTAAACTTTTATCTGTTCTGGGAGTTTCCAGCTCATTTGCACAAAATGTATTCTGATAGGCAATGAAATGAGAAAATTGTCTTCTCTTAAATGAAACCAAAAATCTCCAGGCTGATCTTTCTTCTCTGAACTAGAGAGACAGAAGCAATTGGTTTTGCTCAGCACTGTACGTGTGCCAAACTAGGCATTTGCACAATAAATGGTCCCAGGAAATGCTTAGCTATGGATTTACTTAATACACCAGAATGGCTCCAAAAGAAGCAAATAATACAAATCTTACAAACCACCTTAATACACATTTCCAAGACAAGTCTTAGCACACACTCAGAAGCCTTAATGAGAGACTGTTTAAACTAACATTTAAAAAAAAAAGTTTAAAAGAACAAGACCAAACCACAGGGAAGATTCATATACTGTAAACTGCCTTAGCAAAACACCAGGGTGGGAGTCTTGGGCTGCAGAAGCACAGGGAAAAGTCTGCAGCTTCCCCTGTCGGATGGTCCTCCACCCCACAGTTTGCTGCGCCCGGGGCACTAAACCTGTTCGATTTGCCTCCATCCATTTCCAGTGAAGAGCAGTAGTCCTAGGATACACTCTACTGCTTTTACATACATGACTGCAGCAAAGGCTGCAGGAAGTGGATCACATTAGGATGAATATTTCATTCAATTTCTGCACCCGAACATACTGCAGAGTTTTGCATCTAGGTTGTTTGTTGTTGTGGGAGCAGGACCACCAGCCATCTCTGACGGGACATGAGGGAAAGCGCTAAGGAGAAGGTGAAGTTGAGCAGCAATAGTTTAGAGGAACGGGACCGGCTGTAGCAGTGTGAGCAGACATTGCAACAGATTTCCCGCAGAGTCACATCTGTCCATGAGCACCAGGGTGAGCTGAGCTCACTCCAGGGTGTGTTATCACAGCAACCAGGTGGTCCTGCTGAAATCACGCCTTCAGCTTGCTGCATGGGGCAGGCTGGCATTTGTGAGTCTTCCATCCAGCCAGAGGGGACGTGCCATTTTGGAAAATGCAGCAAGTATTCCTGGCAAGAAGCAGCTTTTAATGTGACAACATGCACTCAGCAATCAGACAGCTGAAGTTATCACATGGTGCATTATCCAACATTTTCTGCCTTTACACCCTAGAGGTACCCTGAGCCTGAATTGCTTTATACTTTTCTAGATAATCAGCATTATAGAAATAAAATGTAATACTGTTGCTATATGCAAGCTCCAAACGCCCACAGAACAGGCAGACATCACACTTGGATATCGAGATGAGCTTTTTAGTTACGCTCAAAGACTGCTTCATGAAGCAGCTGGTTACTGTGCCCATGAGGAGGTGCAACACTTGACTTGGTCTGGAGTAGCACACAGGATCAGCCTTAAATCTTAGTCAGAGCCCACCAGAGCAGTGGCCAGGAGGTACTCAGACCAGACATTTCCCCTCTGCAGCAGCAGTGGCTGAAGCTGGAAGGGGCAGCGAGGGGAATGACAGCTTGACAGGTGCCTGGGGATTACTGGCATGCCCACGGTGCACGCAGAGGGACAGTTCCTGTTGTGTTTGGGGCAGGGCTGGAGGATGAGCTTAGAGGGAACTGGCCCATTTGAACGGCGGGGTGTGGGGGAGGCAGGTTACGTCGGGACCTGACGTCATGCCCAAACGGAGTAAAGAGAAAGGACCGTCAACTCTGACAGCGCCATGTAGAGCCACGTGCAAGCAGGCCAAGGCAGAGTGTGAAGAGCAGTTACTGAGCTGTATTGAAGCTAATGATGAACCTTACGGAGTTATGGAGCAAACTGACAAAATGAGCAGCAGCAAGTTGCCAGTTTTTACTCAAGAGTTCAAAAAAGCCCAACAATGAAACGGGGAATTCCTAACAGGGCTCTGTAACTTTGCCCTTAAAACTGCCTTCCTGCCCAAAGCAAGTATCACATCGATTCTTTAAATCTAATTGGCATTGTGATTGTGGCTGGCCATCCATTTTGAAGACGATCATTGCCGGTTAAAGACTGCACTTCATCACCTCTTCCTCCTCCTGGGTTCATCAAGGAGCGATGAGGACAGGGAAGGAGCATGCTGACACAGCCGGGGTGTTCCTGCCACTTGCAAGTATTTTCAGCCCAGCAGACTGGCTGGTGAGCAGGTGCCCTTAAAGCCTGACCCCAGCAGGACTGCTCCTGCTTATACCATGCACCTAAGGACTGCCGTCTTCAACAACAGGGCACTGTCTGCTCAGAGCAACTGAGTGCTAATGAATTCAGACCTTCCTGAGGATCTCCTGCTGCACCAGTCAGGTGGAAGTGGCCCGGGGCCGCAGGGTCTCCAGAGAGACTGCTCCCCCGGAGGCTCTTGCTCCTCACTTTTACTATGTGCAGCCGAAATTAAAAAACCCCGCAGGGCTCAGCTCCGCAGCCGCTCTGTGCTGCTGCTGCCAGGTGCCAGCGGCTGCAGGGAAAGCCTCTCGCCTCTGCGGGTGCAGCTTTCCCCGGGGCAGGGAGCAGCATAACGGAGCCCCGCTCCGGGCCGGGGGCAGCACCCCAGCTTTTGGGAAGGGTACCCCAGCTGTCAGAGGAGCTGCTTCAGGGCCCCTTTCCTCATCTAGTGTGGCTGGGTGCTGTGCTGAGGAGCAGGGGCTGTGTCCGGGGCAGCCAGGAGATGCACCGGCACCAAAGTCACACCTAACTTGTGTCCTGCATGGCCCAGGCTGTCACATCAACGTGTTTGCTAATGTTGGCCTTTAAAAGGTGAGTTAATCGAATTTTTTTGGAAAAAAACCCTCAAACCACAAACCCACATTGTTTTTAATGTTACCTAAGTGGATTAGGCAATTCCCTGCAGGTCCCAGCAGTTTGGAGAGGCACCTCAAGCAATGTTACAACACTTCAGTTACTGAAAAGATGAAAAGTGTCCCAGGGAAAGCACCGGAGAGGGCGCTGGGAGCCTGAATTTGAGGTCCATGGTGATGCTCTATCACAAATTCCCCGTGTCAGCGTGGCCGAGTCACCCAGCCAGCCTGTCCCCCCTTGGCTCGGCAGCGGGGCGTGAGGGTACAAGCTTGCTGTTATTTCCCAGGGCGTGTGGTGAGGGACAGTGTATACAAACTAAGGCAGAGAAAACCTAAACATTAGGCTCTCAAGGCTTTCACTGCCGGAGTCAACGTCGTCACTGCTCTCCGTCATCATCCAAAATTTCCATTGACGTCAGTGGATGTTCTGGGTGTGAAAGGCCTGCAGAGTCTGAAACTGTGCAGCGATCGCTTGCGGATATCTTAAGCTTGGCCTGATGTGATTTATATCTGGCTTGTACTCTTCAGCTGTGACCTGAACCACTTACTACTTTTTGGAATAGTCAAAATGAAACTTTTCGGAGAAGCTGGCCAGCTGGCCTCCTGTGAATTGGATTTTTGTAGCGGTTGGTTTAGGCAGACAAAAAAGCATGCAAGAATAAAATGCTTTTCTAATAGCTGCTGTCTTGGCTTCTGGAAATGGGGGGTTTTGGCTCTGCTGACTTAGAAACACAGTGCTGACAGGAGGGGGAACAGTGCTGTTGTGTTTTGGGAGAGGGAATGAAAAAGACAAGAGGCAATACAAGGAGGAGAGAAATGTCTCAGTGATAACACTGGCTATGCAAACATTCTGAGATAGCTATTACTGAAACACACATATATATATATATATGTTGGAACACGTATCTAGAATACACATATATACATACACTCACATGCACATTTACTTTGGACCTTTATGCCTGTGGATCGTCAGAAAGACTCTGCGTGGAGATATAGTTCCAGCTGGGCAAAGCCCTGCCAGCCCATGGCCCTTCTCGCTGGCGATGCCAGCCTTAGGCCGTGGGCATAAACTATTGGCTCTGTAAATCTGCACTCCATAGCAGCATCACGCTGTAATACAGAAAACGAGTGAAATATAAATCAACTTCATAGCCTAAGTACTAATTGCTCAGCACCATGACAGGATACTGGGGCAGCTGGGAACAGGAAGGCACGTGAGTGAGGAGATACCGAAAGAGACACCATCAACTTGGCAGCTAGTCAATGAAAAGAAAGTTATACAAAAAAGAAAGCCAAGAGCTCACTGACATAACAGAGAAGCTGACATTTACGACGCACAAATTGCCCCTAGATGCATTAAGTAAACCGGGATATAGAAAGGAAATAATCTTTTCTAAATACTTGCATTTGTGGTCATTTTTAGAGTACCTTGTGTCAAGAACAGGTGACTCTCTTCTGTTTGAAGTTTGTTTGCCTTTTTAATTGCACTGCTGATGGCCATTTAACACAAAACCAGAGCACTCTATGCCCCGTACTCCCTTACTCTCTGTCCCTCAGCAATGTCATCCCAATCCTGCACACAGCAGCGCAGTAGGGAGGGCAGCGAGTCCTGAACGACCCATGGAAGTGGACTGAGGAGATCTCAAGACACGGTGATGGCATCTACCCTCATCCCAGAGCCTGATTTAACAGCACCCTTCAGAGCGAAGCTATCTTCGAAAAGCAGTGTGTGAGAGATTGAGAAACTTGGTAGTCTTATGTCACATGAAGTGAAGGAGTACAGCTGATGAGTTTGGTGCCAAAAGGGTGGCGTTATAAAATATGATGTAGAGCACTTCTGAGATTCGTATTTCCAAACAGCTTTACTTGTTTTGACCTTTCTCCCAATAGGCTAGTCCTTCGGAAAACGTTCTACGATATGTTGCTGTTGCCGGCTGCATTAATTTTGTGCAAGACCTTAGTATAAATGGTAAAAACAGAGTGATATGTAACATGAATTGAATGGCTTCTCTCTGTGTTACTGGAACATTTGGGTCTCTCAAGTGGCATACAGTAACTGAGAATGGCTTGGAAATCAATTACCTGTTGTCCAAGAGAAATATGTAATTTTTGACTCCCCATATAAGTACTTTCTTGTTTGAACAATAAACAGGCAAAGTCAAAAATACTGACACCTACTGTGTTTTTAAAGAAGGATTGGATAGCACAGAAATGGAGCCACAGCAGCTGAAACTCCAAGAGACTTTGCTCATGAAGAGTTAGGTAGATAGAGCTCCAGTGAAGAGCTGTGGGAACTCGTGTGGTTTGGATCTTTGAGGACATGTTCTACAAATGTTGGTTGAAAAGTTGTAAATTCTTATTTTCATTCAATTTGCAGTGAAACAAAATGCTCATTCACTGAAACAGAAGCTTCTGAAGAAAGGTACAGGTTAAAAAATCTTACAAAAAATACTGAAAGAGGTTTTGAAATTGTTCCATTTGAACATTTTAAGTGCAATCTGCCTTTTTAATTCAAAATGAATATTAACTAAATCTATAGTGGAAAATAATGGAAGTGATCAAAATCAGCAGAAAATATTAAAAAAGAATATTGTATTGTAGTTGAAAGGTGGTTTTATTTTCACTTCTCATCTGTGGATGCTCTTGGATTTCGCCTATCATCCATTTGGAACAAGATTTCTTTTAAAATTTCAAAATGCCTCCTGGAAAAAGAAAGTCTATTAATGACCCTTTATATTATCCCTTAACAACTCTTCAATATGACTGCATAAAAGGCACTGCTGACCCAAGCTTCATAGCTAAGAAAGAACTATGTCTTGAGGTAGGGGAGTTTTCCCTCCATAGCCTTACAATAGAGTTTATAGTTATCTTCATAAATAAGACCCACAGGAGGAAATATTAAAAGAAACCATAAACCTGCTAGAGAGATCATGCATGTGCCAGTTCAGGATCCTTGTCTCTAAGGAATTTTCTCCTCCCTACTTTTCAGAGTTACAAAGGAGTCTGTAAAATTACAGGCAGTATTACATGAGGGTCCTGTGTAAAAGCAAAACTTTCTCTGAAGACTCTTCTCAAGACATAGAGTACAGAGCATCAACTTAATTTTCTTTCTGAGCACCAGAGGCAGGTCCAGAGGATGGATGCAAGCCACATTTGTCTTTCAGTCTTCTTGCACTCTGAGGGGTCTACATCCTCGTAGTTCTTCTTTCAAGCTCTTTTTATACCTGCGGATTGATGGGCCACTCACTCTTACATGGTTCAGAAGCTGAATCTCAGTTTCATGCTCCATCATTCTGCAGGCCATGAGCTTTCCTTCTTTATACCCTCCGAAGAAGTGAGGAGGACTACTGAGTTCCATACTGGGTCCTTCTTCCAGAGAGGAAGCTGAGTTATCACAGAGCAGCCCTAGGAACATGCTTTGTCTCTGCTCTTGCAGCTCAGAAAATTTCCAGCTCCTTCCATCAGCTCTTGCAACCTCCCAGACACTCCAGGTGGAAAGCCCTTGACATTTCAGAATTCTGGAAGCTGGTAACCCTTGCCTCTCCTCCTCTGCTGAAGCCAGCAGCCTCTGTTTCCAAAGGAGCTACAGCCCGTTCTCTCCTTGAGAGCTGTGTCATTTGCATGGGAGAAAGGGCTGCCTATGGGCTGGGTATGCACAGGGTGTAAAAAGGTATCTCCAGAGATCTGCCATTAGCAGCCACATGCCCATATGCATCTTCTCTGGGACGTGGCCACTGACAGAGGAGAGCCACGAAGCAGTCCATTAGACAGCAACAGATGCAGGTGCCCCCCAGCTGTGGCAGGAATGACAAACTCCAGCAGAGCCTTGGCCTGCTGATGCTGATGTGAACTTGGGGTCCAGAAGCAGGAGAAATAGCGAACAAATACCCCAAATTCAAAGAGCCACACTGACCCCGTTATGCATATTGTTGTACTGGACGGATCAGGTCTTTAAAACAGGTGTCAGCTGCCAAGGCTATTAAGTCTTATGCTCATTGGAATTCCAGAATGGTGTAGCTTTATTTACCTCTCTGGTTTCTACTGAAAGTGTGGAGTGGCACATATGTGGGTCACCGTTGTGCCCCCACTGTTGGCTATTAGAGCAGTCACATTTGGCGTTGACTTTTCTTCCAGCTGCTGTCCATGTCCTACTCTGGACTTTTCAGCCAACATCCTCATTAGAGACAAAATAAGAACATAAATACCTAATGGGGTTATTAGCCGTCGATTGCTTCATTCAGAATGAAGTAAAGCAAGCATGATATTAAAAAAAACAGAGATGAAATATAAGGGGAGAGAGAGAGAGATCAGATAGAAATTGATTCATTCTACAAGTAAACAAAGAGATTATGGCACTGAGGTGATTACGCTGCTTAGAGGTTATAAGAAAATGAGATCTATTTGAAGTCCCTGGAAAGACCAGAAATGAGAACAGTGGTGAGGGATACTCAGGAATTTGAAGGAAGCAGAACTTAAGGAGGTTTCAGATTTGTCAAATGCAAAAACCATACTCAAAGTTGAGATGGTGGAGCAAAACAGTGCTTGCGACTAAAAATTGCTGGAAGCTGCGAGCACCCCTCTGAATGGGATGCTAGCCATTATTTATGTGTTTGGATGGGATATGTAGCTGTTCTTCAGAGACCAGGAAGAAATTTGCTTTGAATCTGAAGCCTTCCACAGACACTGTGCTTCAGAGTGCTGATCTGTGTTTTAAAAATGCTAAATTATTTATATGAAATATTTCATATTTTTAAGGTTTTACTCTTACACGATAAGAGATGGTGGAGCACCAAAAGTCTCTGGCTGGAGTCTGGTGCCACAGAAGTAGCAAAAATACAAAGCAGTAGGGTCTTGTCATTACTGTGCATGTGTGGGGGGAATGTCAGTGTAGTTTGGATCAGGCTGTTACAGCACACACTGCTCTCCTTCCTAGTGACATTTTTTATGTACTTGTTCTTTTTCTTTTATATTTTTATTGCCTACTAAACGGTTTCTTTTGGCTCTGCTTTGTGTGATCCTCAGTGCAAAGAAAACAGTTCTGTTCAGAGAAGCACTTTGAAAACTGCCCTGATGAGGAGTGAGCTGGTGCCTCACTAGCATCTAATGCGCCATCCTGATCTTGGCTGTGAATCCACACATTAGGATTTCAACCCAGTCATTGCTGAAGGTACCGATTTACTTTGTGAAAGACTGGAAACCAGAAAGGAGCCCTTATCCGCAACAGTAATAACAGAGGAACTTTTTGGAACAAGATGCAGAACTCCAGAGTTAATGTACTGGAAAACCCATCTGCTGGTCCAAATGCCGTACTCGTGTTTCAGCATCAAAATTATTGAAATAATCATACAGCATAAGCCTTCCCCTCTGCCCGGTCTGTGTCAGAGAGGCATTCACTCAGAGGTGCCTGTGAAGGGATGGACCTGGACCACACAGAAATTACCAGCCTGGGTCCAGCCAAGCCCTGTCCTGTCTCTGGCAGCTGCTGGCGATGGAGGCACTGGGGACACAGCACACATGAAGAAATCCATCCCCTGGGACAACCTGCCACTTTCTTGTCTTTCTCTTCCTGCTCTCCCGCTTCATCCACCTTGGATGCATTAGCCATGTACCCTCACTCAGCCTGTAAGACAAGCGTAGCTCCCTGCAGTTCAGGAGCAGTGAGAATTAATTACCATTTCATTAATTAAAGTGCTCTGAACCGCTTAGGTGTAAGTGCAGAGCCAAAGTATAGCTCTATTGTCTTTGACAGAATGATATGAACCACTGTGATAAGCTCCTGATCATCTGCTCAGCTCAGCTTGGACTTGGCCAGCCCTGGGGAGCGTGCTGCGTGTGCTCGGCCTGCCAAATTTGGGACTTCTTCCTGTGACAAGGAACCATCCATACTGGGTGCCGTGATGGTGCTGCTCCACAGGGTGGCTGGGATTCACTAAGACTACATCTCTGGGGAGAAAACAGTACCACTACCTTCTGGGAATTAGCGTAGCAGATGGAGGAAGAGTCAGGATTTTCCAGGGTGGAGATACACTGTCTAGCGAGAGCACCTGGAAGACTTGCGAGAAGAGCCCTTTGATGTTTAAGTGGCAGAGACTGACTGCTGACAGTAAACTTGAGGTGACTCAGGAACACGGTATCTGGATTTGTCTCAGAAATGTGACTGTGACATTTGGAACTGCCAAATGAAAATGACAGCTTTTAACCTGGATTTCCCTTAATCGGAATAGATCGTGCATTTCATGCTAGAAATGTTCTGACCATTATCTGCTTCTGTGTTTATTACATTTTGATGTGCCTCTGGCAATGGCTTTAATAAAGTGTCTGGAATAGAGCCTGTTAAAGAGTTTTCTTACATTTAGATGCTCAGATATCATGCAATTGACTGTAGCACAGACGAACATCCTTTTATGATAGAGGATTTCTAAAATAAAACATAAGAATATCAGGAAAGACCCTCGTGTACTATAACCTGATTTAGAGTCGCAAAAGTAATTTCTGTTCTTCGACTATTTTTGACTTAGGAATCAAGCTCCTTTTAATCTACATCAGCAAAGCGTGCAGCGCATCCATTTTTAAGCACTCACTTTTGACTAAAATGAAATAGCTCTGTGACATACAGCTGCAGTTTATGGCATCTTCCTGGATTTAATGGGTAGAGGGAGTTACAGGGAGTGTGGGACTGTGATTTTCTGAGCAAGATGGTAAGGGCTGTGCAATGAGCCTCCCTCCTGCTTGCTGGTTCTGAAAGCCGAGCTGCAGTGAGGAGAGCCAAGTATTTGCCAGATGATATGAAATTACCGGGTTCATTTGTCTTCCACCTTCTACTCCTGTGACGTGCTTATTCCTTCCTTCATTTTGGAAAATGACCTTGTGATCCTTACTTCCAGGATCACACTCTGCTTCCAGAGCAGCTGCACAGACAGCAGTGAAAAATCTGCTCCCTGCTATTACAGGGCAAAAGCACTGTTAGGGCAAAAACCGCGGGGTGTCCTTGCAGCAGGAGTCAGCTCCTGCTGAGACCTTGCAGCTTGCCACCTAGGAGAGAAGTGGACTTTATCTAGCCAAGATTAATGCCTGCCTTGTGGGCGTGCCTGCTCTGTCTTTTTTTTTAATAACGGATTTATAAAGCCCGTGACTTAGACTATAATTGTAAAATGGCTTTTCTGGCCCTCTCCCAGATCTGTGGCTCCAGAAGCCAATATCAGAATGTGCTACATAATTTGGATCGGATACCCTTTGGTTGCAGTTATGGTCAGTGCAATTGCAGCCACGTACAATGGATTGCCTAGGAAATGAAAATGGTTGGGTTTATAGCAGAAAGCATGCAAGCAGGAGGCACAGTGCTGTTCTGAGAGTGGTTAAAAGCAGAGGAGAAGAGCATAATTAGTTGGCCTGTTTCAGTGTGCCTGCGAATCCTTACACATGCATAGCAGGGGGTGTTGAAAAATTTAACAGAATTACTGCTGGGGATGTATCACAGCCTACATATTCTGTAAGCACTTACCTCAGTTTAAGTTCAGACATAGATTAATTTAACCAGATAACTTGTTGGTGTTATCTGGAAAAGCAGGTTTACATCTTTCTAAGACTCTCAGATTTCTTTTGACTTTGGATTTCATAAACTGCCTGACAAATGTGGTGGCCTTCTACAATGGGGTTACAGCCTTGGCGGATAAGGGAAGAGCAACTGACGTCATCTACCTGGACTTCTGCAAAGCATTTGACACTGTCCTGCATGACATCCTTGTCTCTGACGGATGCACCACTCGGTGGACAAGGAATTGGCTGGATGGTTGCGCTCAAAGAGTTGTGGTCAATGACTCGATGTCCAAGTAGACACCAGTGACGAGTGGCGTTCCTCAGGGGTCGGTATTGGGACCAGGGCTGTTTGACATCTTTGTCTGCGACACAGACAGTGGGATTGAGTGCACCCTCAGCAAGGTCATCGACAACACCAAGCTGTGTGGTGCGGTCGACACGCTGGAGGGAAGGGATGCCACCCAGAGGGGCCTTGACAGGCTTGAGAGGTGGGCCCGTGCGAACCTCATGAAGTTCAACAAGGCCAAGTGCAAGGTCCTGCCCATGGGTCGGGGCAATCCCAAGCACAAATACAGGCTGGGCAGAGAATGGATTGAGAGCAGCCCTGAGGAGAAGGACTTGGGGGTGTTGGTTGACGAGAAGCTCAACATGACCCGGCAATGTGTGTTTGCAGCCCAGAAAGCCAACCGTATCCTGGGCTGCATCAAAAGAAGCGTGACCAGCAGGTCGAGGGAGGTGATTCTCCCCCTCTACTCCACTCTCGTGAGACCCCACCTGGAGTACTGCATTCAGCTCTGGGGCCCCCAACATAAGAAGGACACTGTGAGGGTGGTGAGGCACTGGAACAGGTTGCCCGGAGAGGCTGTGGATGCCCCCTTCTTGGAAGTGTTCAAGGCCAGGTTGGATGGGGCTTTGAGCAACCTGGTCTAGTGGAAGATGTCCCTGCCCACGGCAGGGGGGTTGGAACTAGATGATCTTGAAAGTCCCTTCCAACCCAAACCATTCTATGGTTCTATGATTCTATGAAACGTCTTTTAGTTAAGCCAGCCCAGCCATGCTGGGCTCAGTGCTGCAAGCTTTTTGGGGGAGCTTCACGGTGAGACTTGTCATTTGCCTGCTTCCCACATAGGGCTTCCTCTTTCACTGTCATTAATAGGATCTGGACATCTTACATCATGTTCTGATATGAACAGGGTGAGATTGAGGCATTATGTTCGCAGAAAGCGGATCTCAGGCAGAAGAGGAATCAGGCCTTTTGAAAATCCTGGGTTTATCCTCATCTATAAGCACATTTGTAATTATTCCCCTTCCTATTCATCTGCCAGGTTGTGCCACTGCATCACATGCTGTGTTACTTAGGTTCATGGTGAGGTCCATGCAGGGGTGAGAAAAGCGTCCCCCTGATGTCCTCATCCTTCTGTCCAACCTTCCCTCAGCAGGTACCGTGGGACCACAGCCCTCCTCCACAGGGCGCTGAACAGCAGCTGCAGAAGTCAGCAATCACCAGTTAAACGAAAAATAGCAGATTTTAGCAGATATGAGCCTCAACCTCAACTGCAGGCCGTGTGGCACAGGCGCTGTGTTTGTTTCCCTGTTGGAAAAGCATCTAGCGCAAGCTGCTGGTGCGGATCAGGATTTGCTGGATGCTAATTTCATACAAATATTAAGCAATAATGATTCTTACGTGGCTGTGTGAGCTAGGCAAAGGACACACAGGCTTAGATAATGGAGATTTAATCTAGCATGCATGCTAGGAGAGGAAGGGAATTAGAAGTCAATAAGTAGAGAACAAAAATACATGAATGAACAGTTCACCAAGGAAAATGTGTATGGGCTTGAGTTAAGCCAGTGCCGAGCCTGGGAGAAAGAATAAGACAAAGAAGAAGATTAAGGCTAAGTCTCCTTATTGCTCATGGCATCTGAAGAATGTGTAAGATGATGGATGCGTTAATTAGCTCACTGCATCTCAGTAGCTGAAATAGTTGGTAGGTGGGCTGAGCCATAAACAAAATATTCCCAGCATGTGAGAGAGGCTGACCAGGCAGCTTCAACGTTATATGGGAGAAGGGAGCAAACAATGTCAGCTGCCCAACAGGAAAACATGGAATAATACCTTGAAGATACATAGTGGAAAAAAAAAATCTACCTAATAATTCTTGCTCTTTGGTTTTGATGTGAATTTTATTTTATTGCTATGCCCATTCAATAAAAATATATTTAACCTTTTCTCTTCAGGATCAATAGCACAGGTAACAACAAGGATGAATATACCATTTAGGGTACATGGTCAATGCATTCTTAAAAGAGAGTTTTCCCTAACTATAGATTATAATTTGTGGAATAACAAATAAACTGTTATTTTACTAACTCCCCGTATCTATGTTTACTCATGTTCACTGCCAGAATGGAGTAACTGTGTTTTATGTGAGGCTGTTATTAAAACTTAGAGCATCCCCAGAGATCTTTGAAAATTGAGGTTTACATGTGTTAGAAAATGGCTTGCAATCACATTTATGTATACATAAATCATCCTAGAAAGTAACCAACAGAGACAAATGATTTGGTGTTGATGAGATTCATTAAATTTCTCATGAAGATAAAATAAAAAGAATTTGACAAATAATCCATAGACAGCACAAATGAGCAAGCTGCAAGGAATTACTGAATTTCTCCACCTTCACACTGAAATCCTAGGAGGATCATACCAAATTAAAAACATAAATTCATATTCAGGTACCTAGCGCACTGTCTTTTCCAGTGGGCTGAAAACCGTCACCACCCACTGATTTCAAAAGGAATTATGGGTGATGAAATTTGGATTTTAAAATAGAGGTAGGAAGGTTAAGCACGGCGTCTCTTGCACAGGGCATGAGCCATGGTGGGATTCCAGCCCAGGAGAGAGTCGAAAAACCTTGCTGAGGGGGAGTTTTGCCTTTTGGAAGTGGGGACAGTATCTGCATATAGCTGTGGAGGAAGGAGCATGTACCAAAAGCTAAGGATTTTTTTAAATTTTTGGGTGTATGGAGAATGAAGAGGGCTGTTGAGGGCATTCGTTTTATACTGAACATGAGTGGGATGGAAAGTGGTGTAAATGGAGGTGAGAGCTTGTCCTCTAGCCGGATTGCCCCGCACAGCCGGGGCTCTGCCCGGGGTGAGGGCAGCCTGGGGTGGCAGTGGGGGGCCGGTGACAAGCCAGCTGGGGCACCCTGTGCTGCAGCCACCACCGTGCTTGCAGGCAGGCAAGTGCTGGGGGTGCCTTGTCCCCCCTTCGTGGGCTCCAGCTCTGTTCGTTGGGGGGGAAGGGATTTTCAGAGCAGCACCAAGCAGCATTTGCAGACAGATGCTTGAGAATAAGCAGTCTTCCTGCTGCGAGAAGGAAGATGTCAGCTCCCTCAGAAAACAAGCTGGGGCCTGATCTTGGAGACTGTACTTTCCCATTGAGACCCACAGGGAAAGATACACGTTGTGCAAGGGGATTTTTCCACCCCGGTCAAGGGCACGACCCCACATTTACCCTAGAGCTAGAAAGCACAAAATCTGCAGCTTCATTTTCCTTTCTTTTTCAACAGTTTGTATTTTCCAGGAGAGCTCCTGATCTGCAGAACACTGTATGAAGACTGTCAAAAGTAAAACAGCCTGTTACCCCTCTGGGATATCCCTGCTCTTGCAGGGTAAAGGGACTCTGTATGTGTATTCAGATGCTGCATCTATACACACATATATACACACACATACATATGTACACAACCATAAGGAGACATTTCCAACAGCTTTCATTACTGGTTCATGACTCCTTCCAACTGAGTCATTATGGTTTCACCACAGTCTTCAGTAAGAGTAGAGAATCCAGCAGCAGGACCTCAAAAATGCTACCCAAAATAGCCTGACACCTCACTGAGTCTCAGTAACAGAGTCATTCAGAGTCACAGTGCCCTGCAATATCCCTGTCCAACCCCCCCAATGTACACAACACAAAATCTGGCTCGTTTTACTGTAACTGTGCACTGGGTAAACTGTGTTAAATTTGGCTCTGTCAATACCGCACCTGCACAACTAGAATAAAGAGCTTCAGTGGCTGGGCTCAGCCCTTTCTCAAAACTTAATGCTCTATGATGAAACTGAGAGAGAGAGAGGTTACTCAATAAGCTTAAGCCCTTGAGAGAGAGAAAAATGTACTGAACAGTAGTTCATACTGTTACTAATTTTAGTGCTGCGTCTGAATTTCTTTTCAGACTGTCTCCCAGGAAAAGTGACAAGAGCAGCAATGTGGTTTCAGCCTCTGAGGTGAAACTATTTGTTCAGAAACCTGGCAAAGGCAATGCCTGTTCTGCTACCCTACTTTCTTCTGGATCCCTAGCAGCGAGAGTGCCACTCCTCTGGCAGAGCACCTTTAGTGCAGTGAAGGGATCTGAAGAACCTCACCGATGCAGGTGTGCAAAGCACCTCCGAGGTGCGCAGGGCTCTGGGTGGCTGGGGACACCGGTTTAGATATCTCCGAGGGTTGCTGGCTACTTTCCCAGTGCTGGAGAGCTAGTCAGCTTTGTCATGCCCATGCTGGGGCTACCCAAGAGGTACAGCCTGCTGAAATCTCACTACAGTGCAAAGGATTTACGAGCTGAAGAGCTGCAGGGCAAGCTGACCGTGGGGGAGGTAGGTGGCTCTTTTGCTGAAGGGATCCCACAGCAGGAACGGCAGCTCCTCCATTCATACAGAAAGACCAGTGGCACACAGCAGCAGAAAGGAGGTGATCCTGTCATCTAGCTGGAAACATTTTCCATCCCATTGTAAATCATCCATGCTTGTTCATTTGGTAGTGCCGGGCTAGAATGAGCGGCTCTAGTCGCTGCACGAGAGCATAGGAGAGGCACAAGATGTGTTGCAAAGACTATAAGGGAGCTATTAAGGAATCAGTCAGGCATCCTGAGGATGATGGGGACATCAGCATGATTTGTATCAAGTCTAATGGAAAAATCAATCAATTCATTCTTGGAGAAGCATAAGATAACAAAGCTGCATCAACAAATCTTGTCTGATCAGTGCTGTTTGCGTCTTTAATTGCCAGGAGGAAAAGGGAGCGCACCAGAACATGGGAGCGGTTACAAACCGTGTCCCTGTGGAGGAGGGATTGACCAGGTAAGCATGCACTTAAACCTGGACACGTCTTTCAGCTGTCTGCATTTTGTCAAGCATGGAGTGACTGTGTTCAAAGCCTTGGGTGAGCTGAGTCTGTGCTAATGAGCTTATCTGCAGGAGCAGGTTAGATTAGACGTGATAAACCTAATTAAGATGGGCTTGCATCTCACCTGCTGCTGCCAGTCCCGCAATATCCTTGGTGTGTCTGTGTTTGTGAGGATGGATCTGCTCAGGCTTTACCTCCGAGAGAGAAGAGAGGCTCCTGAGGAGGGAGAAGCATCTGCTGGAAACCACACATAGATGTTTATGCCTGTTTGCAGGACGGGGCACGCGTCTCGGCCTTTTTGTGGATCTGACCCTGTGACAAGCCTTGCCGCTCAGGAAGGAGCGCCATTCAGCATCACTGAAAATCAGTACCGGCACCTCTAAACTCCAGTAATTTAGTCAAATTAATTATTAAAGATAGAGAAAATAACACTAGCAAGGAATCAGTGGGGTTTGCTGATTACTCTCTTTCAATTTGGTTCATAAATGTTGCTGGGGAGCTGGGAGCCAATTTCAGGTGACTGACACTAATCCAGATTCTCATCTTCACTGACCCCAGAACTGCGCCGACATGAGATATTTTTGGTTTGAAAAGAGTGTAAATGAATTGAGAGTTTGGCTTATAGGGGGAGGACTGGATAACATGATGACAGAAGGGCTTTATAAACATTTATTATTCAAAATCTCTTCTGCAAACGCGAATACGCCTAGGCAATTATCTCACTTTAGCTGCAGATGGGCAATTTTGATGCAATTACTATGCACCTTCAGTACTACAAAGCTTTCAGTGCCATTCCTTTTGAAAACGTCTAAATTAAACAGAATGACAAAACTAATGAACTATTGCATCTTTTTCCTGTCAGCTGCACAACATCTAGTAGGTGCCATCAGCATGCTTCATGCAGAGGAGCTGCGTGGTCATGGCTGTTAGCCCAAAGGCATGCGAACGCCAAGCTTCCCACTGAAGGCAAACCCATCTGTAGCCTTCAGTAGCTGAGTTACTTGAGGAAGGATGATTTGCCATTGCACATTTGGATCATGACATTAGATTGATACCAAGACATTATTTGTCATCTCTCTCTCAAATTTCCCTAATGAGATGTTTATACATGTGCCTAAAATCTGAGGTTATTTACTGTTCTGTGCTAGACAAAGGCTTTTTGGGTAATGAGACTCCAATACCAGCAGCATAATAGTGGAAAGAGTCTGAAGCCACACTGAGAAAGAGAACAGTTTGTTTTTAGCACAATTGCTATGGAGGAAACACACTTGTCTCCAGTTTCTCGAAACCACTTGTCTCTGGTTTCTTGCAGCAAACATATCCGGGAAGCCAGCTGCTTTTTTTTTTTTTGGAATCCTTAAAACAAAACAAAGTTCAAGAAATATAAAGCAGCGGACAACATTTTACAACTTGCCAGCCAAAAGTAAGGTCCACAATTAACTATACATATAACTGGTGTGATCTTCAAGAGGAATGTCCTCATTATGACTCCTGTTTACCTAAAAATAAAGCCAATTCGCTGCTTGCTTTTGAAAAGATCCCAAGAAAATATCTTCAGCAGTTTGGTAAATTTTATTTGTACATTCATTCTTGTTAAGAAACAAATCTGTTAACACATGAAATAACTGTTGCTGGAATGATTAAATCTTCCCTAGATACTTCCAAGTGACTTGTTTGGACCCCTATAACTTGGACGGCTGCTGAGCCCAACCGAGCCCTGGAATATCCCATGCTAAGAACCTGCAACCAGCCACAGGACTCAACACATGAGCTATACTACAGTAAGCACGCTGCCCATTGAAATCATATAGGATTTAGTGATTTAGCTTAGCTCGTAGAAGAGCTACAAGAACTATCATTCATGTGAGTGTTGTGTTTCAGCAGAGCTCATGCAATCTGCTCCCACAACAGGCCACATTTGGCCCACCATCTCTGATTCCCAAGCATGCACTAACTACTCTTTTAGGCTCTTCCTGTTTTTCAGACTCCTGAGAACTCAGTTGCACATTGATAGAAACCAGCTCCCTTGTTTCAAACACCTCACTCATTCTGTTTGATGCCACCTAGCTCTTTCCTCACCTTCTCCAATCCATACATGATTTAGCTGACCTTTATTGTATCCCCCTACAGTTATCCCTTTTACATGATCAAGAGTCCAACTCTACTACAAAAGCCATGTGGAACTTGGTAAGGCAGAAAGTAATGGCATTATAGGAGTTACCTGGAACGACAGAAGAGCATGGTTGTTTAAGTTGTTTGAAAAAATCTATGAAATCGATAGAGCTCTTTGTTAAATGCTATAAGACTTTCAGAAGGTTGGCCTTAATTGCTAAAAATTTCATGAGCAAGTGCAGGTCTGAAGGTACGTTAATGGAAGGCAGCTGACCATTTGGCTGTATGTCACTGTATCCTCTTCTGGGATACTATTTTTCAACATTAAGTTTTTCTACTTCAGTTCTCCAGAATCAAAAGACACTTTTTAAAAAATAATGTGGGGGAGTAGGGTGAATTTCAGCCTGGTCAAAGCCCGAGTTCCCCTCTGAAAGAAGGAAAGATGAAACACATCTACATAGATATTAACTTGGTATTTTTAATATTCACCGAGCCAGACCCTTCTCTGATAGAAATCAGCATGCTGTCATGGGACTCAGTGGAGCTGTGCCACCTAGGGTCAAGTGCTGACTGGACCCATCACATTTAATATAGAGAACTTCATGAAATACTCAAAATGCTAGGTGAAAATTTGATTATTAAAAATAAGTTAGGCAGAAACACTTTATAGTGGGTTAATAGCATTTTTTTTTAAATTTCAAGGTTAATAAAAATTAAATCAAATCCTCAGGGTTTGAATCAACATGTTCTTGCCTGAGGACAGACAAATATTTAAGGTGGCTCTAGCAAAAAGGGGCAAACAGCAGCAGAACAGGTAACATTCATGCCAACGCATTCTAGTACATGCAATTTTGGAGTATCTAGAGACAGCATAATAAAAGACACAATAAAGTACACATAAATTTAAATAGTAATAGTTATGTCTCATTCAGTGTCTGCAGATCACTAACCATTAACAAAATTAAAAAGTAGGTATGATGTGGCTCTGCGCTGAGCAGGTTGGACTAGAGACCTCCCTCTCCAGGTCCCCAGCAGCCAAAATTACTCCATGTTTCTATGACCTGATGTTCAGAATATCATGGCGAGATGGTCTAACAACACCACCATTTATTAGATGCAGAAAATATCAGACAGCATTACAGAGCTGTAGCTTCATTTTTATTCTAGGTACTATTAAGAGTAACTGAAAGTAGAGGTGCAATTCTGGCTATTTTCTAGTGTGGTATTTAATAGGAGAGCTTTTCATAGCTGAAGAATTATCTTTCTGTACTTGGAAATCTATATGTACTCCAACTGAAAGCATAATAAGCCAGACAAGTGAAGAAAGCTGTAGTTTCAGTGCAGAAAAAGCAAGATACAATTTTCAGTTTGCCTGGCTAGCCTTTACAATACATACAGTAAAGAGAATTAAGTTAAAAACCCCCAGTATTTTGGTGAAGCAAACCATTTTTTAGATTCAATGCAAGGGCAAAAGCCAGATGACATAGAGGAACAGAGTTCTCCTGTAGCGAATGGACCTGGGCTCATACCGTTCAAGGACACCCCGTGTTAGCAATGTACTACACAAAGGTTAATACCGCTCTGTCACTGAAGGGACATTCACGATGACTTGAGATCCCTAGGGTTTAACATTTGCATCTGCTGAAAGAGATAGGGGATGCCATCCGTCACGTAAGGCTTCCAGAGGCCCATTCCCCCTGTGGGAGTCTGAACGTTTCACTGAGGCAGTGAAAGGTTTTCAAAGGTACGAAGGAAATGTTGCAGCAGTCTCTAAGTGCTTGTGAAATACACAGCTTCAGTAAATAACTAAACAGCCCCCTAGCCCCAAAAAGAAGGAACACGATTTATAAATTAACAAACCATGAGCAACCGACACCAGCTCCATGTGGGGAAGCGCTCAGTCGGAGATACAAGGAACAGGGAACAGATGAGGAGGCCACAGTGGACTTCATTAGTGCAGGCTTGCTGAAGACAAGACACCCAAATGATATGGCAATGACTGTAAGGCCATAAAGTAAATGAGGCTCGCTCCTTAAACTCGCTGAGTTTTAGCCCTAACCCCAAGGACTGACAAACAGACCAACAGGAGGGTTGTTTCTTTTCCACAGCTAGGCTGAAGAGAAGCGGTCTTCACTAACTGTCACCCAAAGCAGGCGAACAAGGTAACAAAACCAGATTTTGTTTGTCTTCTCCATTTTGGATCGGATTCTCTGGCAGAAAGCTACCATTTGGAAAGGCGTTTTAGCACTGGAAAACACAGAAATGGTTGCACGTGGGTGTACGAGTACATATATGAACCTGTCTGCCCATCAGCTCATATCTAACCACTGTTTCCCTCCAAAAACCCCTATGGATGTTCACAGACAACATTATGTAGCTGCTTGACAGGGTTTTTCAATTTATGACACCGTATTCATATACCTGTGTTGCTGCCAACCTTCACCTTTGGCTATTTCTCCCTTTTCACGAGCTATAGCTTTGACTAACAAGCAAGGGTGGCCAGCTCCTGCAGACCCGGACTGAACAGGATCTTCAGCCAGGTGCTTGTGCATTTGTATGAGGCTGCCTTTTCATACAAACACAAACAATCCCGGGAAATCTGGACATGGTCCATAACCACTAGGCAGCTGGACAAAAAGGTTTTTTCCACTTCTGTAGTACTGCCAGCCTCCAACACTTCTCACTGTATCATCCGTCTTTATTGAGAGCTGTTAATTATAGCTGCGAAGTCTGTTGCCATACAGGCACTTTCCTTTTTTAAAGCAGCTTTAAAGGTAGCTGCCTTCAAGATATTTTGACACAGATCTGGGCTGAAAAAAAATGCAGAATTCCTTATCACTCCCTGAGTTTTGTTGTTGTTTTTTTTGCTGTTGTAAACAACATGGGATAACCTGTCTAGGATAGTCCCCATTCAATGAGTTTGTGCACTGGGTGTCAAGGTACTTGATATGACAACCAAAGTAAAACAGTTTCTGCAAAAAGACCAGCTGTGAACTCTGTTTTCTTCCATGTTATGATGATTGGAAAAACAGCATATCCATGCTCACCTCAGCTTTCTGCTTCTTTCCCCACACAGTAAACATGATCACACACTCTTTTCCCGGTCCCTTTTTTCCTTTGCCAGCCATAAAATGCAGTTACTTTTCTGCTTGTGCGTGCAGGTCATGCTTGGAGGCAGGGAACGGAGGAGGTGACCCCTGAGGTCCCTTCAGCCTGGCTTGCTTTGGTTCCACAGTCTCAGTCAGTGCAGAGAGATCAGCATGGGTAGGATCAGCATAGATGGATTTGCTCTTGAGGTCTCCTGAGAAAAGCCCTAGCAGCGTGGAAGCTTGGCAGCTTGCTTTACTAACCAGAGGAAGAGCCAGTTAATGAAATGCAGTTTAACTATTGACCAGAGATCATTCAGTGCTGCAAGACACAACATTTTTTCCAAGCAAAAGCCATTACATAAACACATTGTTTCATGGTACATGCCCTGTCTGCAGGTAACAAGAACAATTACTTCTCTTTCGAGTCCTTACCTCAAGCACCGTTACCTCACAGGAGGCATATAATGTAATTACTTTAGAGCATCTGTTCAAGCCACAGCAGAGAAGACAAAAGTAATGGAACAACAAGACAAAATTACAGGACACCATTTAATTCAATCATCCTTGGAATGATTTTGCAAACCAGGCTCAAGATTAAAGAACATGTGTTTCTCCTGATAAGGCAGTACCCAATTTTTATTCTCAATTAGCATTCCACAAAGGTCCAAAAGCCCAGAAGAGTTGATCCTCAACAGATGAAGGATCTTCAGATTAAGGGAAAGCTTTTCACAGGGCATGAATGTTAAGCTCTTTTCAGAACATCATGGTCTGAAATACAAACGCAATCTCCAAGTATAAACTAGGAGGCTAAATTAGAAAGGACTGGTTTCCTAAAGAAGGACCCAGGACGATTTTCTCACAGAAGCTAAGACACAAGCTCTCAGAGGCAGTGTTAGCTACCTGAATAGAAGGAATTAGCAAACTAGTCAAACAGAATTTTAAAGATATTCTCTTAAAGGTGTTTTCAGGAGATGCAAAAGCTGGGGTAGGTTTAGAAAGGGAGGTAACCATATAAATGCCATCTTATGTTCCCGAGACCACCATGCAGGCTTCGCATTGGGAGAGCTACCTCCAGAGAAGTTAGGACTTAGGCATTAATTTTGGGGCGTTCCGCCAGCCACTCACATCATGAGTCCAATGAGGGTACCGAGCTTCCATATCATGCATCTGAGGAACAGAAAAACAACCACCTTGAACACGGGTCCAGGAGCAGTTTTTTAAGTATTTCAATGGAAAACATCAAGAGGAGTGTCACCTCAAGTCTCGTTAGGCACCTAACTCTGGGATGGTGGAGGGCTCCCACTAACAGCTAGTTTGGCCAACAGACTTTCTCTTTCTCCGAACCTTTCCTGCTGTTTACTTTACATACCTCAAGTTTGTGTCTCCTCTGTAGGTGTTTGCTCTCCCCGTGCATTTTGGGAGGAAACCGGGCATTCGGCTCCAAGCCGGCAGTGCTGGAATATGCAGCATGGCACTGAGGAGCTAGCTGTGGCGAATTTCCTTGCTAATCTAACCCCTCATACTGTCTTCAGTGTGTAGAGAAGACTTATGTGAACAGGAGGCTACTCTAGAAAAACTCTGGAGCTGGAGGACTACCTATTTTCATAGAATCAGAGAATCAGAGAATGGTTTGGGTTGGAAGGGACCTTCAAGACCATCTAGTTCCAACCCCCCTGCCACGGGCAGGGACACCTTCCACTAGACCAGGTTGCTCAAAGCCCCATCCAACCTGGCCTTGAACACTTCCAGGGATGGGGCATCCACAACCTCTCTCGGCAACCTGTTCCCCACAACCTCTCCGGGCAACCTGTTCCAGTACCTCATCCCCCTCACAGTGAAGAACTTCTTCCTTACATCTAATCTAAACCTACCCTCTTTCAGTTTTTTTTATAGATTTCAGAATTTTCTCAAGAACAGGCAGCCTGCAGAGCATATTTTTGACAGCTGGCTGAGAAATTGTTTCAGGAGCCACAACGAGCAAGAAACCATGACATTAATCTTTAATCACCTAAGAAAACAAGTCTCCCCAAGGAAGCAGCTGAAATGACGACTTATGCGATCGTCTGGCAATAATGCAGCATAGCTGTATTATGCCAAGGCAGCAGCGAGAAGCCCCCACCAGAACTCCCATGGGGTGACGCACCCCTATCCCACGTTCCATGGGGACATACTTTCCTTTTCAAAAGGAAAGAGACAGCAGCTACCACAGGTTTCATCAGGAAAAGGTAATTACTTAACTTTGAGAAACAGAAGTTAACAACAGTATCACCCTGAGCTCTGCGGCTTGGGCTTCAGCTGAGCTAACCCCAAATGAATGCTCCATGACCAAGCTTGATGCTGTATGCACAGCAGGTTGGACATCAGACAGATGCCCACCAGCACTGCCCCTACCACAAACACCACACTGTTCCAGCAGAAGGCTTCACTACTACTGCTACTTGCTAATAGTACAATTTGGCCTTGTCCTCAGCTAGAACCCCTGCAAGAAAAGTGCAGATTCAGTGAAAGCAGTCTGAGAAGTGACACAGTGGCCCATCAATAACACATCACCAACAACAGTTCAGACATCTGCAGGAGAGATAGAGACAACCACGAGTATGATGAACCTCTTGCACAATATCCACATCTTTTTTTAATTAATCCCTTCAATATCACACACAAAGGTAAGTCCTGACAGACTGCTGTAGAGATCAAACTGATTTAATTTGGAGTTACTCCTGGCTTGTATCTGTCTAACTCGGGTAAGAATCAGATGCTATATCTTTTAGTTTCAAGGGTTCTTTTTGTTCTTTGGTGGTTGTTTTTTTTCCGAACAAGCTGGTGGGAACTTGAATTGTAAAGTGATTTTATTTTGAGGAACACAAAGTAAATAGGTATTATTTTAAGGCTAATGTACTGAATTAGACAAATAGAGTTTATAAACTGAAGTTTTTTGAAAGAAAACATGCTTCATTGGGTGACATTTGCTAAAAACACTTGTATTCATCATGTCTTGATGCCTTTGTAGCTTATTTATGACTCTGTTAATACTGTCTGGTCTGGTGGTGAAGCTCCCACCTAAGTAGTAATATAAATCAGTAGGATGCCAGAAGTCAACCACACTGCAACATTTTAATGCTACTGGGTAAGAGAGACTCATGAATACAAAAAGCTGAAAATCAATAGCAAAAAAGCATCCAGTCACACCAAATCAGGCTCTGACCTTCTTCCCCCTTAGAGTTTCATTGTGGCTAGGCAGTTGGTTACGAGTGCTGCGTGGCCAGGTTCTCTGCCTGCTGCAGAAGAGGAGGGCAGTGCCCATGGTGCAGTGAGTTGCACTTTTGTGAGTGAGGATCAAACTAATGGACCCAACTCCTGGAATTACTACTCGGGATTCCGAGCTAGTGCCTCGTGTCCTCCATGCCAGCAGAAATACATGTGAAACACATTTAGAAACTGGCCCACATTCTCCTGGACATCATGTGAAGCTACGGCACTGATAACTTCTGGCTACTGAAGAGCTAAGTCTCAATTCTGAGCCCATATGCATATAAATCAAAAGTGACTCTTCTGAAGTTAATATGTTGGTAAATCAGAGTAAGTGAGATCTACTACATTAGTCCTCTACCATTGTTGCCTCCAGTATTTCGGTTCAGTTTCAAAGAAATAACTATACTACAGTGTCACGTGCAACCTTTTTGTTTCTTTTCAAAGAAAAATCTTCAAATTCTGAAAGATTAGTGGCAGCTAATTTGGGGGCACTATAGAGACAAAAAACATGTTTAAATGTGGTTGCAGATCAGTGCAGGCAGGTGCGATGATTCTTTCAGTCACCCAACACATCAGGTGCATTCAAGGTTGTAGAAGAGATTTAGTTTTAGCTTCTGGTGTTTTCTTTAGCCCTAATGCTTTATGAAATAAAAATCAAGATCTAAATGATAAACAAATAAATAAATAATCACACAAACCATTCTGGAAAGTCCTGCCCTTTCCTTCTCAAAAAATCATTAGAGAAGACCGTACCATCAAAATAAACAAGTTTCTCAGGTATTCTCCTCCTAAAATGTGAACATAACCCTCCATTATGCCCCCAGTTGGCACACAGAGTGAAGCTAAAAGGTGTGTTTTGTCCTGCCTAGAGATACTCAAAGCTAAGCAGTATCTTATAGAGATTTTAATTTAATTTTTCATGTAGCCAGGGAGCTTTAAGCTCTAGTGGTTTTAATTTATGTTACCTCATAAATTAATAATGTAGGTATGACGGAGGGTAGCTCATCAGATTAAATATGTCATTTTATAAAGCAGTTTGGAAGCAAAAAGTATGAAGCCAAAATGAAGTACTCTTAAATGATCCATTAGGTGCATAAATCATTACGTGTTATTTCTGGACTGGACAATGGTTGAAATGAATGATAATTTAGTTACTGTAATTTTATTTTAAGCTAGTGAGCACTTGCACAAGAAGTAAGAGAGCGGCACTGACACTGGCATGCTCTTCTGTGGCCTGCCAGAGCTCTCTGCGTCACTCCCCACACATGCAGTCCTGTGCCAAGGGTGCGTGGCACCCTTGGTAGTGAGCGTGGGACAAGTTGTCCCTGAGCAGTCTACACTTGGGCACAACTCTGGTATTTGATGGAGCTGCACAGGGAGCCTAGAGCAGTTTGGACGTGAATGCATGACTTTTGGTTTGCTTTGAAGAGTGACTCCCCATGCTGTGGACACAACTGATGGTCTACTTCAGCTTAAATAGAAAGTTCTTTACCATGCAATATGGGTCAATCAGAAATACTTAATACTTTACATTATGGCCTAATACTCAAAATCTTATAAAGAAACTGAATAAACCTGCTCTTAAATTTAATGTGCTACTATAAAATTTTGGTGGCAAATTTATTACAATTGTACGTGCTATGAAATGGGAAAAAAACATCTGTGCAGCTTTAAACTGGTCTGTCTCCATGACAGGTATGTTCTTCTGTGAGACTACAAAACATACAAATTCATATATTTACAGCATAGTATATAAACATACTGGTACAATATAATAGGAATTTAAAACTATAATAAACCATATAATCTGTATAGGAGGGACTATACATCTGTTCACCGTTGCTGCGTTTTATGATCCCTCTTTTGTACATTTTTCCTAATGGTCGCTGTTCTTTACCTGCTGTTTAGCTGTACAGCGAGGTACCCCAAAGCACGCCTGCTGGCTCAGGCCCCGCGAAGCCGCCCACCGAGGAAGGGGCGGTGTGAAGGCACTGCCTGCGCCGCGGTGAGGGGAGGCTGAGCTGCCCAGCCCTGCTGAGGAGGAGGCGGCGGCGCAGGTGTCCTTGGGGAGCTTTGCTGCCAAAAAACATTAGGTGCCTGTGGATTTTAGCAACCTGTGTAGGCAAGATCTGAGAACCCCTTCCTTTACTACCTCACTGCTAAGGTGACTTAGATGTCATATTTCCACCTTCTCCCACTACCACCTTGTCATTTATCTCGTTGCCAATTCCTGCCAGAGAGCTCAGATAATATATAAAATATAGACGAAGGTGAAGGATAAAAGAAGCAGAAAGTGATTATGCAAGTTTCTTGTTAGTTCCAGGTCGGAATTGTCTTATTTTAACTATCCAGAAGTCCACGAAATGCCTCCCTAATATGTCTAACTACGCCTGGAGTGCAAGCTTTCCTGAAGATGGTAATGCCTCATACAGAGCTGCAAAGTCTCTGTATGTGTCTTTCCCTCTCCATATGAATATATATATAATATGCAAAAAGGGGGAGTAATTAAGAGAGGATGCTGGAATGCAATGCTTGGGTTTTCTGACGTACATGCATGTGACATCTCAGCCGTAATGGAGCAAGCAGATGAACAGTAATTCTTTTCACAGTAATTCTTAGTGAAGCACCACTGAAAGGTCTCAGTTTAGATAGAGGACATCCTGAGGCAGACACTATGTAAACACATGGTAAGGGACAGTCCTCCCTCCTCCCTAAAGGACTGTCTCATCCAAATGAACAGAGAGTACAAGGACATCAGAGGTCTGTAGTGACTTGGTCAAAACCACAAAACAAATCTGCAGCAAAGCTAGGAACCAAAGCCATATCTCCAAATGCCTAAGTCTACCCTGACACCACAAAAAAACTCTGTAAATTAACCCTATTCAATCTGCCGGTCAGACACACAAATGCACGTTCTTTACTAAGCCTGCGGCAAGCTTACTTGTAACGATATCCCCCTGCATCCCAAACAGGCTGCAGGGCTTGCACCTGCTCTTCAGCTCAGCCATCATTTAATTAAATGGAAGACATAAAACTACCAACCATATCACTTAACTGCAGCAACAAAGAGTATAATGCTCTGGTTTTAACCCCAGGGATCTGGCGAACCACAACTGCTCACCCCAGAATTCAGCAGTATTTAAAACATTATCTGAGAGCAGCTGGAAAGAAAAATATTTAAAAACCAAAGAAACGAAAAGGTAGTTGTTTTGGGCTAGCATTTGTTATTGTTTTTAGATTAAACTGTTGCTTCCTCTAACCTCCATACTTCTCTCATCTCTGAAGCAACCATGTTTGCTGTGGAGTAAACAACAAATACAAACTGAAGACTGAAGTGCAGGAAACATGGCATCTTATGAAAATGCCTTTAAAACTTCTGGATACTGCTCTAGGACCTGCAGTGAACAGTGAAATTCCTTTATCTGCAGCCCCCGAATGATTTATAAGATGAAGAAACTGTAACGATGGCTAAGCAGCAAAATTTCAGCATTTATAATCTTAACTCTAGTCATCTGAGGTAGAGCACTTCCTGAGTACCCTGGTTTCTTAGATTTTTCCTGTAGTAAGTTTCCACCTCGCTGCTGCACAGCTGGAAGCTGAGAAATGTGTGCTTCTTACTGTTTACTTTCTGAGCTACTTCATTAAAAGGCTGTGAGCCCCACTGCGTAACAGAAGGGGAAAACGTTGTTTACATCCTTCCATGTATTGGGGAAGCTCCTGACATGGGACATCTTGATGGCTGAGTCATCCCATATGTCCCAGACACCTCTCAGGCCAAAATGAGATGAGATGAAGGAGCGCTCACCAAGAGGCAGTCCTTCAAGCAGCCAGAGCATCCTCAGCCCCTCACGGAGGATGGGCACTCAGGGCTTTCCATGAGCGCTTCAGGCTTTGTGGGTTTGGCTTGCTGTAAAGACAAGGTGTGCTGAAGACAAAGTGCTGCCTTTGGTTATGACTGCGCTTCCTCCCGGAAATAAACACAACAGCTCGAGTTTAACTGGGATCAGAGCTTGGCCTTTGATGTCAGGGGCATAATGCCAGGAAAAGACTGCAATACTTTTTACTTGGCTATTCAAGGCACTGTACTCGTCCTGAGTTTGGAAAAGAAAAGCTTAGTTAGCTTACTCAGAGATTGCCATAAACATCAGCTGTGGGTAGAGGAAGAAGATATCAATAAAAAAATGATGTTCACAGAGGTTTGAACAGAAAACTCTTGAGAAGTAATTGCAGAAAATGTGGACTTCCATTACATGACTTGTATGTATTGGAAATAAACCTGGATTTCTTACTGTTGGAGTGAAATTGTATTAAGAATAATAACATAGCACCTAGCACAGGACACACAATGAATTCAGAACATCCTTTAACAAAGCTGGAGAGGAAAGCAAACACAAGTTTGATTTAACTGACTGATTTGAATAAAATGTCCACTAGACGTAGAGCAGCATGCAAGAGCCACAGGAGAAAAAAGCAAAAGCTCCCATACCTGTATCTTTCCTTTGGAGACTGCTTTTCAGCTGACTTAAAAACATGTCCAAGATAATACAAAGGAAAGAATAAAAAGTTCCAGTTTGTTGCAAACCACGTTAGAGTGAAGGGTGCATCGAATTTCTTAAAGGTCAGTTTTGCTAGCTGGGTTGAACCCGACCAAGAGGAGCAGACACCCAGGACCACAGCCACACCCCAGAAAACCTTCTTGAGTTGCGTCATGGAGCATTTCCAGCAACAGCGGTTCACCCTTCCACCGCCTTCCGCCCCGGCTTGCATCTGTGCTTCGGCTGGGGCTGGAGACTCCCGGGAGCGCTCATCCCCTGGGGAGAAGAAAACGCAAGGCTTACTAAGGAAATCCAGCCTGCATTTTAGTTTTCAAATCCTAGGCCCTTCTGAAGTCACGTGGAGCTTTACCAGCAAAAGAACCCACCAGATCTTGCCACAAAATGTCCTTCGTTTTTAGATCATTGCAAAGCCTCTGGTTCAACTGAGGCATAATTACAATGCAAATAATAATTATCACCTCTAGATTTAGAAGCCACTGGGTAAAATGGAAATGAAAATTACATGTTGCTCTGATGTACATCGAAAGGTTTAACACACCACTTAAACTGATGCTGTTAGGACGTGTAAATGAATGAAAAATACAGCACTGAGTTTAATAAAGCAGCAAAAGGGATTACAACAACACTTGGAATTGTTATTGTCTTGGAAAATGTGCAATCGGGCAGCTTATGGAATACGGGGTTTCTTAAAAGGAAAGGGGGGACAATGTATTTAATCTTGCATTTAAGCACAATCACTGCAATGATTAGCACAATTAATACTGAACTTGGATCACCAGGGATTTCAGTGATCCCGAGAAAAACAGCTCTCCTGAGGCTGTACCCAGACGGCAAAAATTAGACCAACCCATAGGCTGCCCTGAAGAGCATCTCAGACCAGGCAACCCTAACTTTTTTAGCTCGAGTCCTGCACCAAATGAGACTGGACTGGAACTTTGCCCTGGTATAACTGAGCCTAGCATGCTGCTGGAAATTTCTCTCCTAAAAAACCTTGCCCCTTACATCCTTAAACATGAATTATTATAGCCCTGCTATGGTACGACTATTGGCAGATACTGTATCCAGCTTGTGAGTGAATGAGCAAAGTGAGGTTAGGTGGTTCAGCTGACACAGAGATCAAAACGTGCTGGCAGACCTCAGCAGCAGGCCACTGCCTTTAGGGCTTTCACCTGCCTTTCTTAAATTCACCCCATTTAACATCCACTAAAGCCATCAGTCACCCGCACGCAACACTCAGCAGTGATTTCTCTTAAAGGCTGATTTCAGTTTAGTTGGTCCATTCACTTGAAGGAGGATGTAATAGTCATTCATGTTGAAAGCCAGGAATCTACAACTTCAAAAGTGTCCAGAGGTCATTGCATGCATTGAAAGGTGAAAAGAGAAATATAAGTACAGCCAGGACAATGAGAGACTCTATTATTGCCAAACATTTATATATGTTCAAGGCAAACTAAGAGAGATCCACACACAAAAAATCCTTCCTTATCCTGGTGAGAATCAGTATTTGGAATGGAAAATCTCTTAAAACCTCTTATTTCAGGTTAACCTAAATTTGTATTTACATGAGCTAATACATCATTAAACAAAAGGTTTATTCCAATGGAGAGAACTATTTAATTATTTCTTTACAGATAAGAAATGCATGATCTGAACTAAGAGTACCATTAGTTTGCCTAGTAAAGCTGTATTTTGTAACAGGAAAAACTGTAGCTTCTGTTTGATATCTTGAAATCTAAAAAGAGTGTACAGCAGCGAAGGTATAAGCATCTACTCTTTTTGAGTGGCTTTAAGAGAGATGGGGATGTTGCTGATCTCTCCACTTATTTCAGTTTTCAACAGATTGTGTGGGCAGCTTCCCACATAACAGGAGATGCACCAGCAGGCCAATGAATTATCCAAAGTTAATGTGGCTTTGTATTAAATACATAAAGGAAAGGTTAGAAGCTACCTGCTAAACGTTAGAAGAAGCTAGAATTGAAAAAAGGCTGCCTGTGAACCCTTAGCTCATTCAAAATCATTTTAATACATTTTCTTTGTAATACATTGCTTGTAACTAACGCTTCTTGCCTCGCTGCACAGACCAGTCAGGGCTCAGTTTACCTAACAACCGTACATTCATTTCTTTTAACTTCACCACGCAATGGCAGCTGCCAGCACTCTCTTTGCTGTCCACCACACAAGTCCTGCAATGATTACTGAATTCTTCATTTCCCCTCAAGCTTTTCTACTGGGCGTTGTCACTGTAACACCAAAAACTTCACACACCCTAACGAACTCCAGCATCCTTCCCATGGGCCACAGGGAGAGCTGGGCACAGAAAGAACGAATCCAGGCAGCCAGGGTGCCAAGCGAGAGCTTAGGAGGGGTTTGTGCCACTGTGTCAATGCAGGGAAGAGCCTTCCTCCACTCACAGTTTGCATCTCTGCAACTACTTGGAGAGGTAGGCAAAAATGTTCCTCCTTCCAGAAGACAGCCAGCAGGGTACCCACCGTCCCCATCTGCTCTGCAGTTATTCCCCCAGGAAGCAGGATACCAGGATTTAAATCCCTCCTGCTGAAGATATTTAACACTAGGGAACATGCCTTAAGCCACCAGGGTATATGATATCCCAAGACGAGTAGGTGCTCTGAATCACAACACTGAAGCTGTGTTATTTTTTCTAAAATAAGAATTGATCACTGAGACAGCAAGATACCATGTCTGCCCCTCTGGCCCAGTAGTCTTGGCAATCACTGAAAAGGGGGAAGATCACAACTATACAATCTGATGCACCAGACGCTCAACATAAAATAATGCAGTGTTTGGTGGACACCCCACAACAGACACTGGTGAGGATCTTCTCCCCATCAAGGGCTGAAGCCGCCCACCCTGCTCCCCCTTGTACTGTGCACATGCGTATGAGTCAGCAGCTCATTTGGACAGCTTGCATGAATATCACTGCCTTTTAACTCTGTTCCATGGCAATTACTCCCTATGAAATAAAGCTAACCTTTACTGATGTTTTCTCTGCTCCATAGGCAAAATGACTTGTCCAGGTACATTTAATTTTGTGTTAAATACACCAACAGAAACATTTACTTTCAGCAAAAGACAATACTGCATTTATCACTTCTAAAGTGATCTTGCAGCTCGAGGCTTACATTTCTAGGGGTGCTCATTCTTTGGATGCATTTACATGCTGGACGGAGTAAAAACTTATCCTAGGCATGATGGGTTTCAGGATGATGGGCCCCATATTTTGGGGTAAAAATCACTGACCTGGTGATTAGCAGTTACAAGCTGAGACTTCTTTTAACTATCCGTCAGTGAAACTGCGTCGTGCCCTCATGAGTTCCTGTGCTGCCAGAGGGCTAGATGCCAAATGGGCACAGCCTTTTCCAGCGGATGCGACACTGTCCTGGAGGATACCTGGGACATAATCTGCCCCAAGACAGATTGTCTTTGGAAATGGCGGACACTACAGATGATATACACCCATGTGGTCCCATCCTCCCATCTACCGTGTTGGGGACTTGCCTGCCAGCTGGCATGCATAACACCCAGAGCTGCACCTTTCCCTGCCCAGTCCCTGTGTCCCCATGGGGACAGTTTTTGTCACCCAAGTCGCAGGTGCACAAATGGGGTGACATCAAACCCACACATGGATGAGAAGCTCCTCTCTCTCTTTCTAACACTGCTCAAGGGCCAGCTGGCAACAGAATGCACATGAATTTAAAGATGGCAAAATGGCTTTTCAGAATGGATGAGGCAGGACACTAAAGAATTTTATTTCTGGACATCCTCCTCCAGACTTTTAATGGGTTTCTTCCTTTACCCCTTGTAACAGACTGCTCTGTATGCTACTGTATCCCCAAAAGAGTAAATCAAGATGCTGAGATAGAGGAAAAATGCCTATCTTGCTTTTACTAAATTTGGCTTTTCATTCTCCCTTTTGTTCATTCATTTTCCTGTTTCATAAATCCCAACTGGAACCACTCTACCTCCCTCCCTTTCAGCCAACCTCTCTCCCATAGCATTCAGAAGCAACAGAAGGAAATCACCTCCAGTGCTACTGCCAACATCATTACCCACAGGATCCCCAACCCCAGAAAACAGCCATCCTTCTGTTTCCTCCATTATGGGTAAGACCCCTCTCAGCTGACTTCAGATACCTGTGGTAGGGACAGCTATACCTGAGCTACTCATTCCACTCTCCCGGCTGAGGCCATGGAGAAAAACAGGCACTGGAAGGCACTACACATCCCACATAAGGTAGATGCCTTAGATGATGCGCCCTTTCTTACTGACTATAGATGCTTGCACTGGGTTAGAGAAAATCCACCCCAGCAGAGGTAACACCTTTAAATAGCTTGTCCAGACCACTTCAAAAGTGCTTTAAGGCTTAAGACGCCTGTGCACAGCTAGCCAGTTAAAGGCTTACCAGAGGACCACACTGTACCTCACTGTATATGTTAAAAATGTGATACTGATGAAAACCAAGGGTGGCATTCATCTTCTCAGTTTGAGACATCTGCTGTGCAGACTTGTGTATCTGAGACAGTGATTTACACTTTCTGCATAGCTAGTAGACAGAAAAAAGACATTTCCATAGCATGATTTATCTCCTCCTAAAGTAGACGATTAAAACAAGCCAGATGAATCACCCTCTCCAAGTGCTTGTTTCTCTCCACCAGCTCTAAACAGTCTGGGGCGACGAGCTCAGAAGTAGGTGTCTCTAGTGTAGGTGTCTGAAGCTGGGTGAGATGAGTCCCACCTCTCCACCGCTGCTGTCAGGAACAGAGAGTAAGGCCACCGCAGACAGCACTGGTAGGCTCAGAGCTGGGCCCCGCCACACAAAAATATTTAGCTGTCACCAATGAACTGCTTTAGCTGTTGCCAGCTAGTCAGCAAATGAGTGAAAGAAGTATTACAAAAGTACTGGGTGCCCTTGCCAACCCTTCAGAGTGAGAAAGTGACCCTCACAGACTAAGGTCCTGCCTATTAGGGACTGAAACATGTGCCTAATGATAATGCAGAATTCCGTCAGCTTCCCCAGGCTATGAATGTCCTTCAATGTAAGCATATTCTTAAACAGCTCTTTAAATTAGGCTTCTGGAAAAAATTCTGACAAAAGGAAGAATCCTCACAGGTCTCTCTGACAATTACAAATGAGCCATTCTCAAGGCATTTCCATTTTGCCAGCCTCTCAAATGTTTTGTAGCTGCTTGGGCATTGAACAGAGCAAGTTTGTAAAGCTTGCAAAAACATACGCTTATCATAAATAGGGGAGAAGGAGCTGAGGCAAGTCCTGTAAGACAGCGCCTGACCCTCAGCATGGTTAGAGCTCTAGAAGCCCGTGACATGCAGGGGGATAGGAGCTGGACACTACCCAAGGTACATTCTCACAACCTTGAATGCTGTGTGACTTCCTCTTCACCCAATAATTACTACACGGAGAGATCAGTGGGAGACAATTAGTTCCAACACAATTACTTACCAGTTACAAACATACCTAAGAACACACATGATGACTTCTGGTGGTGGTTTTCTGGACACATAATACTATTTGCCTCAGTAGCAGACTCCCAAACTCCTCAAAGTGTTTTTATCCCATTCCTGTCTACCACACTAGCTATGCATTATTTAGCTGTCCAGGATTTTTGAGCTAAGCTGTTAAAAAACAGCTGAGGCATCATCCTGTGAAGAGAAGATGAAATGCCAAATCCACAAAGTGATTTACGTCTCTAATTGCCACTGTAGTTGTCTAAATCTGAAATGTTGATATTTATTCAGGTAAGTTGCCCAGGCATTTTCTTCATAGTTGGTCAGGTTAAAGAGTGAGGTCTTAGGGACTCATCTGTCACCTGGCAGATCACCTAGTAGCTAGTGCAGCCTTCTCATGCCATTGCCAATGATGACCTCTCCTTTCACAGGTCATCCTGACAGCTCGTTTTAAGGAACTGTTAATATTTCATTGCGGAAGCCAGTAATCTCCATCTATCAACCTTTCCAAAGGCCTACATCTCTGCTGCACAGATCAGTAATGAGAGCACACACAACCTAACTTCTGCATCAAGGGACATTCCCTCCTTCTCCAAATTAGCTTTAGCTTTACCAAGGCTGCTTGCACCAGCTGTATCCTCCTCCCAATCCCACTAGAGCTCCTCAGATGCCAAAGAATCTGTTCCTGGGCATGCCTAAGCACCAGGACTCCTAAGCAGGTTTGTGCCTCTCTTACACCCAGACCCTGTCAGGATTCAAAGACACATTGTTGTTTCACGTGGGCACCAGCGATACAGCCAGGAGCAGTCTGAGGAGTATCAAGAAGGATTACAGAGTCCTGGGAGCGGCAGTAAGGGATTCTGGAGTGCAGGCAGTTTTTTCATCAGTCTCCCGGTCAAAGGGAAGGGGTCTGAAAGGGCCAGTCAAATCTGGCGAATCAACAAATGGTTACGGGACTGGTGCCACAGCCAGCGGTTCGGCTACTTAGATCATGGGACTCGCTTTGAGAAACCTGGTCTACTGGGGGCTGATGGGGTCCATCTGTCAGAGAAGTGGAAGAGCATCTTTGGTCATAGGCTTGCCAAGCCGGTGAAGAGGGCTTTAATTTAAAGTTGCCAGGGGAGGGGAACCTCAATCCATCCCACTCCTACCAGTTTGATGCCAGGGCCAGCAACAGATGCCCAGAGCCTGTAGAGGGATCACAGGTCAGCAGGAGAGCACCTGAAGAGCAGCACAAAGGAATTCCAGCCACTCCAGCCAGTATATCAACTTCATCAGGGGCCCAACTTAAATGCTTCTATGCAAACACACGTAGCATGGGGAATAAACAAGAAGAGTTAGACACGTGCGCATGCCTGCAGGGCTATGATCTTGTTAGCATCACGGAGACATGGTGGGATGGCTCCTATGACTGGAGTGTTGGAATGGAAGGATGCAGGCTCTTTAGGAAGGACAGGCAGGGGAGACAAGGAGGGGTGTCGCCCTCTATGTCAACGACCAAGTGGAGTGCATGGAGCTCTGCCTGGGGATGGATGAGGAGCCAACCAAGAGCTTATGGGTCACGATTAAAGGGAAGGCAGGGACAGGTGACATTATAGTGAGGGCTACAGGCCCTGCTACAGGCCAGCCGACCAGGAAGACCAAGTGGATGAGGCCCTCTATAGACAGATAGGAGCAGCCTCTCGTTCACAAGCCCTGGTTCTCATGGGGGACTTCAACCACCCTGATATCTGTTGGAGGGAAAACACAGCAGGACATAAACAATCCCGGAGGTTCCTGGAACACGTTGATGATAATTTCCTTTTCCAAGTGATAGAGGAGCCAACGAGGAGAGGTGTTATGTTGGACCTTGTTCTCACCAACAAGGAGGGGGCTGGTGGGGAATGTGAAGCTCAAGGGCAGCCTTGGCTGCAGTGACCATGAAGTGATGGAGTTCAAGATCCTTAGGGCAGCGAGGAGGGCACACAACAAGCTCGCTACCCTGGACTTCAGGAGAGCAGACTTTGGCCTCTTCAGGGATCTTCTTGGTAGAGTACCATCGGATAAAGCCCTGGAGGGAAGAGGGGCCCAAGAAAGCTGGTTAATATTCAAGGATCACCTCCTCCAAGCTCTGAAGTGATGCATCCCAACAAAGAGGAAGTTGGGAAGGATGCCTGGATAGATGAAGAAGGAGCTCCTGGACAAACTGAAAGACAAAAAGGAAGCCTACAGAGGGTGGAAGCAAGGACAGGTAGCCTGGGAGGAATACAGAGAAATTGTCCGAGCAGCCAGGGATCAGGTTAGGAAAGCTAAAGCCCTGATAGAATTAAATCTGGCCAGGGACATCAAGGGCAACAAGAAAAGCTTCTATAAGTACATCGGTGATAAAAGGAAGACTAGGGAAAATGTGGCCCTCTCTGGAAGGTAATGGGAGACCTGATTACCTGGGATATGGAGAAGGCTGAGGTACTCAATGACTTTTTTGCCTGAGTCTTCACTGACAAGTGCTCCAGCCACACCACCCAAGTCACAGAAGGCAAAGGCAGGGACTGGGAGAATGAGGAACTGCCCACTGTAGGAGAAGGTCAGGTTTGAGACCATCTAAGGAACCCGAAGGTGCACAAGTCCATGGGACCTGATGAGATGCATCCATGGGACCTGATGAGATGCATCCATGGGTCCTGAGGGAACAGGCGGATGAAGTGGCTAAGACACTATCCATCATATTTGAGAACTTGTGGCAGTCCAGTGAAGTTCCCACTGACTGGAAAAGGGGAAACATAACCCTTATTTTTAAACAGGGAAAAAAGGAAGACCCAGGGAACTACAGGCCAGTCAGTCTCACCTCTGTGCCCAGCAAGATCATGGAGCAGATCCTCCTGGAAACTATGCTAAGGCACATGAAAAATAAGGAGGTGATTGCTGACAGCCAACATGGCTTCAATAAGGGCAAATCATGCATGACAAATTTGGTGGCCTTCTACGATGGGGTTACAGCCTTGGCGGATAAGGGAACAGCAACTGACGCCATCTACCTGGACTTGTGCAAAGCATTTGACACTGTCCTGCATGACATCCTTGTCTCTAGACCGGAGAGACATGGGTTTGATGGATGGACCACTTGGTGGATAAGTAATTGGCTGGATGGTTGCGCTCAAAGAGTTGTGGTCAATGACTCGATGTCCAAGTAGACACCAGTGACGAGTGGCGTTCCTCAGGGGTCGGTATTGGGACCAGCGCTGTTTGACATCTTCGTCTGCGACACAGACAGTGGGATTGAGTGCACCCTCAGCAAGGTCGTCGACAACACCAAGCTGTGTGGTGCGGTCGACACGCTGGAGGGAAGGGATGCCACCCAGAGGCACCTTGACAGGCTTGAGAGGTGGGCCCGTGCGAACCTCATGAAGTTCAACAAGGCCAAGTGCAAGGTCCTGCCCATGGGTCGGGGCAATCCCAAGCACAAATACAGGCTGGGCAGAGAATGGATTGAGAGCAGCCCTGAGGAGAAGGACTTGGGGGTGTTGGTTGACGAGAAGCTCAACATGACCTGGCAATGTGTGTTTGCAGCCCAGAAAGCCAACCGTATCCAGGGATGCATCAAAAGAAGCGCGACCAGCAGGTCGAGGGAGGTGATTCTCCCCCTCTACTCCACTCTCATGAGACCCCACCTGGAGTACTGCATTCAGCTCTGGGGCCCCCAACATAAGAAGGACATGGACCTGTTGGAGTGAGTCCAGAGGAGGGCCATGAAGATGATCAAAGGGCTGGAGCACCTCTCCTATGAAGACAGGCTGAGAGAGTTGGGGTTGTTCAGCCTGGAGAAGAGAAGGCTCCAGGGAGACCTTGTGGCAGCCTTCCAGTACCTCAAGGGGGCCTACAAGAAAGCTGGAGAGGGACTTGTATTTACAAGGGCCTGTAGTGATAGGCCAAGGGGTAATGGCTTTAAACTGAAAGAGGGTAGCTTTAGATTAGATGTAAGGAAGAAGTTCTTCACTGTGAGGGGGGTGAGGCACTGGAACAGGTTGCCGAGAGAGGTTGTGGATGCCCCATCCCTGGAAGTGTTCAAGGCCAGGTTGGATGGGGCTTTGAGCAACCTGGTCTAGTGGAAGGTGTCCCTGCCCATGGCAGGGGGGTTGGTACTAGATGATCTTGAAGGTGCCTTCCATCCCAAACCATTCTATGAGTCTATGATTCTATGATTTGAGAGTTTCCATCTCTCATTTTAAGAGTCATCTCCATGAAATATTTCCATTCTGTATTTGAAGTAGTCATTGCAACAAGGCCTAGAGCCTCACTGTTTCTCCTCTGGGCAAATGACCTCCTCACTTCATGCTTTCCCAATAAATAAGGATGTTTTCTATTCTGAGCAGTCCAGCTTTGCTGATATCTGGGTTCCCCTGGCCTTGGAGGGCCTGTAGATTATTGCACCCTCTTGGGATCCCTGTTCCTTCTAGCACAGGGGGTGGAAGGCTGCTCTATGCACTGAGCTACTGAAGAGGAGCACACACTCCACCTCCACTTTGTGAAGGAAAGGGTTCAGCCACTTAGCTGCCAACTCAACTCTGAAACCGAGTGGTAAGTGCTAGAGAGAGTGAGCAATAGTGACGAATGGGCATATTAGCACGCCATAAAGCACAGGTCTCTGCTTGGCGTTACCTACCAGGCAAGCTAGATGATTCATCCTGCAGCCTCACCAGTGTCCTCTGATGGGGGTCAACAGGCACATTGATAAAGGAGATGCAGTTTCCCTTTCTAGGTTTTTAAGAGGCTTCTGACAAAATCCCACTCCAAAGGGCCTTACAGAAAACAAGCAGCCAGGGAAGGTGCTAGAATGGATAAAAGGCTCAGTACAAGGTAGGAAACCAGTGAGGAGTAAATACAGCAATGGGGGAAGTAGCTGAAGCTCTGCAGAGGTCTGCCGTGGGACCTGCACTCTTCACCGTAACCACAGGTAACCTGACCAAGGAGGCGAGCCGTAAGGCGACAAAGTTTCCTAACAACATGAAGCTAGGCAGGTCAGCAAGGGTAAGGGCCAGCTGCGAGGGATGACAGGCTACGTGACTGGGTCATAAATCAGCAGATGAGAAGTGTGCCGATAAAGAGGTGCAGGTGCGAGTAAACAACCTACATGCTGCACACACTGTGACGGGCTCTGGCCATTGCCACCAGGGATCCTGAGCCCTTCACAGGCTGCTCCACAAAAAGGGCAACTCAGTGTTCAGGAGCAACCAAAAAAGCAAAATAACTGCCAAAAATTACCAGGAACAAAGCAGAAAACAGAGAAAAAAGTTGTTTCCTACATCTGGGGAAACTGCAGCTGTCAGCGTACCCACATTGCGAGAAATGCATCTCAGGCTACAAAATATACCTTCCCAATCAATTCCACTGAGCTGGAGACAGGACCAGACGGACCTTTGGTCGGGCCCCATATGGCAGCTGTGTGTGTGATTTTTGAGGAAATTGCTTCCTACGCGGAAGCTGTGAGTCCCCATGGGTGGCTGGCGGGTGGGACTGCAACGTTTAGTGTCGCAATGACTTTGGGGTTGCGCACATTTCCCCAACTTTCCAAGCATGGTCAGTGCTGAAGTTCTAACAGACCAGTATTATATTTTTTAATTAATACCAATTAATGTATCGTAATGGAAAAATGACAAAACCCCATAAACCCTTATTAAATCAGTTTTTAAATGAGAGTATTTGGTCAAAATGGCATTGCACATATGGATTTTTAGACACTATTTAGGAAACTGTAAATGTTTAAAGCACTTTCTTTAAATACTTTGCTTTTACAGTAACAGATAAAAAAATTTACTTAATTTGAGCATGGAATGGCATGACTAAATTAAGAATAAATCAATACAGCAGATAGTTTTAAAATCCACAGTAGAGGTTATTTTAAAGAACAAAAACAGGGTATTAACCTATTAGGTCAGAAGGTCTGAATTTGCTTGAGGTTACAGAATAAGGGACGTAGGTACCTGGAAATGGGGAAAACTGCATGAACACAGACTCAAAGCAAGACAAATGCATTCTGAGTTCAGACCCTCTTTTGCTATTGGAATTCATAACATAAATTAACTAATTATACAAAGTAAAGTGTTATGATAATCTACGCAGGATATTCAAACTTATCTGATCATCTCACCTTAATTTCAGCAGGGTAGGAAATAGATCTATTGGCTCACTGGTAATCAAGGTGATTCTCCTGTCCTCTTGTCTGTGGAAATCTGTCCCATATCACTGATACCACCAGATCATCCATATAGCTTAACTTGTACTAAATAGGCATAAGTTTCTTGTAACAGGTAGTCCCAAATCCTGAAGTATTACTCACAGATATAGTGTTTTCTATCACTAATGGTTATCATTTATTAATTCCTGTTTTATACTGTGCTAAATATTATACCTAAGCTTACTAAGAGTTGGAATTAAATAATCTGCACGTATTTGCTGAAGATATGCTAAATTCTCCTCCTTAGCATACATATGCCTTTCTTCCTCTGTCAAATACTCCAGCAAGGCTTCCTGCAAAATATATATTCTAATTCCTATTAGTGATACAGAGAGAGTTGAAAAATTATGAATTCCATACTGCAGCAATTTGGACTTTAATCCATTTAATTTATCTTCAGAGGCAACTGCTTAGAAATTCCACTAAAAGTGCTGCATTCGAATGGGCCTCATTAATATATGATATTCCACTTTGAATTTTGTAGGGTGGGGAGGTCCCCGAAATACTGTCTTTTTTCTTATTAATCAGGATGCATGACTAAAGTCCAGAGTAAAAATGGAAGATACTGGGTGCTTATTACAGTATCAGCATTGTGGTGCTGGAAAGTAACAGCCATAAAAGCATGTAAAGAATAATCCTGATTATGAGATACATATTCTTGATAGTATGGAAAAAGAGATTTTTTTTTTTTTTCCATTATTCTGCATTCCCTTCTTGAATAAAAATTAGAATGAAGCTTACAGTGAGTTACCTGGCAAGGTCATTGGGAGCTTCGCCATTTACTTTGAGGAGACCAGCACCTCTGTGGAAGCAGAACTTCCATTAGAACAAAAATAAGCTATGACCTAAACTGTATTCTGGGCAACTTTTGATCAGAGTCTGTGCAAATTTCACCTTGAACAAAGGTTTGAGAGATGATTGTCTGTTCTGGTGAAAAAAACCAGACTGGATTCTCTGCAGGAAACTACTGTATTAATTAGCCAGGCGTTTGAGTGCCACGTGCATTTCTTGAGTAATAGTTTTATCTCCAAGGGAATTCAACTACACTAATATAAATAGCACATTTATATCAGTACATATATACAGGTATTTATATTAAGAGGTAAGTAACTTCATGCTAACTGTGGAGGCTATGCTGGCTGCATTTTATCAAAAACAAGACAATGTTCTTTCTCCCTTATGAAGCTTTCCAAAATTCCAAAAGATGCTTGGCTTTCAAGTAAACACAGTTTTAGATAGAAGATTTTGCTATAGCCCATTGGTTTCTTGCATACTGAATTCTAACTCCAATTGACTGTTCTCTTAGAAGCTAAAGGGTTAACATGCTATTGAACCTCAAACACAATGGTTTTTTCAGGTCCTAAGTTCAGAACAAGGTAGCTGGAGCATCTGTTCTCTGTCAACCAACAACCAGATATTAGCATGGACTTGAGCGTGCTCACACTGGTTGGAGTAACGCACATATATCCAGAGAAGTCCCCACATGATTTGCTGCTCAAGGATCTACCAGAAGAAAGAAGAGGATGCCTCCTCACCTCTCACCAGCAAGCTCAGCAAAAGCTGGGTCCCCTTTGATAACAAAGCTAGGTTTGGCTAGACCCATATCGGCACCAAGGCACTCAGTATAACTCCAAGCAAAAACACATTACATGCAAACATTCTAGTTTCTATTTTCTCTCTGATACTTGCCTCTTCCTCTTTTCAGTGAGAAAGGCTTTTGCAACCCGCTATTCCTCACTTGTTTCAATCAGCTACAGAAGACAGACTTACGCCTTTTTCAGCCATAAATACAATACTATCCTCGCTGAGACTTACACTAGGAAATTTTAGGCAATTGTGGAAAAGGCATTTCTAGATCATACTTCTTCACTTCTGTATTCTCCATGACTGAATTACAAGGCTTACGGGGCTCACATTTTTTTTTTATTTGAGGAGGTTTTTGGCCAGAAATAGTGATACTAAGCAAAACGTATACCTATCACTTCAAGAACAGTCAACATATAACTTTTGTATAACTAAAGGGTGCTAGATCCCATGGTGAAATTCATGCCTTGAGTAGGACCCTCAAAATTTCCAGGCTAGGTACCCCTGCATTATGACTAGGTAGAGCGGATCCAAGTTCCTGGAACTGGGCAGTTAACATCGGAGGTGGTACCTGGCTTCTCTGATACATGGCGCCTACACATTTGGTGGGCAGCTCTGCCTAAAAGCAAGCCATCTCTGCACTGCTCAAAACACCTTCTTTCCTGTTGCCTTTGATCCTATGCTGCAGTGGCTGTCAGCAAAACTCAGTGAAGATTACAAAGTAAATCTACTCTTTTATTGGCCAAATTCCTGCTTCCGCAGGATGCTATCCAGGTCTGCAGTGGCATCTCATGGTTTATAATTAACAAAGATTAACTGGGCTGTGGACTAAAGGTTGGCGATGGTACTCCAGCCAAGTGGAGGGAGCCGCTTAGTATATAAGTGAATGTGCTGTGCCGAGTATAATGTGTTAGGAAAGCTACAACATAAATAATGCTATATATGAGGCTTATAACTGGGAAATTGCTGGGGAATACATGCTGAGCTATCATAGACTTTTATGTTGAACTACTAGTCTTTTCTGAACTCTGGCTCTTATGCTGAACTGCTTCTGTGCTACAAATCCTACTGTTTACAATTGTCAGCCATTAGGAAAGCGGGACAAAATTTCTTTTAGAAGAATTATAAAATGAAAATAGGAGACAATGAATGACGCACTCTGGTGACTAAATGTTTATTTTTAACTAGTTCTTGTTCCAACTTCTCATGGGAGAAATCTACAATTAAATAGATGGATTAATAATCTGCTTATTTTTTGAGAGCAAATGCCCAAATTGATTCAAGATGACTAGAAAATGCACCTTGCTTCATTTAGGGATAAGTGGGTGAAATGTAATGGTCTGTGATCTACAGAAGGTCTGAGAAGATGATCCAATGGTTGCTGTTATTCTTAAGTTCTGTCACTGTAAATGAAACTATTGTTTGTCCATAGTGTGTACATATTGGCTCATTTCAGCCACTAAAGTAAGGAAGCTTGGATAAATCTTTAATAACTTATCTTTCTGCTTCATGATGCATTAAAGCTCCTGCTTTGGCATTAGTTTAGTAACATCAAAATGGCCTCATTTTATTTTTGTATCACTTGGGGAGGGGACATACAGTGCAGAAGTAATGAGTCACCTCCAAACCTATAGCTTATGAGTTTGCACAGGCGAGATGGTATACGTAATAACCAGTGGGACATAATCAAAGATGAGCTGGTGGGAATCGCCAGTGAGTAAGCCTAGCACAGCTAAGAGCAGCTCATTTTGAGGCTGTTTAAAGCCTAAGAAAGCATGGTGCCATTTGGGAAGGGAGCCAGGTGTTATGCAACAAGAAACTCCTCACGCCTTTGGAACAAGATCTTGGATATCTGCTCAAATACGCTGTTGTGTTAACTGAAAATACTGCAAGGAATAGGAAAATTGGGCAAAAGTTGCCCTGGAGGAAAGCCAGAATGTAATTAATGCCTATGTGCACTTAACACTCAGTACCCACAGTAAACATGGAAGAGGGTACTGCTTTTCCATCAGGGGAGTAAGTCACATCGACTTTACCCTGTAATAACAGAGCACATGCTGGCAGGTACCATGGAGAAGCAGACACACAGCAAATTTACACCCCCATTCATTCCTGTAGCTGCACGCAAACTTGTTACCATTACCTTCACCCCTAGATCATTCACTCCATCCCAGCTCTGGTCAGGAGCGAGCGAAAGCTGCTACCACAACTATGGAGCAAGCACAAGGTGGGTTTAATGGTCTCTGCCCTGATCGTGAATGTTCACGTTGAAGCCTGTCTTCTGTGCAGAAAGACAGCCTGAACAAAAGCGAACATTTTGCAAGTTAATTACTCCACGCAGAAGCCAGCACGCATTCCTCGCGAAGGCCACTTCAGTGGGGAAGCACACACAAACCAACAGCCCTGGCTGAGCCACCAAACCACCGGCCTCTCCTGCTCTCCAGCTGCTTCTGCTTTCTAGAATGCATGAGCACGGCATATTTCTATAATGTACAGCTCTCACATGAAAAAGACCAGTGGGCACAATTCTTGGTGAGAGTTTCACAGGGTCTGCCCTAGTGCTCAGTCAAAGTACAAACAAGCGTTGCCTGACTACCAAAACCTTTAGATGCCACCAGCAGAACACTGCTAATAGTTACACAGTATTTATCCAGAGATACAGTTATACAGCATTTGAGCTTATTTCCCCAAAAAAGAAACTTTAGTAGGAACCTGAAGTCACTGATTTCAGTAAAAGAAGTCTTCTCTCACCCCTATTGCATCCATTCATGGCAGTGCCCTCCCGTGGCCAGAAAACATGTGTGGGAAGTTTGGGGGTCCATTCCTATCTACTGTAGGTCTTTTCTTGCCTGCTCTGTGAAAGGATGTGCTGCTTGTTTTTAGACAAGTTGCTTCATTCTGCAGTTTCTTGGCTGCTCCATCTGCAAAATGAGGATAATAAGAACCGCATCTCTTAAGGAAGCAGCCTGCCACTCACGAAAGTTTTTGCTGTGCTTGGGATCTTCAGTTTGTGCTTGCTAAAGAAGTGAAAAAGATTTATTATTAAAAGTGATTACAGTGTTGATATGCTTGTGATGAATTCCCTGCAGGCATGCAAATATATTAAAGGCCAAATTAATTTCTCCTTTGTACTTCTACAAACTCCCTGCAACTCCAGTGACGCAGACAAGGTTACTCCAGCTGAACATGTGGCAGAATCTGGTTCCACAGCAACTCAGTTTAGACATTTATGTGTAATAATTGAAAGCAGAGAGGTATCATTTGTCTTATAAGCAACTTTGAGTATCACCAGTCACTCTTCCTGACAGAACCATGCAGAGAAAACGTGCTATATGGGGAGGGTGCAATACCATTTCCTTGGTGCTGGAAGCCTGGGAATAAGTAGCTCTAAGTTGGGGCTAATTAAGCAGAGGATGCGTTTTCTCTGGTAAGGTGATTGTCCTGCAGCTCCCCATGAAAGTTGATGTTATCTATCTCTGGAAGATCCCAAGATGCAAAGCAGGGATGGAAATATTTACCTTCCCAAGGAAGGGAAGTCAGTCCTCAAAGTACACTGTGCTTTCATGTACAAATAGGGTGAAACCAGTCAATTGGCCGGTCTGAGAGGAGTGGTCACTGCGGTATGGACGGAAACTGATGAGAAAAACAACAACAGAAAGATGAAGAAGCTCAAATCAGGCACCAAACCTACATTTCTCAAAATAGGAAGTGTGTGCAATGGTACCAGGCACAGAAAACACATGGTATGGTTAATGCCTGCCTGAGTGATGCATGTAGATACAGTTGTCTTGAAAAGTGCTGGTACAGCAGGCTCAGAGCATACTGATGATTCAATCTCTGAAATAATTCGAAATGGCAGTCACGCTTCTGAAGGCGCACAAAGTCCTTATCTCCCTTTTAAAGCAAAGAAGCTACTGCACCGACAGGAAAATAGAGGGAATGCTGGAAGGCTTTACAGCAATGCATATCAATGAAAGGCTCCTGTTGGCTAACTATTCTAGACTGAAACATATTCCTAGTGGTTCTGCCAAAGATCCTTGAAATGCTTTGATGGTGGTTGACAGGGGAGAAAATAATCATAACTACGAAGCAGGGGAAAGTTTTTGCTGTCTTGCTCTTGCAGCATTGGCTACGCCTTTGCAAGGGACTTGGGCTACCAGAGAACTTTAGGAAGGCAAATCTTTGCCAGAGGTACGGCAGCCAGACCAAGGGAAGCAAGCAGTCCACAGTATGCCCGCTGCCTCACTTTATTTTTGCCTATAACTACATCTTGGCTTTTTCATACGGCTCTAAACACCAGCTAGCAAAATTTGTCAATATTAGTCCGAAAGGAAATGTTGTCAATTCATTTGGAAAAAGAAGCTCTCAAACAAAGCCAGTCTGTTTCATTAAAAGGAAGCAAACAGCAAAGGAAACTCTTACCTGCCTCTGTACAGCCTCTGGGCCCCATCATATACCATCAAGGCAATTTAGATTTTGCCACTGATGATAAAGGAAAAAAGAATCTGAAGTAAAGAAGGAAAAGTCCAACTAGGTCAACAAAGTCCCTGGTGGGCAGCAATAGGGTATCTGAGAGCTGGTATGCGGAGCAGACACGGAAATGCTCGAAAGGATTCAATTTTACGGCACAGGGAAAGATTGCGCTGCTTCTGTTTCTATATAAGGTAGGTAATAAACTGTATTTGAACTGGTAGAAGAGGAATGAGACGACCCACATTTCAAAGCTGGAACCTGGTGGGTTATTATTATTTATGATTCATAAAGCATGTGCAGTGCACCAAAAGAAAGGGAGACGTGCTCCCTGCCCAGAGGAGCCTCCAATGCGAACCTTGAGAGAAACACTCTACTGTGCATGGGGCTAACTCCAAGGGCTTTTTAAAATTCTAATTATAGTGTAATCAAGATCAGGCCTGCTCTTCTTTCGGTCAGAAAACTGAGATCCTTTTCCTATCTCTACAGCAGGTGGTTTTTATGTTGGGGGAATGCAACAGCTGTATTCTCCATGAACTGAAATAACAACCTTCCGGTACTCCTGATTTTCCACATTTACTTGCTGATTTTAGTTCCTTTCCCCCTCTTGGGCATTTCTGCATTTTCTCACTTTCCCCTCCACAGAGCTATTGCTACCATTTTTTCTTTTCCTTTCCTTATTCCTCAGTTTTTCAACATTATTTTTTTTCTTCTTCATGAGCTTTCTATGGAGTCTCACATTCGTATTTTACCTTTTACTGTTCAATCATTCCCTTTTTTGAGTTGTTCTTCCTCTTCACCTCATCTTGCTCATCCCTTTCTACCTCTCCTCCCTCCATTCCTCTCAGCCAACCTTTTTCCTCTCACCAACCCCGTTCTCTCAACCAACTACTACATCCCCCAGTGGATCCCCCAAACCAGTGGCTTCCTCTCTACCCTTCCTTGAGGAACTGAGCTCCTTATCCACCCCTCAGATCGGCTTCTCTTCCTGACCTGCGCCCTCCTTCTGTTCCTCCTGCCTCCACATCACCCCCTCCATCTCACCTGCTCTGCCTCTCTAGGACATGGCCTACAGGTTTCTACCCAAGATTGCAGCTCCTTGAGCCCCAGACCTTGCCACCGGCTACACCCAGAGCTTCAGAGCTCTCTGGGAAACCCTCCTGAGCACATCATTGCCCTTTTCAAGGTCCCCAGCCATGATCCCTTAAAGTCTCCAAGGGTCCCCATGGTCCCTGAAGGTCTGCCAACCTCCCACTGCTGTTGGGCTCCTAATGTCCCTCCCGGCCACAGAGCCCCAACCCCACCGCTACCATGCAGCTGGACTGGCAACTAGAGGTGAGGACAGATGGTTGGGCCACCCCCCATGAGGGGGTCAAAATTGTCCAGCATCTTCCCTCTCTCCTGCCAGGGGTCCCGCCTGGCAGGTACTTGCCCAGGGGCTTGACTGCTGCTCCCGAGCCGGAGGGGAGCTCCAGGAGAGGTGCTTTGCTTCTGGAGCGTGGGGGTGGAAAGAGCAGGAGCAGAGCAGGGCAGGGGACACGGGTGGGCGCTGGCGATGCCCGGCGGCGGGGGAGCTGCGCGACCCGTGGGCGGGCGGCGGGGGTCCCCACCGCCCGCCCACGGGTCGCGCAGCTCCCCCGCCGCCGGGCATCGCTCCGGCACCGCACCCGATCGCCCCGGCGCATCCCCCGTCGCGGTACCCAGTCTCCCCAGAGCATCCCCCGTCGCGGTACCCGGTCTCCCCGGGATACCTCCGTGACGGTACCCCCCGTCCCGCTCCCAGCGTCGTCGTTTACCTTCCACTTTGGTGAGGGTGAGGACGGGGCTGTTGCAGGCGCTGAGGGGGGCCACCCTGGCCGAATGCTTCTTCATGGCGAGCCCGTCGCCGGCGGCAGCTCCCCGCCGCCCCGCGCCTACATCCTGGCGCCGCCGGAGCCCTCCTCGGCGGCGCTCCCCCGGTACGGCTCCCGGCCCGCCGCCCTCTGCCGCAGCACCGGGCGGCGGCGGGGGCTGGGGCTCGCCCGCCCGCCCGCTGCCGCTCGGGGCTGCTGCAAACCCGACGTCACCGGCACGGCCCCCCCCCGCCCGCCCCCAGGGCTCCCGGGGCCGCCCCCCCGGGTCGGGGTTGGGGGGGGGGGGGGGGTTGGGTGGCGCCCGGACGCCGCGGCGAGGGGCGCTGCCGAGCCCCCGGGCGGCGCCTGCCCCGCGGTCCGGCCTCGGCGCGGCAGTCCGCGGCGTGCCTGCTGCGGGGCCGCCGGCGCCTTCCCGGGCACCGCTCCGGCAGAGCACGCAGGGAGCCCGGACCGTAATGCGGCTGCGGACACCGCTCCTGCTCCCCGCCGGTGCGCCGGGGCTTCCCGGAGCGAGCCGGGCTCCCGGCCCCGGCGGTTTCTGCTGGCGCTGGGCTACTGCACAGCCCGAAAAGGGCTCCTGGCTTTCCATGGTCTGCTTAGTTCCCTTCTTACTGTCTTACGGGAAAGGATAATTTACACTCTCCAAACCAATTTTTTATTTGCCCGTATTATATCCCTCCTTTATTTTCCTTCAAGTCCAGTCACTATTCTGGGTCGATTTTCATCCGTGCCTTTAGTAATCCACAGCCTTTCTGTTCCTGCTGTGTCCTTTCTAAGAGGGAGACCAAAATTAGACACAGCAGTCAAGATGAAGATATACCATTGATTTATCAATAATATTCCAATACTTGCAGTAGCAGTAGCATACTCTACAGCTTTCTTAACACAGCTTACCAACTTCTTTTTGAGGCACGAAACAAAATACCTCCGTACCTACACACAAGTTAAATAAAATGTGATATTTCACAACTGGATGCTGCTTGTATGTAGCAACTTTTTATGGTGGGTTTTTTTCAGCAATAATTTTAAGACTCCCCAGTCATGACATACCTACAACATGTGGTAGATTTACTCTTCTGTCAATATGCAAAAGCCTAACTGGTATTAATTAACAAGACTTAATGCAAGTGGATCCAGGAGAGAACCCATGCTCATGAATGAATATGAAACATGTAAAAAAGATTATATCACTATAAGTAAGGAACCAGGTTTCACAAGATGCTGAGCATGGTGAGCTCAGCACCCTTTACTCCTAGCGATCTTTTCTGTGGATACGAAAATACGTAGCACATTTACCAGGTTCCAATACGAGATGTGTCAGCAGACAAAGACACAAATACTCAACATTTCTCAAGATTTGGTCAAATTAAAATGAGTGTACTTTGCAAACAAGACCGGGCAGCCATGAATACTCCACAAACATTCCAAAGTATTTGTTAATTATATAAATACTAGCTATTGAAAAGCAGCCCCAACAGACTGCTTAGCAAACCTTGGGAAAACACCACCTTACTTGTGCCGGCTGGACAGCTCTTTATATTTAAGAGGTGAGCTTTCTTGCTGGGTCAGATGCAGCAGATCTGGTGACCTGCAGTCTGATGAAGCTCAGGGGTGGTTTGCATTTCCTATGCCTCTTCTGTATCAACCTTTGGGATGAGCTTTATAAAAAAAATCATTAGGCTCCTTTCAAAGTGATCCTTCTGGAGAGTATATTCATGTGCTCAGTGCTAAGACCACAAAAGCTCAGCTTGGTCAAATGAAAAAAACCCTAGCTTTCATGGTTATTTCCAGGCCTTCTTAATAGAATTATCTGATCCATTCAGCTTCCTGTGATGTTACAGATCATAGGCATGTTGGGAACTGTGGATCCATCTTGTTTCACTGCACATTTCTGATGTTTGAAAGAAGCTACATAAAAAGAGGCAGATCTCACCTCAGATGGTTCTGTCCATGAAATATTTTGCAATGTTGCAATGTTGCCTTTTATCTGAGGATTTCAAAGCACGTTATAAAATATTAATTCATTTTACACTGCCTCTGTGAAGAAACTTTAGGCTCACTGGTGGGTAAAATACAGCCACAGAATTTAAGCAACTCCTCAGATTCAGATGACCAGTAACATCAGAACCCGGATAACCCTGGCTGGCTTCTGCTCTGAGCTTACCTTCCAGGATCATCTGAGCCTCTGCTATGTAAGCAGGAAACCACCAAATCAGCATTTTACAGCCAAATTTCACCTACTTTTCCTAGAGGTAAACAGCTGTGCAAGGCAGGACAATCAGACTTCTCCACTGGCTGTATCTTGTAATCAACGGGACATTCATAAGAATTAAAAGGCTATTTATTAAAAAGTCTTTGTTGCTGAGCACTTATACTCTGTCCTTTCTGCAAGGTTTATGCTCTCTTATTTTTTAAAGGAAAAACACCGTAAGTACATTATTTTACTTGGAAGATGGTGCTGCTCACCTAGAGAATCACACTGAAAACAAGACAATTTTTTTTTTTTTTTGATGGCATGTTATTTTAACTCGGCATATATTTAATATTGCAGGATTTGTAGAGTTGTTAACATGTTTCAGGCTTGCAATGATTTATTTAAGCCTAGAACTCCAAAAGTCAAAGACTTGTATGGCAGTAACTGTCTCCCGCGGCTGGCTGGACCTCTGCTTGCCTAGATGAGGGTGGCGTCCAAGTGCACTGCTTAGCGGAGACTGGCGCACCTCTGCCAGCTGGTGCTCCGAGAGAGCTAGGAGGCATCTAAGCCGTCAAACCTCCTGTCCTCCTTCCTCTGATGATGATGCCTTGCACGACCACAGCACTCAAGACTCCTCTCCTCAGTGTTCAGTTAGTCACCCCAGAGAAGCTTTCAAAGGCATCGAGGACAATTAGTATCCAACTAAGACTGGTTTCAAATTGGGGATAGGATATCCAACCACTTGCAGGCTTTTGGAAATCTGTCGCCCAATGGTGTGTGAAGTATAGCTAATTGGGGCTGATGCAGTCTGATATGGCTCTGCTCGACCCTGATCCCAGAGTATTTTAACTGTGTCAGTCTCTGGTTTCTCTTGCTGCCCTTACAGGCGCACACACTTAAACCAGAGATCCACACTAGGCCCCTATCTTACACTGTGCATAAAAATATCAGCCACATATCACAATAACAAAAAGTTGTGTTTATTTAAAGACTAGGGTGCCTGAGGACTGTATTCCAGGGGCTCCACAGTGAGAGCTGCATTTGGCAGCAGGCTTGTTACTTTCTGTAACTTGTATCACGCTGCAGCCTCCCCACCTCCCTAAGCCTTAACACATTTGCTGCTGGATTACATTTAATTTAATTTACAGTAAGCATCTTATAGTATAAGGATTGCAAAACTGATGCACTCAGGGTAAAATTTCAAGTCAAATTTATGGCTTTTTTCCTTTACAACACCGCTCTCGCATTCAAGAGGCAATGGAGGAGAAGCTGGTGGATGTCTGGGCTGCAGACAGCTTACAAATGTGGAGAGGAAACTCTCAAAGCTTGAAAACTGGAGAAAGCAGACTTTCATTTCCGATCAAGAGCAAGGATGCTTCATGTGAAAAAGGCAAGGTCGGATTAAAAATCCAGGATGAGATAGTTTGAATTTGCCCAGTTTGAAGAATTTGTAGAATTTGTAGTTTGATGGAACTGGTTTTGTTAGTCAGTTACCCTTCTTCATTTTAGATTAAGAAATTATAGTTGTTGGGTTGGGTTTTTTACACATAAACCTATATACGAGTGTGCTAACACCCAGCATCATACTGCTTTTAAGCTCATGTATCATCACCACTTTTCTGAAAGATTTCTTATTGACATAGAAAGGTAGATTCAAGACAAAACTAAATTCTCATAGTTATGTGTGCTACAACCTTTGACTTTTATCCTATTAGCTAGTTTGTTTAAACAACATGAAACACGCGCCCAGTTGGTAATGTGCATATAGTTGGTATTTTTCCAGTTCAGACATTTTCGTGTTTAGTGTACTCATTAATAGGACATCTATTAATTTAAGCGCTTGCCTTACCACTGAGGGCAATAATTGTTGTGCTTAGCAACTCTTAAGGAAATGGAGTGTGGACTTTTACTTGTGTAGCCAATTTCCTAATAGGCTCCATCTCATGCCAGAATGAATTCATCTGCTAGGAGTCAAATACATGCCTGAAACCTACACTGCCCACAATCTGTCAGGAACAGATCATTTCCTCTAGTTTATTTGAAGTTATTTGGTGAATATTCTCCACAAATAATTATTAGTCTGTTTGCGAGGCGCTTGTTCTACTTGAATGCTGTGTTAGTTTTGTTTGGCTACCGTCTAATAACTTTCTAATCTGTTTTTATTTCCCAACTAAAAAAACATAGATGTCAAAAGCACATTTCCAACATAAATAATCGCTATTTTGGAAGTGATGTTTGCTGTCCTGCAATCATTCTGAAATCTGCATTTAGATGCGCTGTCTGGTGACCATCCACCACTATTCTGTTTGCACGCCTCCTACATTCACAACCTCCACTCAGAACAAATTCACATTTTTGTCAAATTTACATACAGTTTTCTCTGCAATATTAGCCCAGCCGTAAGGACATGTCTTTCTAATCTTTCCGTATTCCAAATCAGTTCAGTTACTTTCAGTATCATGTCTTGAATTCACAGAACAAGACAGTGAAGGGAAGAGGAAGGATTAAAACCTATCTGGCTAGAGGTGTTCGCCAGACTGCACCGAACAGAGACTGCTATAGAATTACTGCTATACCTGACTACTTTCTCTTCAAATTTGATCAGATATACAGTGCTACAGATAACAGTCAAATCTGAGGTGTCCATAAAGGCTGCAGATTGCATATATGACCATATATCCAGCAGTTCCTAGACACGGATGCAAAGTCCTGGTGAGAGTATCTTCCTCATGGTTTTTTTAACCTTCTGTTTATAACTTCTGTAAGCATTACTGGAGGAGACAGCACTGATGAATTTTATCTCCAAATCTCATAGAATATTAACTGCTTCCAATATTTTCTGAGAAGCTCTCCTGGTTTTGTGCATAAAGAACAGCTGCATTTCAAATAATACTGGTGAATTCCACAAAATGTAAGGAAAAAAGCTAGTTTAAGTCTCAGAGTTTCAACATTGGACTATATAACTTTAATTTTCAGACTTGTGCTTTAGGATTTTGACAGGAAACATTCATGTGTTAACCATGTTTTGGAAGGGAAACACTTTGTCAATTTTAACATTTCTCTGAATTTTAAAGAAAAGTTAATTCAGTGCCCATGGGCAGGTATGGGATCGTGAAGTTTTGCGAACGAAGCTTTACATTTACAAGGAATCAGATGTTTGCCAAGCTGCTTCAAACCTGTCTGACACTGCTGGGGGACAAGGGCATCCCAAAGCCACTCAGTCTCAGTCTTCATTGTCTTCAGCAACACAGGGGAAATGAGCACTGGTATTAGCCCAGGGCAACACTTCCTCAAAAATGGACATGCAGGAGAAATATGACAGAGACGATTCATTTTCTGAAGGCCACTGGGTCTCCTGCGACCGACAGTAGATTGAGAACAGGTTTTTAAAGGTGAACAGCCCATGAACACAATGCAAATTCACATGGCTCTTGTCACAATTACAGGATGCCCATGTAGCTCCTTCAGTGGCCTGGCTCTACACCTTTGCCTCTCTACAGGTACAGTTTAAGGCAACTGCCCTCTTTGGACGAGGTGGCTCAGGAACAACCCATCCTGTGGCGACTGTGATTGTTCCGTGAGGCCACCTGCAAGGTTTGCCTTTAGGAGCTGTGACCTATAATGAAATACGGCGATCAGACTACCTAAATATATGGCATTTCTTGATGTTAGTGGTGGCAACACAGGAGGAACTGGAAAGGAATAAACCAGTAAAACACTGAAGATGCCCATTTGTCTTCCTGCAGTTTGTCATTCCCTGGGAACTCCAGCAGGCTCAACAGTTTTGCCTGGTGGAAGCTGCTCTTCACTAGCTGCTCCTGACAACTCCACCAACCCTCCTTCTGTCTCTTGTCACTTTTTAGCCATTTCAAATGTCGATTCCCAAAGCTAGCAGTTCCCTGTGCAGTTGTGGCTGGAGACGAGAAAGTAGTGTTCTCATATCCTAACAGCCTGGCAGTTTTTCTAATGACCCTCCCGGGTTTATCAGACAATTGCTTTCCCTTGTATATTTGCATACGGGATGCTGTCTAACTACGCGACCTTAATGACCTCAAATCATACAAAATACATCATTATGCCATCAATGGCAACAATTCAGTAACAACTATTTCTTAACCCTCTCGTTATCTAGGATACATACAGTATTAAAAATAACTGGGCATCACCTCTACATTCTTCACCACCAGCCCACTCCTGGCCAGTCGTCTTTGTAAAGCACTGGATGTGAAGTGCATTTAAATGTAGTTGTGCACGTTTTCTGCCATCAGAAACAATGCATAAGCTGTGTTAAACCTCTACTGCTCTAACATCCCAGATTAGGGAGGACCTGACTCCTCTAGTAAAGACGCAAAGGCCAGGAGACCATGTTTGGCAGTAGCTCACACTTCTAGCACTGTAAAAAAATAGGTGAAAAAAATCTGAAGTTGGAACATATGAAAACAGAATTAAAAAATCTAAAATCCAAAAACAGGATTAAAAAATCTATTGTTCAGACTCTGGCTCAGAAAGAAAAGAAATAAGTTCAACCTGTGAGGCAAGCTTTTGTCCTCAAAGAAAAGGTTCTTTCAGAATTGACTGAGCAAATAAGCATACGCTCCCGGCCTCAAACACACAAGCAGAGACCATGAGAACTGAAGACATAATCACATTTTTTTTCTCCGTCTGACCTGAATATTTACAGAACTCTGCACTGCCCTCCCAAGCAGTATCAGGCAGGAAAAGAACAAAAAATGAGATGAAAAAGGGACATCCAAAGATCTTTCAGAAAATAACAGTAAAGACACTTCTGAGCAAATATATTCTGTATTTCAAGTCACCCTTTTTATGGACAGTGGTCTGGGATGAAAATCACGATGTCTGTCAAATTTAAGTTTTACTGCCAGCTGCTTGAACCAAAGATTAGGTAGGATGTAAGCACTCCCAGTGGCCTGTGGACTGGAGAGGGTTTCAGCCTACATAAATAACTTGCCAGATATTTGCCAGGAAGAAAGTTGCTGCCTATCTAAAATACAAAGATATGTAAGAGCCAGCAGGTCCAGACCAATTCCTGTGTTGCCCTTTTACCAGGAAGACTGATTTTAAACACTTTAAATAATTACATTTTTCCTGTTCTCCTCTGTACACTCTGCAGTTTGTCTTTCTTCTTACTTTTTACATCAGTATTTCTTTTGTTCTTTTTTTCTTTGCATTGTCTGTTCTTTTCCTCTTTCATGTCTTTCCTTTGTCAAATTTCTCCCAGTGCTAATACTAAAAAGCTTGCAATAGGAACTGAATACCACACCCACTTATAAAGTTACACAGACATATAGAAAAAAACATTCGATTGTGGGTTCTTTTCTTTTATTGTTCGTGTCCATCATAACCCTTAATAGCTAGTACTGGGGTTTTTTGGAGGTGTCTTAGACCTCACAATTTACAGCTTCAAAGTAAATCCTCTGTAGCTGTCCAGAAGCTGTGCACCTCTCAAGCTCTCCTACCCTTTGCTCTGTGATTTTAAGTTTCCGCCTGTGCACACTATCGGTGCTACGTCCAGACGAATTCAAGATGAGGATGAAAAATAATGCCCTAGGCACAGCCTCTCCCCAAATTTTCCAGGTCTGCCCTGCTTCCTTACAGGAGCTCCAAGCCAGGTCCGGCAGAGCGGGCTTCTGGGTTAATTCTCAGGAAGCAGCAAGTCAGATCCCTGGAAGCAACAGGTTAATTTTCCTGGGACCTCTCACTGAAATGCTTAAAGTAAGTAGCTGTGCTGATTGCCCTCAGAGAGGCCATTCAGTTTGGCACACTGAGTTCCTCCTTCAAGCATAGATTTTATTTAAAAAGCATTATACAGGATGAACCTTTTAGCACCAAGTGCTTTGTAATTATATCCTCCCTACCCTGCAATCCTAATCACTCCAGCCTCCCACTCTTGGAGAGACTAATTGCTTCTTCTTGAGCCCACTGGCTACTTCTCTCTTTTTTGGGGGCTTCTTCTCTTGCTTCTTTCAACCGCTATTAAGGGAGATATTAATACAGTTGGGCCCCAGCTATTTTATTATAATATGAGACAGCAATATAAGCCTGCTTCCTAGAAGAATATCTGCCGTCAGATACTGGGAAAAGGAAAAGGGAGAGAACGCTGGGGTGGGAATGCCTATTATAAAATCTAAAAGTACCTACTGGTGTGTGCTATGGGCAGTGGCAGTGCGATCCTCCCACTCCATTTCAGGCTCTGCCATTACGGTGACACAGGGCGTGAGATAAGTTTCTGCCACAAGTTACTCATGAGTACCCTGGGACATAACTCAGCTACTTCCTTAATGTGCTTTTGAGATCCTATGCTGAAAAGGCCTGAGAACAGCCAAGTATTATTGTTATTAAACACTTGGAGTATATCTAACAGGCTTACTATTTATAATTTATCACCCTTTCTTAATAAAGAGGATGAACTTAATACTAGTGCAGAGGGTGAATGTATTGTTACTGCCGTTTGTCACTAGTGCAAGAATAATTAAAATCTTTGGGTCATACCCTAAATCCAAGTTTTTGAAATGACAGTGAAACAGCATTTCATACACCAAGAAGTACCTCTCTTTAATATTCTAGGTGTTCATAAATTGATTCGTAATCTTATGTATAATTCGTAATCTTTATAGAGTGAATGATTTTAACCCCACAAGTGCATTGCTGAACAATACAATGTTAGATGAATACCTACAGCAAAGGTATATTGCCTCATATTCATGGGAAACACCATGGAGAAAGTTTAAGTCCTTCGGGCTGCTTCAAGGCCATGGGAGTTTTGATTAGAGAGCGGGGTTAAAGATGGGAAACGAGCTTGAGGTTGTGGCTGGAAAGTTAGGAGGGCTGCTCTGTCCCTTTGGAAAGGAAGTACTTTATATGAAGGACCATGGATATAGTCAGGAGATTCATAACAATGTAAAACTAGAATAATTCCACAGATTTCAGTGCAGCCATGTCAGATGAATGCACAGGCAGCAAAGAGTATAATCTACCCCAAATATCTTGCACTGAATTCAGTCTTTTACTTAGACAATAACATTATGTTTGTAATAGCCCTCAAAAAACAGCCATGAGACTGAGGAAAACTGGAAATTTTTTCCAACAGAAATACTTTAAATAAACAAGGCAGGACTGTAACATTATGTTCTCTATTTGATGGATTTATTTAATCTAAAATAAGCAAAAACCTTGTGGGTTTTTTTAATTCTTCAGATTGGAAATTCAGTGAATATCAGCTTAGCTCTAAAAAATTCCATACAAACTGACCAGATATTGATGAGATAGTCTAATAGATTGTCTCTGATTTCAGCAGATATAGGGGAACCACAGCCTGAGGGTCTGTGAAGGAGGTCAGGAAAGCACCAGGGAGAAAGTGATGGTTTCTCTTAGTTGCTCTCATGCTTCTCTCTATTTTTAGCTGGGACTATACTATGGCACACAAATTTACTACAGATAACTGCTTTTCCCCCCACCCACCTGGGCACAAGGTATCTGTGCTGTTTGTGGAGGTTCTGTATGATACACAACTTTTATCCTTTATCAGCTTGATTCCTGCCAACTTTTAGGAGTTTGCAATTTACATATTGTTGTAAAAAGCAGAGATTTTTACAATCTTCCTTGGGACGTGAATGTCTATTGGTGGATCTTGTCTGTTTTTCTCTTGCAGTACGAGACAGGTATAATGGGTTCTTGCTGTCTCTTGCTAGCCAGTAATTGCTAAACTTGGTCAGATTTTGTTAAAATAGGCATGACAATTTTCTAAAATGCTGGAGTGGAAACTTCAAGTTTCACGCTTACATGACAATGGCTGTGAGCACTGAAGATGTGTCATTCTATGCTATAAGCCCTGTATTTTACACAATAACAGTCAGCTCTTTATAAAGACCTTCTGCTGCTTATCATTAATCCCTCAACTTCTAGACTGGATTTGGTTAATGCTTTTGGGGAATGAATCTGGATCATTAATTAACAGTACCAGGGATATCTGTAATAAGATTATGCACATAGTTTTACATTCCCATGACTCAGTCGATTTTCTTTTGAACTAATGGGAACTTTGCCATTGCACTCAATGCACTCAACACTGGAACTGTCATTGCTGATAAAACAGCAATAATAAAACAGCTAAAAAGGAAACTAAATTTAAAAAGTAGACAAATTAAAAATATTAGCTTATAGAGTAGAAGGAGGGAGGGTCACGATAAGCTATGAATCCACAGGAAAGCTAAAAGAGGGCAAAGCATTAAGCAGAAATATCCAAGATAGAGAAGGAAAGAGAGGACCACCAGACAGGATAAGCCAAAGACAGATCAACAACAGTCCAGGCAAGCATCAGAACACAAATACAAAACACGCTTGGAATCAGAAATAAGAAGAATATTGGGTTAATTCAGAAAAACTGAAGCACCTGCCTATTGTGAGGACAGTCCATGTGTGCTTCGGAGTGTGGAAATTCAGCAGATCCTCTTCTTTTCAGCTGGAGTAAAAAATAGGCTACTAAAAGCACAGATTTCTATTACAAGGAGGCTCCTTGTCCTATAATGTGTCATTTGGGGTCAACACGTATCCTTTGTGCAAAGAGACTTCCAACTTGTTCTTTAGCTGCAGTTTGATCCTTTCACCACGGCCACCAGGACAAATTCTTTGGAGAATCCAGTTGATTTGTATCCCTCCCATCACGCAAAGCAAACCTGTCAGATACGGCCACAGGAGTGTTCGCTGGATGGCACATGGATATGAAGTAGGAGTAGTGGGGAGAAGACTGGCACTTCATCTGAGGCTCCCCTGGCTGGTACCCTATGGTCTTAGCACAACCCCGGGGGAACACCAGCTTCTGATGTCACCTACAGTAGGATGAGGCATGCTCTGACCTTTGCTAGGAACTGGACAGATGCCTGGATGATGGTAGGATAAGGGACCTGAGGGCAAGAGACGGCCTATCCATCTCCCTCCCGACTGTACTGAACCTCCATTAGGCAGGCTCCAGCCTCTGCACTGATGGCAGAATCATTCTCCCAAGATCTGGAACAATGAAACTTTCCCCCTGGGGTGGCTGTTTGTGCTCCTCTTCCCTCTTCCGCTCCCAGCAGATGCAGGTCTGGATCTCAGGTTAAAATTCCACTGAACTGCGAAGGAGTGGGAAAGCAGATTTATATCCTGCATATTATTTCCGCCAGCACTCCCCCAAGTGTATATAAAACATTACTGTAATTCTGTCCTAGGGTTCTGTTGGTATTAACAAATCACTTGAATTTTGCCCTAAGTAATTAAAATTACGAGTACCTTTTATTGCAGTTACAGGCAGGAGACAAATGCAGCTGGGGCCTTGTTATTCAGATACGTATAATAATTCAGGCAGCAGCATATATTTCTTCAACTGCTTTTCTTTCACAGAACAGTCTAAAGCCTTCAGCAATGCAATACACAGTTCCTCAAAGCTTCAAAACATAAATCTAGGTCCCATACCACCTAATGGAAATAAATAGCACAAATGCCAAGGAATTTTTTTCTGATTAACTATGTATAAAACACCTTGCAAGTAACTTATAGCTGTTTCATGTAGTAACTCACTGAAAAGAAATAACTCTTCAGTGTCAATTTAAACCTGGCTTGGATATTAGCATTTCCAGTGCAAAATGTAAAACAAACTGAGTATTGCTCATGGAGACCTAAAAAATAAAGCTTTAGACTGAGTCCAGGCTCTCTGGCTCTTTCAGACACCTCCAGGAATAAGCCAGCACTTCATCAGAAGTAAACACAAGACTTGCTGTTTGCTTTGTCTTTCCCCCACTAATGGCATTTCTCCAGGACTGACTTTCTAGAGAGGATTAAAACAACAACAACAAATGCATAAAGAAGGGAAAATCAGTAAGCAAATGCATTTATAGGAGGCTGGAAGGTTATAAGGCCTCTCAAGCCCTATTTGCTGAAGCCTTTAATCACTGTATAGGGCATAGTTAGTGCATTTAAAGGAACTTTAGAAACTCTACTTGAAAAAAACATATATAGTCCCCAGGCACAAGATTATATATGGGAATTGAGATGCTTTTCTTGGTTTCTTTTTCCCATCAAAAAGCTTATCTTGTGCTCTTTTCCAGGTTGTTCGGATGAACAAGGGATGTTGCGAGTAGAGAAGCAGAATCATGCCCAGAGGGCTTGCGTGAGATAGATAAAAGAATCAAAACACAGTTTTAAATCTACAAGGAGCTAACACCACTGCATCACTAAGCTTGAGGTAAGTTCTTGCCAGTCAAACAGGAGGAAAGACACTTGGTTTTGTTAACCAGGAACTCAGAACCTTGTCATCCCATCATTTAAGAGCTACTCATAAAATCACTGTGTAAAATAAGGTCATAGAAGGCATATCTGTGGGAGACTTTTTTTTGAATGATACTTTTGTGTCTGACAAAGCAAACAGGGCATCAGCTGAAGATAAGAATCCAAAAGCAGAAGACAGGCAGAAGCATATAGAACTTATTAGCGCAATTAAGGCTACAGAAAGGGAGGACATGAAATACTAACAAGGCAAATGTTGGGAGTACCAGTTGGCTTTGCTGAGACAAATGCAACAGAGCTCAGTCCAAAACAGCATCCAAACAGATATTCACAGATATCCTGCATCCATTTCATTATTATAGGAGTGTAAAGATTTACTTGAAAATTACTTTAAAAAATAAGAATGTTTTTGCTGTCTGGACAGGATCCAGATGTGGAACCCTTAGGCCCATCTCTTTCCATTAACTGCTGAAGCACTACAGAGAAATCCCCCAAACTACAACTTTAACTTTTAGAGGAATACATTTAGATGAAATACGGACCTTGATTTCTATGTTTCAGTGTACGTAAAACAGCAATAGTAATAATACTCACTGCTTCATCTAAGTTAATGCTATATATTTTAAAGAGTTCTGAACCTGCTCTCTCTCCTCTGGCACTGTATAATATACATAAAGATAAGAAAATAAGCTGTTTGCACTTTAGTCAATCTATACCACCTACATTAAGCTTCACCCAATTTAACTGCTAGTTAATGTCTTATTGCTGCCTGAATCCCTGAGCAGCAGGATTGGTTTAAGTCCTTTTGCTTAAAAAGCAGCCGCCTTTATCTTGTAGAGGATCATACAACCACTCCAACAGATATTATTTCTCAATGAAGACAACACCTAGATAATGACATCCTATCTGATCATTGTAAGTACGTTAGCATTGAGCCAAGCTACATGTTTTTATCTCACTACATCCTTATCTCCCATATATCTTATCAAACATAACTTTGTCGTATTTTATTGCTAATCAGGGAGAATCTTAAACAATTCACCTTAAACAGTAGTGTCATCTGTTCATCACATGCTCTGATCATTGAATACCCCCAGAATTAGTGTTCAGCAGCTTGCATTTATTGAAAAAGCCTTTACCTGTGGCGTGGATATTCCATTTCCACCCAGCACTCCCTTGCTGGGTCATTGTATGCAAAGTGAAAAAACCCTGTATATTTTATTTCACAGCGATTTTTACCCCTCCTACTATTAATTGGATTTTTATTATTATGATTTTGGACAGAAAAAGAGTCTTTAACTGAAGAGACACCACGTCCTATTGCATTACCAGCAAAATGACTGCATTTCAGTGTGCAGAGCTGCATAACAAGTTCAGCCAGCCTGGTCTTACTTCCAGATAGTTTGTAGTTTCAAAATTGTTTTCTCTGCTTCAGGGGAAGTCACTCAAAGTCACCAAAGACCTTGTTGTAAATGTTAGTGTGATGTCACTATATACTGGCAACAACCAGGGTCATTACATTCTGCCTTTCCTATCTGTCTTTCATTCTTTTTACCCCATTCAGCATGAGGTTTAGGAAAGTGTTTTAATCTCCTGTGTTTTTTCTGTGTTTCACCTGCAGAAATTATGTTTTCTTTTTTATTTCCAGCCCAAAATAAGTACAATGCATCTGGTATGATGAAATTGCTATCCAAAATGACTGCCAATGACTACCTGATCAGTGCTGAGAGTTTTGGGTTTCTGGTTTTTTTTTAAATATTTGGAAAACTTTGGGGTGAAAGGCACTGAAAAACAAACAGAAATCATTACTGTTTCTCTTGTCACTTAGATACTAACATTCTGATATTCTCCTGCCTGCTCGTATACTGTGCACAAGCATTAACAAACTACTTTTAAAAAAGAGATTAACAGAAGAGTGGTACCCATGAATGTACCAAATGGGGGAAGGGAGGTTCTTTGCAACTCCACTGGGTGCAGAATGCCAAATACTCAAAAATTTGCCAGTAATAGGGGGGAATGCAAAACTATCTGCTGCTGGAATAGGACCATCTCAAAGAAGAAACAGATCATTTATAAAATGTTAATGACTACAGAAATTCCATAATTAGAATCACTGCTACTTCTGCTGCAGATAATACAGATGGATGAAAGGGAACAGAGAAGATCCTCCAGGCTTGCAGGAAAATTTTTTGCTGTTCAGCACTAAGGAAGATTATGAGAATCTAAAGCCTAAGAAAGAAAGAAGCTGAATAAGAAGGAGGAGTCAGAATACACCTGGATGTGAAAGGCAAAACAACTGTGGGTAATACATAAGTCTGTGTCAGAATGGTTTATTATTAATCTCAGCCAAGGGCCTATTTTATTGTGTTTTCATTTTTCTTTTCAGACTTTCCCTCCTCAGCATATATTTCAATGTGAAGGAGCCTTAGGGATTTGCCATGGATCCCAAGAATGACTTGAAGTGAGCCTCAGATTCACAAGAATAAAGGAAAGTGAGCATAGCACAAAATCATTTATATTATAATCACATAAATTAGCATATTGTAAGTCATCCACTTTTATCTCCCATGTCAGTAACGCGCCCTGATTCCTGATGATAGCCATATACATTAGCAAGCTGGATGTTTCATCAGCTGAAGCCAGGGCAATAGCAATGGGAGGACTGCTTTCAAATGTTACATCTTTTGATATATATGCGTTATGGGGTTTTCTGCTGTATTGCATAGTTTATAATTTCATGGACAGTATGCTTGCTGCTGACATTAACCCTCAGCATGTTTCAATTCCAGGCCTCCTACTATGGAAAAGTACCCAGGCACATAATCAAAATACCAAATAATGAAGCTTCAACTGACTTGAGCACGTCTTCAGAGCTCTGAATGGGCTTACAAAGTGATTTGCTGAGTGGGTTTAGGTAGATATTTAAAGCTAAGAATGTGCATTAGTGCTTTACTGATGCTGATTAGCCTCCCTCCCTCCATGTCATCTATTTGATTTAACCCTAGAGCACACGTTTCCCATTCTTTCAGTTGACGTTGTTGGGAGTACAGTGTAACTCCACCCAGAAAGTCCCATCTTCTCCCGAGTCCTACTGAACTTATGGTCTCAGTATATTTTTCATTGCAGGAGTCTCACAGGTTAGTTTTGCCCCATGTGAAAAATACTACTCTCAGTTTCACAGCTGCTGCATATCTGTTTTACTGGGTAAGTAATCAAGAACAATTCCCTTTTTTCTTGTTTTATGAGAAAATTCAAACAGGAGAAGTCTGAAACATGGTCCCTAAACCATTTTTTATTTTGCCTGCACTCACCTTGCTCTCTCCTATTTAACACTTCTCTAAATGAAACAATTCTGTCTTTCCATCGTCTCTTCACTCTGGAACTTCTCTATGACTCTGGTCTTTTCCCCACCTCATGTTTCTCCTACTCCTGCTGAAGATGGTCTGTGAAAGGTTGGCCAAAACTGGCCACAACAGCTAAATTTGATGTAATAAATTATGGATTTATAGTTATGGGGAATTATGCTACTTCAGTATGGAACCCAGAAAGACTCTCTGAGAAGAGTGTTTCTTTACATTTAGTGGTTTGACTTAATGTGATTAGTCCTGCCAATAACTCTGACAAAAGTCGGAGAAAGAAAAGAAGGAATTCAAAACACTAAGTCACATTTTAATGTTTTTAATGTTAAGAGAGATAGAGAGCTGGCTATGTGTTTTTCTTGTAAGCGTATTTGTGAGACCAAAATGCTGTACAGGTATTGCCTTTCATAATATGTAAATCACTTTTTCCTACAAAAAGGAGGAAACATTCACATTACAAATCATTTTGCCTCGGACAGAAAGAGACTGCAATGTAATTAGCAGGAGGATATGGCTGTTGTAAAAAGTCACCTCACCTATGAAGAGAGGCTTTGCACAGTCCAACCTAGACAGGCTTGAACAATATTACAAGCACATTCATTATATGCATTATAATGTCTCAAGCACATTTGCAGCCAACCCAGGCTGCAAATACAATACATTTCCCTAAATGGATTCATAAGAAAGTGGACGTCCTAGAATTGCTTTGACATATCATTTATATACATTGTCATCCTGACAACTCTTAAGTATTAGAGAAACTCCAACACAGAGATTGTGTGCAGAGAGCCCACAACTTTTTATAGTCTACAATGCTGGATCTGTTGATTAGCCCTTGGCTATAACAGCTAAGAGATGTCTCAGAAGAAGTTTAGAAGATGGCGAGAATATTTCACATATATCTTTGGTTTTACCTGATGTCTTCCTTTTTTAACATTCTTATTTATAACTATGTTTTCAGGTTTATGATCAAGAATGTAGCCTATTGCTTTGCTAGACAACCCTTGTTTTCATTCACTTTATGTCTGCCCACCCTTTCAATCTCATGAGACAGATGATACATTACTTTCTCAGAAGCAAAAGGTTCAAATAAAGCAGTACTACAGTCAGAGTCTGGATGCCTGCAAACTAAGACATGGCTTGGACTTCCAAACAACAGCACGTGAGGAAAGTGTGCACTGCTGTGGATGAACTGTTATATGTGGAAAACCATGTGGAAATAAATTACAAAAAATGTGCATGGGCACCTTACACTGTCTTTAGAAAACCTGTTTGTGACAGAGCACAGGTGTCCCCCAGCTCCCCAAGCCAAGCACGGGTACCCGGCACAGGCGCAAGCCTCTCGCGGGCATTCGGGGAGTGAGGAGAGGAGATGTGTGTGCTCGGGCACCTGGGAGTTCTGTAAGCACAAGGCCTTGCTCAGCCATCCTGGGTGAAGACCGGTATCTGCAGTCTGGTCTTAAGGGTGAGATCTAAATTCCACAGCAGCCAACAGAAAGGCTGCTGCTGCTATCTGTGGAAATATCATTCCTGGCTTAGGCGACTTTGGGTAACTCACCAAATGCTCAGTTGGTCTATTCCTACTGAAGTCCATGGAATTGTAGCAGAAGACAAAATGTCCCAGAGCAGGAAGCATTCGATGAAGTCACTATTTTTTCAGCAGTGAATTCGAACGTCGGGAGTGCTGGAAAGCGCAGAAGGTTTTCAGTGGAGGTTGAAAGAACCAGAGCAAGGGATTAAAGAGCCCAGGCTTGTCTCATCTGTGAACAGCTACCTGACACCTGATCTTCAGATAAAATAATGACATGGGAACTATATGAAAAATGTGTAGGTATTCAGAACATCATATTTATAACCTGTACATACGACATCTTAAAATGTATTGTAAAAAAATCTTCACATAGACACATTGTTTATAGAAAACTCACTGTCATTTTGCACAACTAGAAGGCAAGAGAGAGAAAATCCTGAAAAATTTATTCAAGTAACTCTAGTGATACAACATCTAGTTTTATTTGCTTCCTCACGATGTCCTTGCATTCATACATAACTGGTGCATGATAATGAACAAATAAGAGAAGATGATTATTAGAACCAATGACGTACTGTATAGTGATTTATTTTGCACTTAAGATATGGCCTATCTCAAATACTTCTCTTTGGTTTGATCCTCACCATAAAGGCAATAGAAACTGCTGCTCTGCCTTTTATAAAACGTCTTTGTCAAAGCACTAGAATTGGTCTGTAAGCCACCAAAATGCATTAGACTTTCATACAAAGCATGATAGGGCTTTTCCTCCTCACTCAGCCATTTTGGCTGGTTGTTACAATCACGTTGAGATTGTTCTGATTTGGCGCTCTCAGTTATGCCTTTTAGAGCTGAGACAAGACATTCTGCTTGCAGTATTACTAGCTGTATTTGCCATTTGCTGTGGTCAAGCGTCGCTGTTGTTAGCATGGAGCCACATAAGCAGAGACTCAGCGCAGAAAGGGCTACAATGCTGTGATGGGAGCGAATCCCTGACTGAAAGTGGGGGGAGGATGGTGCATGGAAAGAGTACTGGTAAGAGCATCACCTGTATTACTGTATGTTGTGTGTGCTGTCTTTGAATAACCCAAAACAAACAGAAAGCTGAGAGTTTGTTAGAATATGCATAGTGAATACTTCAGATATGTGATTTATAAATATGATACAGTCCTGGAAATGTAGTTACCATCAGTAACTAGCACAGTTATTATTTCACAAAAAGCAGTAACCATTCATACTTGAAGGAATGTGCTAATTAAGAAACACAGTGGGGAGAAAGAAAGGTCCCACTTGCTATATTTGCATTTTTTAACTTCAGAGCTTGGTGCCAGAGAAGAGGGTAAAAGGCTGCCTCACCACAGCCATTTGCTCATAAGCACAAAATTTACCTGCTGGTGGGCGATAGGACTGAGATGACAGATCGGAAGAGGAGAACCCATCCTAAAAGGAGGAACAGGGTAGATTCAAACTGTAGGAGAGCTCCCAAAGCAAATCAGAATGGCAAACTAAGTTGCTTATTCTGTTAGGTGGTTTTGGAGACCCACTCCATGGGCAGGGGATTGCTGCCAAAAGGACACCCTGGCTATCACTACCAAGTCCACACTCAGAGCCCCAGCTGCCATGCAGATGGGGTACTCTGACACTGCAGGCTGCTGTTTGCTTCTCTTTTTAGTTTTGTTTTCCATTATCCAGAGCACCACCCTTCACTAGAATAAACTTGTTGTTTGTATTTTAGGCTAGTATTTCAAACAGATTTGAGACAACCTAATGCCCCTTGGTTTTCCTACTTCCTGGGTAGTCAGGAATCCAAACCAAGAGGGGTGTGCAGAAACCCCCCGTGTCTGCAGCCTTGTATCTATGAAGGGACCCACAGGCACTGAAGGTGCTTCTTGCCAAGCGTTAGGGAGAAATCAGCCCTGCCATATATTACCTACCACCTCACAGGCAAAAGTATGCAAGGAAGAGATCATTTACCACCTTGACCCTCAGATTAACAAAAATATCTTTGCATGGAAAGATACGTGTACTCCAGAAAGCTAGAAAAGGGGACAAACTTGTAAGGCTGGAAGACAAATGGGTAATCTCTCCTTACAAGAGCAGACAGCAGCAGAGTTTTGTTATCTCGAGCTGTTACAGGGTACATCAATTAGTTTGCAAGTAGGCCACATGGCAGCAAAGGGTAGAAACACTTCCATTGCTGACAGTATTAAAAACAGATCAAAAGATCATACTACAAATACCGTAAAGTGGGATTTGAGTTTTAGTTGTTCTGAAGAGCTGTTAGCAGTGGAAACTACCTCTCTACTGTCTCCCAAGACAATCTTTTCATGCAGTGAGTATGATCCAAAGGTAATTCGCATCAGTGGAAAAAACTCTTGGGTGAGATTTGTGTCTGCACTGAGGTGAAGATGACATGCTTTAGTCATGGGGGAAAGGATTTCATCCAGTGAACATCCAGTGAAAGAGTTACACCCAGTGAGCACTTCAGACAGGAATAACACATCTCCCTCCTCCTCCCCCCCTCCTCCTCCCCACCACTTGCTTGTCTCTCGGACGTAATCAGGAGCTTCTTCTGAAGATCTTGTGAACAAAGAGTTTTCTTAAGAGTGCACACTTGCAGTATGGTTCTCGGAAGCTTTCTCTTACAGGTATAAATAATCCAGGCTTGAGTGAGCTATAGAACTGATAACATTTACACTGAGGAAACAGTCTGAAAAGAGTAATATTGAACGTGCAGGCCCTCCTTCCACTCCTTAAACTAAGGACTAGTCATCCATCTTCATATTTTTTAAAATAAGGTATTTTTAGAAGCTATGTGAAGCAAAAGTAATTTTAGCAGCACCATTCATAAGTTTGACAGCTTTAATAAGGTAGGAAAAATAAGTAATGTGAAACAAATACATGGGAAAGGAATAAAACCCCAAAACTGCCTAATGACCAGCTAAAAATATATTTTGACTCATACTTTTCAAGGCCTAAGAAAATCAGAAAGATTTCAAGAAGAAGGTATTTCAACTGGGCTATGAAGTCTGTAGGATAAAAGCTATCAAACAGTGCCCTGGGTTATATTTGTGATATTTTGAATACACTGTGGTATCCTTCTCTGTCATCATTTGCTTAATTCTATAGTCACTCCCAAAACGCATGTGTTCATAAACCAAGTTCTGCTTTTAGGAATGAGTGCACTTGACTTTTAATTTCAGTGGCACCTGGGTGCAAATATATCCAACCCTCAATGTTTAATAAGTGTCCTTCATTTTGTTCCCCATCTTCAGGCCATGGTACACTGCAGAGTCCAGAATTCAAGTGCATCTCTAACTTTCCTTATCCAGTGTTACTGAGTCATAGCAAAGTGATTATTAAAATACACATTCTTGCCCTATTCCTCTTTCATTTCAGGTGAAAATGCCCATCTAAAGTTCTATTTGTCTTAGCTCTACAGAGCTGGCACAGCTTTAAGGGCGGCCATTTAAGATTGTCTTTTGCCTTGCACATCATCAACAATCCTTTCCAGGTAAGTTCCACTTAAAAAAATATTTAGTATGGGTAATTGTATCACAGGTAATTGTGTTAAAATCTTTCCTGCATAAGATCCCCAGTGACCTTATAGTTCAAAAGGAAAACAACAACATATTTTTCTTGTAAACTTACTGAGTATGAACTTAGTAGAGTTCTTAGAATACTTAGAACGGAGTTTCTCTCTCATATGTGTTTTGGGCTGGAACCTCTGCAGACCTTGCGGGGAAGATGCACAGACAGACTAACAGAAGCTGGCTCCCTTTTAGGCTTTCTGTATTTTGGAGAGGAGGGGGAAGGGGAAACTTTCACTGAGAAAGTGAATGATTTGTCCTGACATGTTCAAGTTCATGGAAACCCTAAAAAACAGTTATCTTAAGTTAAAGCTTTGCCCAGCAGTGTCAATCCCGCTCTTATTTTAAAATGTCCTTAAACAGTTAACCTACACTGACCTGGATTTTTAAAGATTGCCAACAAATCCTCAGACAGAATCAATGGTATGTCTCTTGGACATGCTGTATGATGTTAGCATGTACAGGATCTGAACCAGTTGGTCTCTCTCTCTCTCATCCTGCAAGGATGATGCAAAAGTTGCCTTACTACCAAAGGAAGGAGTTTCTTTTCCAGATGAAGAAGCTCACACATGAGAAATGCTGCTACACGTATCAGTCTTTCTGCTGCATAAGGATCCAACTTACTGAAATGTCACAAGACTCCCTGTCAAAAATACAAAGCTTATTTGTCAGTGATACCCTCCTACTCTGCTGCAGCCCACAAAATGCTTAAAATAACCAACCAAAGGTAAGCTTCAAAGCCTTCTGCCTTGAGCTTCAGTTTCAAACAAAGCAACTAAAATTTAAACAGAGGAAGTAAATGTTCTGTTCATGATTTCACCCTTCAACCAGAAATAAATATAAATCCCCTTATTCCTTAACTATTTCATGAAACTGTGAATCAAGTGAGTGTTCATAAAAGTGCAAAGTGTTTTTAAAAGTTACTGCGGTGGCATGATCTTCAGCATGAAACAGAGTGCTTGGGTGACCCTGCCATCTTCGGTCACTTTGTAAGTATGGGAAAGGTGTCAAAAAGTTCTCCAATGCATCTTTGTATTTTGTTTATAATACTACTAGGCAAGTTCTTAATACTGGAGGCTGTAAAATCCTGAACAATCTTCTACCATCAGCTACTGCCTTCAGCTATACTCAGCCTAACAGGCTTTACCTTCCAGTAACTAGACTGAGTCAAGAGAGAGACAAAGAAGCACCTACATGGCTGTCCATAACATGTAACTGTGTCACGCTGGCAGATCTACGCATTACGGTTCCCTGCGTCCTTTCTTTTGCCTGCCCTTTCTGGCTTTCATCCCTGCTTTTTGATCCACACACAGTGGAAACGGAGCTCCTGCTTAACTTTCCTCTGGATTGTCCCACGGCAGGTCATGGTCTGTCCTACGTGTCTGCTGGGTGACCCCTTTGTGCCTCAGCCTATGGCAAACGTGATTCCCCTTAATTTCTGTCCCATTTTTCTACCACATTTCTGTCCCTTAATTTCAAGTCAATGATTTTGCAGCTTGACCCTCTCTTCCTCCAATCCTTCCTAGGTTACAAAGGTCTGAAAAGCCACATTTCCTTTTACCTGAGCCATAAAGAGGCACTGCTGAATGTGCTGGAAGCACCCTGGGGTAGCAGATGTTAAAACTGAGATTATTAAATATTCTGGATATTGATCAGCACGAATGAATTTGAAGAGATGAGCTTCTAGGTGTTCTGTAAGTGACATGAGAAGAGTTAACTGCAGTTTGGGTAGCACAGAGGAACAATTTCAAAGAAAGAAACCCTGAAATGTCAAAGAACAGAGTTATCAAAACAGATCATTGTTAACAAATGGCTGTTTATTGCTAACACAAAGCAAGCGTATGATTTGAAGCTGGATTCTTTCTGTAAGTGTTTACTAGAGGAAAAGACAAAAAAAGGCATTTGTATCCTATCAGTTGTTCATAAAACTCACAACTGTTTCCATATGGCCCATACTACACTGTTTTACTTCAGCATATATGACTTCAAATTTTTGGTCTTTAACAATGATCCACTGAGTGAAACACTCTCTCAATATTAGTGTAGATACATCCTATTCCCTGTCTAATTTTTTAGAGGAAAATGAATTTGAGATAGTGACTGGAATAAACTTCACGCACTTGAAGTTCTCAGAATATCATGCATGTCTGGACAAAATTTACCATATCACAGTTGGTTTGTAAATCTATTGGTGATTATATTGCTTAGTTTGGGCTTGTCACCTCATTTTTCCTGTCTAAGTTCATGTGACTATCTGTGCATCTTTGGAAATGCCTTGGCACCTCTTTTGTGGTAGGAATTAAATCAGTAATACATAATGCACAGTAGCAAAACCACACTGCAGAACATGATCTCAGGAAAGCGCCGCAGAGAGGAGGGATTGAAGTTATTCAGACAACTCAAGGAAAATACCTTGAGACTGTTTTCAGGAAATGCTCTCCAGGACATTTCATCCATAACTAATTTCTGTTACTGTGGCTTTTTTCTGCATGTGTTCAAGCAGCTAAAAAATGGCCATCAAGTGCACATGCCAGCTGAAAGCCTCATTCCCTTGCTTCTGTGCAATGCAAAGGGTTATCAGTTTAGTATTTCTGAGAGCTAGGCTGTCTGCTCCCCTCTGCCAAATAGGGGGAGACTCAAAGGTAGGAAGAAATCTTTGCTGCTTACCTCAGCTTTCACTGGCAGTCATGCAGATATGACATTATGAAGCCACATATGCCAACATCCATTAAGTGTCTTTATTGTAAATAACTTTTTTTTCCTCTGGCAAGCAATCTCACTCCACTGGAAGTGCCACTAACGCATTAGTGTGTAATTGAAATAACATTTGCAATGCCATCTGAGAAAAGGCTTCATCTTGAAACTTATTAACAACCTAAGGATGAAACAAAACACTTAAACTATAATTTGAGGGGTAGGTAAATATCTAGCAGACTTTGATGGCAAGGCAGGTGCCAAGGAGCTTATCACCATTTGGTCTGTGTGAGAAATGAAAAAGCAAACTAGAGCAACCCTGCCTGGCTATGGTGAAATGCAAGCTAACGTAAGAAAAAAACCAGCTATCCACAGGGACAGCATGAGCTCTCAAATCTTCAAAACACACAGATTCAGAAGTTACAAATCGCGGCATTGCACAGGCGGAGCAGAAGGCTGGTTTCCTTCCAGGCAGGGTGCTGAGGGCGTGCTGACACCTCGGAGCAAGGGCAGGCTCGGCCGGTGCCAGGGACAGGGACAGGTCAGCCGTGCTAGCCCGGGTAACCGTGGCAGGGATGGGACAGCCGCGGTGGGTGCTTCTGCACAAGCTAGTGATGAGAGCAGGAGCCTCTGGGGATCCTGGTACGCAGGTTGATTGCTACTGTGTGCTAAAATCCATGTCCTCACAGCTAGTTGGAGCAAGCTGACAAAAGGAGCTAATATCACACTTTCATTTTATGCATGGACATGTCCCCTGTTTCTTCCAGCAGAGACTGTGGTATCGGAAAAATCTGGAGCTTGTTCCTTCCCTTGCCTTCCAAAAGGAATGGGAGGTACTGCCTGCCTCTCCTCTTCAGGCCCCAGTGAAGTGGAGAGGCTGCTACTACTCAGTACTGCCCCGGCGTCAGTGAGACCTCACCTACACGCCAGAGGCTTCGCTAGAACGATCACACTAGTCAGGACTGTGAAACAATATCTTGTCCATAAAGTATGCAACTTTACCAGAAAACGGCCCACTATAGCTGTCATACTGGCAGGAAAACCTTTTGCTGACCTACCTTACTTTGTTTCTGGATTACACTGTACAGGCAAACAACCCTTCCTGGTAAGAAGTAAATTTAGGAGGGTTGCACTCTGCCGGTGCAGCCAAAACCTTCTGTAGCAGAGACAAAGGCTGAGTTTGTCAACGCTTGCAAATGAAAGAGAGATCGAGACCTGTTTTTAAATTCCAAGTAAAAGAAGTTCATTCAAGCCAATGGTCACAGAATTGTGAACTGCCAAAGATGTAAATCTCCCAAAGCAGAGACAGTAGCAGGCACGACTGCTGGGGGGGCAGGATTTAGTCTTTAGTTATAGTAACAACTGAGGACTCCAGCTAAGATCAGTCTGACATGACAGTGAGGTGGGGGCAAATATATTGAGGCTGGTGTCAAGACAACCAGACAAAAGCTTTCTGAGGTGAAATGTTTTCTGCATCTCAATATTCCAGGTGTTTCATGCAACCACAAACCAAATGCACTCAAAATTTGCAACTCGTACAGCAGTTCCAGAACTTGCTTCAGGTTGAAAAACCAGAGTTCGCAATGACCTCAGGCCTTAGGGCCTCTTCTCAGCTGTTCTTCAAAAATTATGAGCACCAGGGAGAGCTAAATCCTATTACACAGCAGGTGACATCAAATGTTTGAGATCTTATGCGGTTTTCTACATTATTAATTTTCTACCTCATGGCAGTGTGCTCCTATTATTTTTGCCTCCCACTCTTGTTCTGTGATGAAAGCCCTGCAGTAAAAATCCAGGTTAATTCCTTTTATTTTTCTCCCTCCTGCTGCTGTTCTATCTGTGTAGAGCTGCTGCAGGAAAGAAAAACTGTAGCAGAACAGCCTAATAAAAACATTGCTCTACCCCTTGTAATATTAATATTGACAGAATTTCACAGCTCCCTGTCTCAGACAGTAAAGAAAACAGCTCTTAATTTTCATGTTCCAAGTATTATTTTCCCATCGTCATGGGGTAGCAGAAAATCAAAACCACCCACCACCTCCTGCACAAAAGCCACCCCCGGAGCTGCACAAAGAACACCGTCATCTTCCAGTGGCTTCAGTGATCCAGTTTTCCTGATTTTTTTTTTTTTTTTTTGCTTTCTACATAGCTATTACTATCCAGTGCATGGCTAGAGAGAAAGCAAAATACCAGCTTCCACCTGCTCTGTGGTCAGAAGGGAAAGGTACAGTCATGTCTGTACAAATTCTTCTCCACTGCCGGATCTGCAAGCACAGAGCAGAAGGGGATGGGGCCAGAACCAGCCGCAACATGAAAAGAACAAACAAATCTGCGATCCCTTCTTTTTGCCTTGTCCAGACACAATAATGTTACTTAGTCATGTATTTTATAACATAGAACCAAGAGTGAGTGTCCTTTGTAGCTAACACCAGAGATTTGTATGATTAGCAATGGATGGATTGCTAACAATTCAAGTAAGCACCTAAAAATGTCAACCCCTATTACAACCTTCGAGCTGCATGCACTACGATTGAGATTTAGGGGACTATATTACTATATTGCCCTCTAGTGTCCACAAACAAGAGAGAGAATATCCTATTCCTGCTTCATCTCAGCACTTCTCATCCAGCAGGGAAGTTTACAGCCTTACATGCTGCTGAAGAGCAAGCAAGGGGTTCACAGTATTATGTACCAGACATGCACTGCTCAGCCGTCATACGGTCACAGCCTTTGCAACTGCTGCATCAAGGTTATACTTTCATTAAATCAAGTAAAAACTAACAGAAACATGGTTGTTTTAGACCAGGCTGGCAGACCCAGCTTACTGCCATCTGTTCCCCTGCACTGGGAGAACAGCCAAGCCCCCACCGAAGCTGGCTGGGGCCATGCAGGTTGCTGAGACCTCAGGCTTTGCAGCAAGGTCTCTTAGTAGTCTAGGCATGCCTGGTTGTCTGCATGGGGACCTACAAGTGGATGTGAGAGCGTGCAACATCTGCCTCGGAGCAGCCAGTCCGTGAGGAATGTCCAATATAAAAGCACACAGCCCCATAACCAGCATTGCTTGTGTAACCTGTTGAGCTCAGAAACAGGTTACAAGCCACCCCTCCACATCCCTCTCCTGCACAGAGATGCCCTGGGGACACATCAGGCTCAAGCAGGAGCCTTTAGGTGATGTGTCCTGACTGACTGGGGTCTGGATGGAGGACCAAAAAGATGCCCCATAAAGGGGGAGGAGTGATATTTCCTCATAGACCCTAAGCTTTGGGGTGATGTGGAGGGAAGGGGGTCCTGATCTGTCTGCATGCAGGGTGACACTTACTCCTTGGAGGAAAGACATATATAACACTGAAGTTGAGCACGTGTGAACTTGGAGAGGTTACTAACACTGACTCCACACGGAAAAACCCCCAAACCTTCTCCTGCTCGTCCTCCTAGCATTCCCATTGCCTTGAAAGCAAAGATGCCCTCAGAAGAGAAGCGTAGTGACTACAACAGTAACACCTTGCAATGCTTTTATCTAAGCGTAGATATAGTACCGGATGTGCAGAAGCCCAGAGAGGTTAACCTGATGTGTTCAAGGTCACACACATGGCCACAAATAGATCCAGACCTCCTGGCTCCCAGGCCTGTGCTTAAACCACAACAGAGAGCCTTCCCCTCAGCAAATGTGCTGAGAAGTTGCACAACCTGAACCTACTGGTTACATTTCTTTCTGAAGTTCCTGACAGCAATCCATAACCGGATACTTCAAACTCAGCATTACAATTGCGATCTGCTGGTGGTGACACATGCACTGTCTTCGACTTTTGCAAATATGTCTGATGCCGTATCGGGTCTCTTTTAGACAAAAATCCAATCAATGATTAACAGCCGAGGTGCACCATATCCTCAGAGATCTTTAAGGATATACAGTGACTTTCAGTATTATCCATGAGACTTAAAATGTGTTACTTCAAGAACATTGTATTGCCACAAATAGTTTAGGTATTACTATTTATTGTAACTTCTGAGTTGACATAATCCTATTCACTTAACCACTTTTCATTTTCATCTTAAAAGGTGACAGCCAAAGTTTCCTGGTTTTTTTTTATGGGGTCCTCCCTTTAAGGCAGTCTGCTGAAGGAACGATTCTCACTCCCCTTACTGATTTTTCATTCACTCCAATTTTACAGACACACCCAAGAACTGAGCTGCAGCAGCACTTCTTAGTTGTCATGAGAAGACTATTTTGAACCTTGAAATCTATTATTTAAAATTGCCTCTTAATCCAAGTTCTTTATTCTGATTTCACAGAACTGTGTGAAAGGAATAATTCAAATTCCTTTTCTTTTCTTGTTCATTTGGAGTTGGGGGAGACCACATATGACTTGGGTTCTGGTCTACTGAACTGCTGAAAGGGGCTTGCTGTTAAGTTAGTAATAGGAAATGACCAAACCCCAGCAGAGGAATGAAAGAAAACAGCCTGTAGACGGAAGTTCTAACCAAGCCATCATTAGACTTGGCTTCCAAACTGACAGCAGGGACAGAGTTTTGGGGATAATTCAACAGCGTCACTGAATGAAATTCAGTTTTACAGTAGAAAATATGAAAATGTGTTTTACTTCTCAGTATATGAGTGTGCCACAGTATAAGCAGGGATGCTCTGCAGCTGCAGTGAAGAACAGAGATGGAAGGCTATTAAAATTGACTCTGCATGGTAGGCACTGGGCTGAGCCATGCCAGTACACACTCTGTATAGAGTACAAATGGTCTTTAGAAGGAAAATGTATTTCACCCTCTTTTCTTAATTTCTCTACCACTTATGCTGTCTTCTTTTCCTCTCACTTCAGGGGTTCTAACCTGTGAACCCCAATCGCCCTCCCATACAGGCGCAGACAGCCTCCCAAGGACAGGAGCTGCTTACACTGCAGCACGAACGTGTGCTCCTGCAATACCTTCACGCCCGAGAGCTTGTTGTTCAGGGCACAGCATCCTTGTTGAGCTAAAGTCAGCGCTGTAGCATGAGGGACCGAGAAGGACATGCAGAGGAAAATCTTAGTATTGGTGTCTTAGTATTTCACCTTCCCGTTGGGAAATGCTGTAAGATCAAGTAATTGCAACCCTAATGCTGATCTTGCTGAAAAGAATTTAGAATGGCTAAGTTCAAGGAACAAATTACAAAGGTTAGTTAACTAAACACAAGGTACCTTGAGGGCCAGATATTTAAAAGTCAGAAACCTGAAGGTACTGGTATGTATAGATTAGGAACTTCAGAAGCTGGTAATATGCCCAATTTCCACTGAAATTAATGGAAATCAAAGACACTTTGGTCGCCAAAACTCTATCAATAACAATAGGTGTCTCTCTGCATCTTCAGGTGCTTCACTAACTTTAAATGCCTGGCCTAAAATCCAGCTTTCAGCAGTTAGTTCCATGTGTTAGATGGATCAGGCACACAAAAGCTTTAAAAATGTTTTTACAAAAATAATTTTAAAAATTACAAAGAAAAACATTGTCAAATGTTCCTTGACTAATTCAGGAGCCGAAGATTCTTTTAAAGTAATAGCAACTGAAGGGCAAGGTTTTCAAGGGTACAAAGGGATAGACAGATGCTTACTGAATTAATAGAATTGGTTTTAATCCTATTAAAAAGGAAAATATCAACACAATTTGATTAATTTCATATAAGCACACATACTCCTCAAGCAGGAGGGGACTGTCGTAGGGCTAGTTATTCTTATAATATTTCCCAGCAATATTCTTCTTTTAAGCATTTTGTAGACAAATAGCCCATTGCTTCAATACCCTTGATATACCTGCTAAATGTATTCCAGAATCAGCTTTATTAGACACTGCTAATAGTCTAAATATTGACTTTCGTAATCCTCTTTAACAGTTGCTGCTTTCTACACTTGAATTGACATTCATCTCAGAACAGAGTATACCAATGACTACCCTGTTTAGAAATTATTTGGGTTATTTAAATCCTAGGATGTGTTACAAAAGATATAAAAACTGAAATGAAATGTAAAAGAGGAAACATTAAGCTTACTGGCAATATTTAGCTACGTGAAACATTCATAATTTATAAATATCCACATAGCTTCTCAGTTTCTTTCCCAATAAACATTTCAAATCAATTGTTTTATGCTTCATATATATCATCTCAACTGACTTGCTATAGATTGGATGCACATTTCCATAGACTTAAAATGCTTATTGCAAAATCATACTTAACTCATGAAAAAAGCTCCAAACACAGAAAACTTAAACCAAAAGAAATATAGAATTACTGAAGTAAAAGAAATGCTGATTTCACTTTGTAAGTGGATTGAAAGTTAATTACTTTTTATCTGAAAGCAACATGAAATTGCAACATGGACGACATTCTGCTCTTCAACAAAGCAGGAATAGTAAAAGCAGTATAAATTCCTTGCAGTATTCTCTACAAGACTGTGGTCCATATGCCCATGCATTTCTCAGCCTTGCCGCTGCTCGCCAGCATGGATGCCCCTGCCAGCCTGGGGAAGAGGCAAGCGGGGAAAGGAACAAACTGGGCTGGGAGGGGCGGTTGCTGCTCACTCCTTTCTGAACTGGAAGGCTTCTGGACAGACACTAGACAGCAACACATTTCTGGCCCATATCAACCTCCACTATATGCAACTCAGTCAAGTACTTTCTCATTTCAAACTGAAGGCATGAAGAAAAAGACAGAAACAAGCCCCGCAGTGCCAAAGAAACCAATTCTTGCCCTTTCCCCAGGCAGCTACCAAAGTAGCTCAGACAGTTTATGGTGCCGAGCAGCCAGCTGGCCGTGGCCAAGGAGGGTGTCTGTCCTTCACACTGGGCTCCGCTGGTGCAGGACTGGTCACGACACAGCCTTTCATCTTGTATTTTGTTCATAGACTTCATTATGATGGCAACCTTTTTTAACATTAAGAACTACTGTAGAAAACTTGTGTATCAAAACCTGTTTGAAGTAACAGGAACACATCAGTCAAATTCTGATCGTGGGTATTCTTTTATTATTTATTTTAAAACTCAAGTTTGTTCTTTGGACTCAAGCTTTTTCAAATCCATGAAGTTAATAATGTTAACCCATGTCAAGCTGAATTCTATGGAAAATAATTGGCTTAGAGAGCCATGTTGTCCATCATCTTTGGAAAAACAGGTTTGCCTCATACCCCCAAGATACGAAATTCTATTAAGACTCACATTTGCATTTTAAAAGTTTATCTATTTTATGCTTGTCACTTGTTGAGGATGGACTCTCATATCTCTAATTGGAAAATATTGCTGAAAAGTTACTTTTAAATTACCAAGGTTATAACACCAACAAGCCTTACATCTTTTTTCTGTTAATCAGAAACTATTGTACAAATGGAGTTCTGACTGCTGACAGTGTTCCCTTTGGACCACTACAAAAAACCTCCACATCTTTAAGGTGAAGGTCACATGCATAGGTATTGCTGCTGAACTAGCATAAAAACCATAACTCATTTGTTATAAATAATACTTTAAAAAAGATATCTTTAAAAGATACCTTTAAAGTGAGGCAAATGTGTTTTCTAAGAAGAAATTATCTTGGTTTATCTGGTTTCCAGGTAAAGCAAGTTTTCACAAATAATCATTTTTGAACTGTCTATGCCAACAATGGCATAGGATAAAATGCCCTTGGTAGTGTTTCTAGGTGGAATTATGGACAGATGACATCCTACCTTCTCTTCTACACATGCCAGTGGTGTGACTGTTGCATAAGCAGATCTTTATTTGCTCATTTCATTTTTGCACCTGGTGAGAGATTACCTATTGAATTACTAAACTAAAATTTACCTTTTCAATTCAACTGCTGAGCTGAGGGATAAATACCTACTTAGATGCTTGAATTCAAGCAGACAGGATCCCCCTCTGGAGCACTTTAGAGATTTCCATTCATTTGACAGGGAATGCAGATGCTTATTTTAGGAGGCTTTCTTCACTAGGCATCTAAAATTCAGATCCAAGCTAGATAGTCAGATGCAGAGTTGCAATACCTAGATGCAAGCTGGGTAGGCAGACTGGATCTTATCCCATGTGATTAACATTTTATGAAAGTGGGATGACCTTAAAGTGAAATCTCTCTCCCAGTGGTCTTTCTGCCTTCAAATATGGCCATTAAAATCCTGAACTATTTTTAGCATTTCTATATGATTTATTAAATATTAAAAATTTAAGTAGGTAAGGAAAATTACTGTGCATTGCTGTCAACCTGAAAAACAGCCTGATACGAAAAGTTTTGGAGTCTGGAATTCAGAGCTATATTTGGATCAGCACAAGCAAAGTAATGAGGCAACTTCATCCTGGAACTACAGACAGTAAAAGGAGGTCAAGAAGTATGAATGCCCAAATGAATGAAGGAGCAGACACTCTGAAGCTCAGAGAAAGAGAATGAAACAATTGCAAACCAAAAATTTTAGAATCATGGAATCACAGAATGGTTTGGGTTGGAAAGGACCTTGAAGACCATCTAGTTCCAACCCCCCTGCCATGGGCAGGGACACCTTCCCCTAGACCGGGTTGCTCAAAGCCCCATCCAACCTGGTCTTGAGCTGAAACTGGAAAGCAATTTTGAGCTGAAATTGGAAATCAATTAAATGATACAAACTTTGGATGAAACAGTCTCATCACTCAAGCATAAAATACCGTGACTGCAGTAAAAAATACACTAAACTTAAAAGCTAAAACAGCAAAATCAAAGGAAACACTTCACTATTAGTAAAACAATCTTTTCACTCAAGATAAAATTACATATGTTCTGCATGTTGCATAAAACGTTTTGGTTTTGCAACAAGAAATTACTGTATCAGAGGTTTTCAGCTGACCAGCTGCTATTAAGATGGTAGCAGATGACTAGATTGCTGTCCAGACCCCTGCTATACCCCAGCTAGTCCTTGTTCTGCAAAAGCTCTTCACAGCACTGTTCTAACATGCCCCACAAATCACAAGAGGTTGCACTTCGCATGCATTCCCATTTCTCTTTGATGTTGTGCTGAACACTTAGACTGAATTTATGCTCATGGGGTCACGGAAAGAAGGGCTATGCATCTTTAAAAAGGACGATTAAATGGTAGCATTGGTATCTGTATCTTATACCGTTAAAAAGTCCTTAAGATTTCAAATAAAATGAAGCAACGGAGTGCTGAAACATCTTCCAAAGCAATGGAAAGAAGTATTTGAAAGTCTCATTAATAACAATTGTTTAGAGTCAATCAGAGGTGTACAGTGCTTTGCAGACAGTTTTGTCAAGCAAAAGCTGTTATGCTACGAATACATCTGAATATGCTTGGCACTTGGCGGTGAGTTTAATCATGATAAATTGTGGGAGATGTAAAAATACAACTAATCACTCTGTGAGTATGAAGCATTACTCACCAGAAATTAATGCGTATTCTGGGAAGTAAATTAATTCCTGCTGTCCTTTCTGAAATACACATTATTAGCCTTACTAATTTTGAAGTGACTTTTCCAAGGTACAATATTCAAACACATAAAGTATTTGCTAGTTATTTCTCATAAAAATAGATGGAACATTTAAATATGGCATCAATTGTATCACTGAAATAATCTCCTATTGTTGGTAAACTTTTAAAACTAAAACTACATGGGAATGGCTTTCCAGAAAACGATTAGTTTTGTGGAAGTAAGTAATCACAATCTAAATTTCATTTTATTTTTACATCAGTCATCCTTTGGTTTGAGTGAAGTTTCCCTCCCAACCATGCTTTTCAAGGACAGCACTTGCTCTGGAAGCTTCCTCGGCTGCCTAACACTTCACGCACGTCTAGCAGCCCTTCACGTGCCTGCAGTGGAGACTGCAGAACAAGAGCACAGACGTTGCCTTGGTTTTTAAGATGCTTCAGAGGTCCTCCACTTCTGTATCTCCTAGTGCCCTGACACAGCTGAAGCCCCAGCAGCAAACCCCTGAGTAGTCCACAGCACTTAGGCCGTCAACAACACAAACTCATAGCTAAGTATGCAACAGGGTATAAAACCTGTCTTTGCACATGCAAACACACAAACACACCTGGCTGAGGGCAGAACAGAGTGGGTGCACAAGATGCCCACTCTCAGGGGGAAAATGTTTGGCTACCGTAGCGGTTACCTAACTAAGTCTGCTTTGTGAATACATCTAGGTGGCTTATCCCTCAGAGATCCTGATCCCTGGAGAATGAGCTCTTTAAGAGCTGTGAAAGACAGCTCCACTGGAGCCAGAAGTAAAAGAATAATGAGAGCAGTTTGACCTAAGACAAGCCTTCGAAATGTGATGTGATGTGGGGAAGGGAGTATCTATATATTTGGGGGAATGAATATTAACAAAAATATTTAAACAGTGCAAATTAAGTGATATGGAAAGGGTAATGACTTATAAAAACACGAGCAGTACAGCGCTAAAAAGGTTAACATTTTACCTAATTAACAGAATAGCTTCTAAGGAAGATTGTGAAAGAAAAGAAAACAAATCCAAGAAACTCAAAGAGAGAATTCTAGGGTAGGAAAATTCAAATATATCTTGTAAACCTCTTTAAAAGGCTTCTTAAGAGTTTCTAATTCACATTCTTTTACTCTGCCACACCTCCTCTCAACTCAATATTTTGAAGATTAAAGCAAAAATACTGGAACAAATGCCAACAGGATCCTGCTCTTTAAAATGATCAGCCAAAAAGCATACATTGTACTCTAGCTGCTCAAGCTGCAGTTTTTGGCCATTCTAATAATTTTTCCTTTCTCTCTTTTCTTTACTATTCAACCCTCTCAGTTGCCTATTATGGGCCAATTCCTCAAAACAAATGTTCAGCTCCATGTCAATAACAGTAAAGACTTCGTAGTATTGCTCTCTGTGTACTTTGGAAAACCTGAATGGACTTCTATGGCAAACACATTTTAAGAACTACTCCTCCTTGCCAACTGAGATGGAATAATCAGATCCGTGTACGTGCTCCTCTTTCATTACAATTCAGCTGGGCCTAGACAACTAGTACACAAAGGCAGCAAATTGTGTGCTTATACCTACGTGAATGGTGAAAAAACATTTATACTTGAAAGTGAAAAAAAAGTAGGATGTGAATGTCTTGGGACCAAAAAGGAGTTGGATGATTACAATATAATCTTATAACACAGGGATGCTGAAATGCTCTAAGTCTGCAAAATCTAACTCCTTAATGATGAAAGACTCTTGCATGTAAGCCACTACATTGGGGTCATCAACATCAAGAAAATGAAAGAGTTTCTAACTGTATCCACAGGCATTTCTTTGGGTGACTAGAAAAAGAAGACATTGACAGCATGAGCAAATAGCTGTCAGACCTTCATGAAGAGCTCTTTACTGTAGTTACTAAACAAAAATAGATGTTTCTAATAGAATTTTTCCTTGCCCCGGTTCACCCTTGCGCATCCACCATACCCATTTGTGGCTGATCTTCCTGTGATAAGATGTCTCAGTTTGTAGGTTTTACTAGATAGACACAATAGATACCTGTCTGACATACATATTTTAGCTGCCACTTTACTAATAAGGCAAGCATTTTCCCTTTGTAAACAGAGCTTGCTTAAAATCATGTTTCTGTTGTTGCTCATAAGATATGCACAATGTGACAGTTGCTACTGAAGTTGGCTTCATAACTCTATCACCACCTGTAACCCGTGCATTCTTCCAGCTGTTGAGAAAGTTGTTGAACAGGCAGTCATAAATGCTGACACTGTCAGAGCAGCAAAGTCAAAGGCTCCTTACTACTAAAAAATTGTTAGTAAAGCAGAAAACTAAGTTTCTAAGACCTTAGAAGGGAAAGGAAGAGGTCTGCAATGTCCTAAGGAACTCAGGGCACTGAATGGGAGCATTATTCTCTTGTCTTGGAAGAAATCTACCCTCGCTTTCCTGAGAGGTGACTGACTATCTGAAAGAAATAGGAAGATGATTCTCCTCACTTTTCAGAACCTGAAGACTGTCTGACTGGTTCAAAACCAAATCAGCTGTAACATCATTATAGCTCTTCAGATGCAAGCAGTTTTTATACTGTTCATCTTTATGGATGATATAAATTTGCTGTAAAGGCCTACAGACTACCCAAACACAGCAGCTCCAATTACCTTCTATGATTCAAAGCCTCCCCAAGTTGATTGTGGATTCAAGATGTACAGTTTCAGTAGACATCTCAGCAAAAATGGGCTAATGGTTATTGCTCTAGGAGTTAGGTCTGAACACTCCCTTGTTTTGCTAGATAGTTCCCGCTTATGTCTTGAGATTCCTCTGGATAATTTATCTTGGTCTGCTCTCCCAGGGATAAAAACAGCTCTGGCTCACTCATTCTGCTCTGTTCCCCTCTTAAAGACCAATAAGCATTTGCTAAGTTCATTCGAGAACTGACCCCATTTTACACCACAGATGCTGTGCTTCACTGTGCTGCAGCACTAAGGAGCTGCACTGACACCTAAGCATGAGACTTGGATATTGAGCCTCACAGATAGTAAGGCAAGACAGAGTCCTTGCTCTGTACTCTCACTCCTCCATAAGCGGTCTCATTTTCAGCAGTGCTGGCTGTAACAAGTTCTTGGCTGGAATTCTGTTACTCTTTTCCTGAATTTTTGAGCAAAAAGTCCATAAGGAGTTGAGAAGACTGAATACAGCTCTAAGATGCCAGCTATAGCCAACAAAGTTCGAAATATTTTGTTTCAATACAGGGAAAGGGTGGTATAGTGGCTGCAAATCGTATTGCTTTGGAGCTGGCCTTATGTTTTGAAATTGGTGCTGTTAAAAAATACATGTAGATCTTATTAATCCACAACTTTCAAAGTCTGACAGCAATTTACCTGAAGAAGTGTGAGCTCAGGCCCCCAGAACCACCTCCTTCATTTGCCTAAGCTGAGACTAACTTGGAGGTGGATGGGAGAGCTGACTTTGCACCTTCCCTCTTCTCAAGTTGTCTGAGTGGATTTGTGGGCTGTTTTAACTGGGTTAGCCACTGCAGGACATTTGACAACTGGACGGAGATGGATGATGTGGTTTGAATCTACAGGGCAGGACACTTGAAAAAAAAGGTCTGTGTGGCCACAAGGCTACCTCTGTCTCCTGTATCCCACTGCATGCATGGTGTCCAGCTGATGCCGATGGGGCAAAAAATTTAGAGCCTTTAGCCTCTCTCCTCTGTAAATTCACATTTGCTCTCTCTTTGGTTTGCAAGGGGCAAAAGTTACACAAACACTGATGGAAGTCAACAGTGTCAGTGATGATAATCAGAAGAGCTCCTACTAACATGAATCAGTTTTTCAGGATTGTGAGTTCTGTCAATGCCTGCTCATGTCAAATTGCTTGCAAAACGGCCCTGTATTAGCTTCCTGGAAGATAATCTCCTATGAGACTTTTTAGAAATATCTTGATTGCTCAGTCCCTTTTCTTTACTGTAAGACTGTAAATGCCCAGAGACTTCACTAATAAGAAGTTCAATAAATGATGGGAAAACATTAGCAGGTTATCATCCTTTGTGTCATTCCAGTGAAAACAATTCTTTCAATATGAAAAACAACCCATAGTCTTTTCTTTATTAAGAAGTACAAAGTATTAAAACCTTCTGTCTCATGTTAGAAGAGTGAAACAGCATCACTGTATACCACTCACTACAGGCACGGTGCTAATTAGAAATCACAACTGCAACGCTATTACTGAGAAATGATTGGGCTTTTTTATTGTAACTGAAATAAAACCTCTTGAGCAAATTTTGCAATAATTTAACCATGTAAAGTAGGAATCTCATTTGTTTTTATTTTAAATTCCATTTAAAGGCTTTCCACTTCAAACTTAAGATATGAATGTGCCATGACTTTAGGAAGCTGCTTGGCAAAACATTGTTTAAAAATTGTTACACATATTACTATTTGTACAATTTAAAAAACAAACAAACCACCTCAAAAGAAGCATTATGAATCTCCATCTAATTTTTTCCAGTGCAATAGAGAATAAATGATATTCTGGCTCCATAAGAACATATCCTTTTTTTTCTGAGGTCCAGAGGCAGGGCCCCAGGATTTGGGGTTGAGTCGGGAAGGCTCAATGCACACAACTCACTTAGGGCCTCAGTACTGTTCCCTGCACACCGGTGAGATTCCCAACCATGTACCCAGTGGGAAACAGCATGATGCACAGCAAAGTAGTAAGGACTGTGGGAGCTAAGCCTTCTGCAAGACTGACTGAGCTGATGCGTGAGACCAGAGAGTCCCATCTCTCAGTTGTGAGGAAATGTGATCAGTTAAAGAGCGGACAATGCTGTCAGGCAGAGCAGTTTTTAGGGAAATGGGGGCCTATGGCCGTGCTCTGCACATGACAAACAGAAACAAGAAAACTAACAAAACTATTTAGTATGTATTGTGCATATGTGTGTGTCCACGTGTATGTGTTTTTGGGCGCACACTTTGTGCGCAGGAGCTCTGGGAACGAGTAAAGGAGAAGATGAATATACAACAATACCTCTGTTATATCCTTCTGCCTTCCAGCAGTTTGCAGCCTAAGAGCTTTGTGAGACAGAGACTATCTTCATCTCTTTGTTTAGCAGTCCCTTTCCAGCTGTAAATTTGTAAAATTTTCTGTTAAATATAGAATCGTAGAATACCTCGAGTTGGAAGGGACCCATAAGGATCATTGATTCCAACTCCCTGCTCCTCGCAGGACTACCTAAAACTAAACCATATGACTAACAGCATCCACATGATGGGGCTTCTTATATCACGTATTTACATCATTTCAAGATAGATGTCTTGACTTCTATTGTTGCAACAAGAAGTACTTTCTAAGGGAAATATCTGGAACGAACAGTGACCCTGTTACCTTGATGTGAACTTCTCAGTCTTTCTGGACAAAGCTTCACATTTTAAGAAAGGTCTAATTTTAGTAATTTATTTTGTAATTTCACAGTTCTTTCCCTGCCTTCCCTTTGTTCTCTTTTTAGCTGCAGTGTGGCCAAATGTTATGGGAAGAGTGTTACAAGAAGCAAACCGTGCTCCATTCTTCTAGGACACAGAAACCTTGGGCGGAGGGGTCGGGGCATCTCTATGCCAGAATACAGAAATGCCAAAAAGAAAGAAAGCAGGAAACAGCATCCTTGAAACACAAGGACGGAGCTGCTATACTTCAATTTAAATATTGATGTCTAGATCCTGAAAAGCATCAACTGCTGTAGTTAAACACGGTATAGAAGCATATGTTCAGGTTTAGGGGAGGACTTGGGAAAAGTCAGGCCATGGGTCCAACTCCAAGTCCTTTGGTTGGGAGGACTCTACAGTGGCTGACATTCGGGCCGGCGCCTGCCCCCAGGAAGGAGACCAGGTGCCATATAGCGGCACTACAACAGGCTTCAGAGGGATGCCTCACTAGGGTCACTAAGGACATCTGCAGAGGTTCCTGACTACGAGAGAAATTTTGTCTCCTCTCATCAAAAAGTAATTGGCTTATTTCTTGAAACATGGAGCTTTTTCTAACTTACACTTCAGTTTTCATCTTTTGAAGTAATGTACCACGAGCAGATAACTAGTACAGATCAATTGAAATTACTATTTATAGGCTGGAGATCTACTTCTTCCAAATCAGCTCAAACCTTCCTGCTTTCAAATGTCTTTTTAATTTGCCATGAACAAAGCAGAGGAAATCTATCATTCAGGAATGAGATTTGGGCTTACATTTGATCATTTTCCCTTCACATAGATAGACTAACACAAAGAAACCTTTATATCATCGAGCATTTCAGATAAGAGCTGACAGCACCTTCTTGTGTAAATCAGCAGAGGCATCAGTGGACTTCATTCAATCCACAAAAAAATCAGACTGATCCAAAGTATGTTCTACATAATGAACAAGTAAAATCCTTCTCCCTCAGATACTCAATACGAGCATTTGCAAGGCTTTCAAGAGGTAACTGTAAATATTTATTTTTAAAAGCCCTCGTTCCTGTGAAATGCATTTATGCTGTTCATGCTACTGTAGGAAAAAAAGCTGAGATCCACTGAATTATCATTAGCAAACTTCATACACTTTTGATTTTCATTATTACATTTTTCTGTTACTGATACCTGGGAACGCTCCAGGTAAGAATCACTCCAGTGCAATCACAGGTACAAGGCTTGGGTATCACCTAAGTGCGAGGTTTATTCAAGACTCATGGTCACACAGTTGTGCCCATGGAAGTACTGCGCCTCCCCACCAGCCCAGTCACTGCAACTGGCCTTGTGTGTATTCACCACTCACTCCAATTGGAAGACAAAATGCATTAGCTTAGACCTCAGTGAAAACTGCTTTAATGTGCAATTGTGCACATGGTAGTTATTGCAGCTCAGTTGATTGATACTGATTCATTAAGCCACAATAATATGCTTCTCTTGTTGCCCACCCTCTAACATACCTGCTAGCCCAAACCAGGGAAAAAGAGAATTCACCCCTTTGTACTGACAATCTTTTCTGTTGTTTTCCAGGCACTCTCGTTTTTTGAGAAGTTCTGATTGCTGGCATTTTACCTATAATTTTAAAAAACCCTGTAAATTAAGCCTACCAATATCACCTTTTGAGTTTTATTATTTAATAACCAGGTGCCTCCTTGTAAAGCAGAGGCTGCAGATTGAAATGGATGCCACTTGAAACTCTTAGCTACTTTAGATGGTATCAAAGAGTAAACTGAATCTAATATCTCCAAAACTGTCTTAAACTGATGATTGCTGAAATTAGCACGTAAGACATTAATTTAATTTGGTGGTTACTATGACCAATAGGAAAATTAGACAGTTGCCAACAGCATAAAGAGCAAATAATTGGAATACTTCCCTAATTTGTTTGGTAAATAAGAAAAACAACTTAGTAAATACATATTTTTGTTCCATTCTCAATATGATACTGTCAAAGACGCTCTCAACTCTTGATACTATAAGAGACAAGATGATTCATTTCACTGGGGATTTCCTAGTTAAATATTTTAATAAATATGTATAAATTTCTCCAGGCTTCATTTTCACATATTTGGAAATGGTAAAATCCAAAAAAAAAAAAAGGAATACAGTTTTTGTATTTATTTTTAGTTCTGCTGCTGTCACACTTCAAAGTAGTTTGAGAAAAAAGCCTGCAACTATTCAGTTATGAATCACTCCCGAACTCATATCCTCCTTAAAAAGTAGAGTTCGTCCAAGCCTTCCCAGCATGTGTCACTGAACTGACATCTGCTGGACAAATGATTTCCTAGGCACTGAGGCCCAGATCATGAAAATAAAAAGAACAGAGAAGGTGCTTATATGCCAATTTGGTACCACTACAACCTTCAAAACTGCTGTTTCACTGTCACAGGATCTTCAGCTGAGCACAAAGTGTCCTCAGGAGTAGTGCCACCGGAGAGCAAATCAGCTGCTCAGAGATCCAGCATGAGCTAAAACCCCAAAGTAGGACTCGTCCTGTGAAGTAGTCTGTCTCCAGCCTTGCCAGTGAGCCAGAATTTTGTGGGTCCCTATACAAGATGCAGAACTCAACAGATGATGTAGGACATGTGTTTCTTTAAAGATCAGAAGACTCACCAGAGATATGGAGTATCACACTCAAGCCCTTGCTCCAAAGCAGCAATCCACATTCAGATCTCCCAAGCCCATCTGAGTCCAAGGGAAAACCTCTCTCTGTTTCTCCACTTTACATAAATACTAAAGTGCTTATTGGAAGAGGGATTTGACCCTGTTTCTGAAAAAAGTGCCCCAAACTCTAGAAAATCAGAGTCCTTTTCTCTGACTGAATGGTCTAGTTATTTATACAACACGAAAAATCTTCAACAGGAAAGACAGCTTTCTCCCATATGCCAGAAGAAATACAAGCATTTCTAGATAACATCTCTCTTTCCAGCACAATATGAACGTTATCAAGAGGGTCAGTTTTCTCTGGCAATTTGAGTCAGGAAAATGCCTAGTGTGAGGATACAGCTTCCCAGAACCCAAGATTATTCCTTGAGACAAGTCTCTCCGCTGCTTTCCAGCTGTGAGACATTCTCAGCACGCTGGTGGCTTTGCACATGGACATGGAGAGACATGTAGACACCTGTGAGTTTTGGCCATGGGACTAGCCATTGCTGAGAAATGGCTTTGAGGGTCTCAGAGATTGCATATACGGCGGGCTCTGATGAAGGCTTGGTTAAGCAGTGCACTACGACTGAGTTGGGAGTCTCAGCAGCTCCTTATATACTGTCTCTCTTTCCACATTATGAAACATTGTTCAAACTAGAGATGTTTTAAAAGACAGCGGTGAAGACCAGGTGACCCCAAGCCTTCTGGATCAATGGTCAGCCTCCAAACTTCCTTGTGGAGTACCATACATCATTTTTATGCAAGCTTTTATTTGAAAATCATATAAAATTTGACTGATAAAATTATCTGACATGGACTTATTGACATGTTTTGGAACCACTGACTAAAAGTAAGAGGAAAGTCTTTAGCTTAGGTTAGTAGCTGGACTGTGATCTTTCTCAGCACTAACTGGAATGTGTTATTCCCTGGCAGGTATTGGCACCACATGACAAGAGGCATTGCTTTTAGCCATTCTGCCAATATCAGCATTGTGTGATACCATGACTGGCAGACAATGCAGAAAGTAGTGGGACGAAAAAACTACAGAGAATTAAAGTACCCTCTAATTGTCTGAAGGCAATCACTCATAGCTAAAGCATCTTGTTAAAAAGACACAGAGAAACTCACAGCTCCACACTTTAGTGCTACGGCAGTTGTGCAAACAAAATCTCGAACATGTTTCCAACAGTTATTATTTTATCACATATTTTCTTCTGCTAAAGTTCCAGCTCTTGGATCAATTAATCACATGAGCATTTCAAGATTTTGCAACAAAAATGTTTATAGACCATAACACCGTGAAAAAAAGGCTTGAAACCACCATCTAAGCATAACTTTATGTCCTTAGAAACCAGGCTCAAAAAACATAGTCACAACATTTACGGTCAGGACTGTAAGAAGAAATAAGCACATTGTGTTTAGTGAGATAATGCCTTGACTGTGAAGGGCAATTAATGGCTTCTGAGTGCTTGCAGGTGGTGATAGGGTTCCAAGCTCTATCAATCAGAGCAGTATTCATGAAAACCTTGAGAAAAAATACTGGACACCCCCTACCCCAAATGCTGCATGTGCACGGTACATTTTATGCTATCCAACAAGCAAAACAGTGACCAGATGTAAGTGTTTCCATAAGCATCACATGACACAGCAATGAAAGAATGAGAAGCTCTTCAAAAAATCAGCTGCAAAGTCAACAGAACATCTTGTTCCACTACATTTCTAACCAAAGAGATCTGAAATCACCAGACCCGAGTTGGCAATAAAGTAAGTTTGTCTTCAACTTACAAATTTTTAACTGGCTATCAATCACAGACTTGCATATATATTGTCCTTGAGATAAACTTGTTGAGACTGGCAATAGCTAAAAGCCTGGTTTTTTACTTGCAACTGATGTCTATTTTAATAGCTGCTAGAAGTCCTATCACATACTGGATAGCCCTGTGAGGCACTATGAGAAGTAGAACGAAAATAATGCCACTGGCCCAATGATCTTACACTTTATGTGTAGGGCAAAGCAAAACAGAGACAAACAGGAGATGGATGATAAAGAACATGAAAACAAGTCTATCTTAGCAAGTCAGTAAGTTAGTAAACCCCCTGGATGCTCCTCCATCTCCACATTTTCAAATTTTTGTAAACATCAAAGAAAGAGAGAGCTCTCAGGGTGGAGAAGGGGTTAGTATTTGCATTGTGTTTGTTCAGATTCTTCAGAGCAAAAATTCCAGAGCCTGTGATCAGCCAAGCCATGCTGTTGTGGTTGATTCCTATTCATTTTACAGTAAATATGCCCATACCAATTCCTGAAAACATAGATGTGAAAGCAAAAATACTCTCTGTGTGCCTATTAAGAGCACCGCAAAGAGCATTAACTCAGAAAGTGAATTAAATAGTATAAAATTAATTCCTGCAGTGCCACCTTGTGTTCAGATACAATTCCTAATCCTAATAACCCCTCAACCTTTACTTGTGCCAATGAAGCCTTCCAGCCCTGGAAACTGATTTACCCTAAGACTAGCTTAACAACTGAGCATCTCCTCGGACATCGGAGAAGGTGCTCCTCACACGTTTTAGCATTAACCTCCTTCCTGGAACTTCCTGGAGTCCCAGGGACCTCAGTTCAGAGGCCAGATTCTTCTAGAGCGAGGAAACGCCTTAAGCCACAGCAGTACCTGGCAGTCAGGACACTCCATGATAAACTGGGAAACAGGAAAAGTCCCTGGAGAATGGATGAACTTGCTGGATTTTGGAACTTTCAAGAAAAGGATGTTGCAAAAAACATTCAAGCAAATTACATTAATCTGATTACAATAGGTCACAAAGATCTATATACAAGTATAGATCCAGATTTAATCTCTCTCCACACAGAGGATTGTTGGAATTTATAAGCAACTCATTTTTAACTGCAACAACTCTGGTGAGAAAAGGCAAGCAGTCACTCTCTATGCAGTACAACACTAAAGTACGTCGCTTCTATAACAGAAAACTTGCAGAATTCCAGGGCAGCCCAGTGGGGAAAGTGTAGGAAATAATTATCAAAAAAACCCTGAAAATTTTCCCAAAACTAGTAGCACAAGTGAGAGAATTCCACTGAAGTTGAGCATATTATGATCATTTCATCAATATCACAAGGAACTAGATGCCCTTTTCAAACCCAGAAAGCAGCAGATTTATTTATTTATAAATTTATGTTATTTACATTTAGATATATTTTTGAAGAAGTTTAATCACCACAGCTCAGGGACTTCCTGACCACATATGGTTTCCACAGACAGCACAGACACCAATGGTGCATCTAAACTGGAGCTTATGGGTAGGAGATGCATCTACAAGGCGCTATGCAGCTTTCGGTAGTTGAGGGTACACACAGGGGCTTAGCTGGACACGGGGCTCCGTTTCATTCCTTGTAGTATGAATATCAAACATGCAGCACCACTTGGTATTAACCTATGACTAGAGAAGCTTAAATGGTTCAGTTAACTGTTCTGCCGCACTCTTCCTAAGGAGTGTCAGTAGGCAGTGCTCATTGCTGCAGTGTTTTGTGAGGCTGCTCCAGAGAAGGGACCTAACAAGAGTATCCCTTCCAGGGTGCCAAAGTCATACGGGCATTGTGCTGGGGACCAACTCATGCAACATGAAGCAGAGATTTCTAAAACGCATATTTTACCCAACTTATGAGCACCTCCCCTGCCACTGACTTTCCAAAATAGCACACACAGGAACACCTGCCATGGCCTGTTAGCATCCTCACTGACACTGCTGATCTCACTTACTGTGACATGCTGTGATTTAGTGAGGATGAGGAAGGACAGGAGAGTGAGCAGAAGGTTCCAGGTAGCTTGAGGCAGGAGGAGTCATGGAGTTGCTATCCCAGGAGATGGCAGCATGATGCAAGATCGTGAGCAGCACCAACACCAGCCATACCTTGGCTGTTACCAGGCGCATGAACAATGTTGCTGGACACTGCTAAGTGCTGAACTGATGTGCGTCAGCACTTCTGGGCCTACCTAATGTCCTCACTACGGTGACAGTCTGTTGGATGCAATTTCCAGCCAGGAGGACTTGAGTTAGGTCACTAATTCCAAGATGTGAAAGGCCACTTTCATCAAAGACTGACAGAAGGGCTGAGGTAGGATGGGACATCTGGAGATCATCTAGTCAAACCCCTGCTCAAGCAGGGTCAGCTAGAGCCAGTTGCCCAGGACCATACCAAATGCCTTTTGACTATCTCCAAGGATGGAGGCTCCACAACCTCTCTGAGCAACATGTTCCAGTGTTCAACCACCCTCACCATAAAGCCTCAGTATGGCTTTCCAGGGCCTTCACCACCTCTGCCAGAGGGGTGGGAGCATTCCTAGCCCAAGCAGCTGAGATAACACACAGCACTTGGCAGTCCTTGCTCCCCTCCACTCTAGAGTGCAACTTACTTTCTTAAGTTTTAAGAGGACTTCAAGTATTTGAAGTACGAATGTGTGAGCCCTTCCTTCACCAAACAACACAGCTATTTTAAAGAACTGTGAGATTCAAAAAAACGCAGTTCAAAAAGCAAGATGGGAAGGAGACTGGATGTAAGATAAAAGATTCAGAGGCTTCAGCTACTTTGAGCTTGTGTTCTGCAGACTCATGTTGCAACTAGTGGAATTCCATTAATATTTGCCTACCTGGATATGTTGAATTAAACATCCATATACACTGACTACTCCTTTGGCAGATCAATCCAAATGCTAGCAAACTCTTTGCAAGAAAGCTGCCGTCTTCTCTCTCCCTAACCTTGGACTGTGGCTGCAAAAAAAGCTTTATTCCTGAAGTATGAAAAGTCTCTTGACATGTGCACTCTCTCAACATTCCGTCATGCCAGATTTTGCTATCCTGAGCTTTGGGATAACGTTTTGGCCGGTCATTGCCTGGCCATGGCCGGAAGAGGGAGCACAAACCCCTCTGCTTTTATTCTCAGGGCTCCATCACCAGCAGAGATGCTCTGTTTATTTGCTTTTATTTTTTTAACATAACATGTTCGGTTCTAAATAATTTATGGAAGCTGTTTGGAAACTCAGAACACTCCTCCTCACACAATGCATGAAATCTGAAGATAAATGGATGATGATTTGGGGCCTGAAAAATAAGAGATTAAAATCAGGCAGGATTTATGGTTACTTCAGAAACACAAAAAAACCCAAACCTGGAGTTATGACTTTCAATCCTTGAGCAAAATGAATCCTGGAGTACTAGACACTTTGTGTGTAAATATATGTGTGTGTATATATATTGCATATATACGTGTGTACGCATGCATACATATGTATGTTTTCCCACATCTAAAAGGAGAGTGAACATTTCTACCCCTTTACGAAGAAGGAAGAAAGTCTCCCTTTTGCAGGTGGGGACACTCAGACACCAAAGATGCAGCAGTGATCTTGGGCCAGACAGCACCAGTGACAGTGCTGGCAGGAGAACCTCAGGGCTTGTGCTCAAGGCTGGGTGCAGACTGCCGTGCATCCGCTGAAGGGCTCAGCTCAGCTCTAACGTGATTACAGTTTACAGACTGAACCATCTTCCGTTTGCTAGGCTCCTAGCCCAGGCAGAGCAGCTACATGGCTATTTGAATTGCTCTGGGCTGCTATAATCTGGAAGGCTTGACTCTCAACTCTGTTGTCATAGCCTCAAAACCATATTGTTTCAGTGATGAGAAGGTGTTAAACTGTCTTGTCTGGTTAGAAAGTAGACATGCAGGGTATGTTGCAGCAAGAGGAGCATCCTGTGGGGATGCTCTCACAATACGTGAGGGCCTGTGAGGTGTACCTTTGGAAATCTCAGATTTTTAAGACAAAATTAAAAGAAAACAACTACCCACTAGCTAGTTTACAAAGGAGAGGGAAGTATTGATGCATCTGTGGGTATTGCGACACAGTACTAAAAAAGAAGCATGTGCTTTTGGCTGCAAAAAATCCCAGTGCAGCGATAAACACAATGAAATCTTTGTGTGAAGAATCATATCAGTTTCCTTAAGCTCAGATTTTGAGGGAAATCTATAGCATTGACATTTCTCCCAATTTCATGGTGATTCTCAAGACACCTGCTATTCTGCTTCCACCACAATTGCGGACATGTCCCTATGAGAATCTGAAATACCTTTAAAAACATTCCTAGTACTGTTGGTTAGGGGGAAGGGTTGCAAACTTCATGCACATGCACTCTGGGATTCAGCCATAAGATGACAAAATGAATTGATAAAATAAAGAGCAATAAAATGTTATTTTATTATTATATATATGGATTTTCAAGCCCTCCCTCTTATTAGATTTCTGACTGGCAGTTCTAGAAAGCTTAGTGATTAAAACACTGAACATTGAAGAAAGTAGCAGATGCAGGTACCGAATTTAGTAGGGCAGTATAAAGTGAACTGGATATATAGTTCCAAAAATCTGGGCCTGGAGAAACAGCTGGCTAGAAAGGCTTCTGCCCTCCAACAGAAGGAGTAAAGGAAACAAAAATCTACATCTCTTCTTTCACCATGAGACCAAAGAGGGGAGAGCTTCAAGTTCCTCAGAGAACCAGTTAGCCAGAAATGGAAATGAAAGACAGATCCTCCAAGCAGCACGCAGGCCTCCTCATTAGTGGCATTCCCAGTATCCAAGCTAGTAAGTACCAAGAAATGGCAATGTCAGGATAGCAAGGTTTCTCACTAAGTCTCAGACTCCAAGACGATGCTAACAAATCCCATTCCTCCTCACTCCCCCACTAATTTTTCATCTCTCACCCTAGTCAACTCATTGAGTCTTACAGCTAGAAGTTACCTGGAAAATAACTGCAAACCTTGAATCACCATGTGCATAAGTCTCACAATATATGTACTAGCCCACTTCTTCACTTACTTTGACTGGGAAGGTGATTATTAACGACAGCAGGCAACAATCCCACTGCAAGGAGTGTCAGGGACGCAGTGAGCATGCTGTCACAGAGCAGCACCAACAGCCAGTTGTCTCAGAATGAGAGAAAGGATTTGGGGTTTGCAAGGGCATAATATTTTGCTCCTGTATTGCACAGCAACATTTGCCAGTATTCAGCGCTGCTGTCCTCAGAAGAAAGGAAAAGTCTCTTTTTCCCTCAGCTGGTGTCCGGGAATAGAAACACAAACCTACACAGTCAGTGTCAGGTTACACATGACCCGTTTGGCTGCCAGCTTTAGGTATGGAGAAACATCCTTGATCCTGAGTCACACTGAGTTCATTTCCAAGTGCACTGATATGGTGAAAAAGTATAACAATGAACAAGAACAATGTTTCCATCAATTTTAAGGAGTTCTTGAAACTGCCAGGATGCTATAAAGTCATCTCAGCATAAATCTCAATGGGCTGTATCAAACTACTTTTCCTGGGACTGCTGAGTCTTAGGTTTACCCACCCTTCAATGTTAAAGCAACAAACTCAATACTGAGTAACAGAAAAGCGCTAAAAAATTTATCGTTATTTCCTCTTAAGCACAGTCTTCAAGCCTCTTCTTGTTGGCTTCTCCCACTTATCCACTCCTTACTGCTGCTACTTCTCTGTCCTTCCTGCCACTGCCTATCACAGCTTCACCCCAGCAGTCTGGCACAGTGGTCTGCAGCAGTGGCCTCCTTCCAGCCCCTGCAGCTGCCTTACCAGCTTCCAAAGTCCTTGCAGCAAACATGCAAGTAGAAGGCTTGAAAATAGAAGAAAGTTTTTCCTCAACGCTGCCACTGCCACCTCTTTGGAGCAGCCAGCTTGAGCTCCCAACTTATCTTTAGGATGGGAGAATCTAGTAAGTTGGTACTAGTGCTCTACATTGGTCTATGAAGCCTTCTGCTCACAAGAGCTTGAACCATTTCTCCATTGAAAGTCTTAATTACATTCATGCCAGCTCCCTTCACCCCTTTATATTTCTCTGGGTATAAACTACATGTAAAAATACCTTCTAATGTTTCTTCACATTGCTAGAATTACAGAAAGAGACTTTAATGCAAATAAGAACAACACTCAGGCTGCCTAAAATATATGTGCCTTTTGATAGGACATAATACACTTTGTTCTGAATTCTTATCTTTCATACCACCTTCACATACCAGCAACACCACTCATTTTGATAACACTACTGTGAGATTACGTAGTAAAATGGAAATTAAAGATCAAAGAGATATGACACAAATCCTATGAATTTGAGCATAGTCTTCAAAGTGTTATAACCCTGTACTCTTTTCACCTGCCCCCTGCTTATCTTCCAAGTTATCTACTAGTAGGTTGTATGTGCTACGTCCCTGTGAACACTGCATGGCAAGTCAAAGGAAGGTCTTTGCTGAACTTAATGTGGGACATCACACATGATAAAAGACCACCCATTATGCACTGCTTTGCTGTGTGGGTGGCAAAGGACTAACCTGAAAGCTCCCTGCGTGTATATCTCAACAGAGTGGTGAGCACTGTTTTGGGAATACCCACATGGGCCAGTAACTCTACACAAATGACAGGGACTTCTGCACAGATAGATATCTGGTGAGACCAAAGAGTACTGCATCAATAGGCTGATTATCAGCTCCATCCCTCGATGGGGTCGCATAGGCTGAGCCTGGCACTGTGCTGAAATTATTTCAGACCTCCTGACTCTGGAGCAGACTCATTCAGGGCTACTGTGCAGCCCTCTGCGTGGTACTGGACTGCCCTGCACTGACTTCCCCTGTGTGCTTCAAGGTATGGAGTACACCTTCACAAACTTTTATTCCTTTGCTCTCTTGCTGATCAAGCATATGTTATCAAGACCAAGATGTATTAAAGCTGTTTTATTTTCAGATTGGATGTAATATTCCTAAACTTAAGACCAGGCCCAGTCACCTCAGTAAGTGTCAAACGGCAAAAGAAAAAGGCAAGAAAATTGAAAACAGACTTCTAGGAAAGCTCCCAGCGTTGCAGATTTCTGTGAAGGCAGCAGGAAAAGCAATACAGAATTGGGTCATGGTGGAAAAATTTTTACCATTAGCTGACATCAAAAGGCAGGTTTGAGAGATTTAATACAGTACCAAAATCCCAGAGCAGATGTCATTAATAGAACTGCTAGGAGAGAAAGTAATGCTTTTCACTTGTGAAACAGTTGCACTTAGTAGGAAAGTGTCTACTATTAATTGGGATAGTGACAATGTTTCTCAGGAGTCCTCAGGAAGTACAGAATATTCATTTGCAGATAAAAGATAAAAGCGCTACCCTTGCAAGAGAACATTATTGCTTTTCAGGTCCATCAAATGTATTAGCTCCCATGTGTTGTGGCTAGGAATGTGTGCTTAAAAGGAGAATGCAGGACTCCACAGTGGGTGAATACTTCATAATCATTGACCCTGTTAGTCTGCATCTGCAATTAAAATCTCCAGCCAGGCAGGGGCAGTGGTAATTAAACGTAACACATAACCTGCTGGCCTCAGAAAGCAGCAGTTATTAACAAATCTGAACAACTTCCTTCTCATACAAGTGCCATTACTAAATCCATTAGCTGCCAGGAAGGAACACAAAAGTCAAAACCATCTAATACTCTTGAGGGAAAGGAAAAATATGAACAAAACACATTACATAGCAACTCATGTGATACTTCATCACGACAGAAAACTTTCAACTCAGAAGTACTCATTGGCTTGCAGATATATGCCCGTGTCAAGCAACAAGATGAAAAGAAAAATCCTAAGAACATCTTAATAAAAAATACTAAATATACAGTTCTGTCTCACAAAACCTATACAAGAGTCAAGAGAATTTCTGCTCTGCATGATGGAGTTTAGTCAAGACATAAGAATTAATTCTTAATTAGCTCAACTGGGTCCTGGGCATGGTATTGGCACTTTAATATGGCACCTAAGCCAAACAGCCTGTCTGAGAGGCAGGGTAAATTAGCCTACATAGAGCACTCTCTAAACATAGCTGTAGTGCTTCCAGAGCCTACACTAAACTGGGCACATACACACAATTTGTTTAAAGCTGAATAGATATAATCTGACTCATGGACACCAGGAAATCTGATGTGTGCACCAGTGTGCCAACAGCAGGGACCCGAGACCCTGGAAAACAAATATGTCACCTGATGACAGGGTAAGACTTAACGTCAGATAATCCCTCTGCTTGAAACTAAGAGGCGAAGAAAGCACAGCTAAAAGTTGTAATTGCTGTAGTTCACTGAATGTTCCCTGGGGCACTGTATTCTGAAGCCTGGAATAAAAGCTATCAGCATCCTGAATGGAGCTGTCAAGCCACATTTGTTAGCAAAATTGGTTGAGAAGATGAAAAATCCCTTTTCACTTGCAATTGATAGAGCCAATAATTCAGGCTTGCCAGAAGAAGCCTCTAACAGTGATGACATCTGGGGCAATTTGAAACCATCTAGAACTCCTTGATGGGTTTCTATGAATTTGGTTCCCAAGGGAGGCTCAGAGATAAGCAGAGCCTTGTATAAAAATCTTTCCATAGATGAATGTTTATATAGCACAGAACACAGTATGTCCTCGATGACAGGTGTTCTGTAGAAACACAAAGGTGGATGTGGAAGACCTTGATGGTTAACACTCATCTGTTTGCCCAAAGTCCCAAGTTTATATATTTTTTTTTCGATGTGTGTTGGGGTGATTCTCAAAAAAATATTTGAGAGACCCCCAACAGCTTGGACAAAACCAGGGAATTCAGGGTGTACACCACTACAAAAAGCTTCTTGCCACCCAATGCAAGGCAGCAAAGATTAAAAACTCTAAGGCTTTGCTATGTTAGGAAGAGGTTTTCCTGCTGTTGTTTCTGACTAGATGTTAAAAGGTCCCAGCAGAGGCGTTTACATCCACTGGATGTACAGGAGTGTTAAATGTATTTCTCTAGACAGAGAAATGTATTTTTACCTGTTCATGTCACGAATGTAAAAGCTCCTAAGAAACCTCCTAAAGGAGCCTGGGGAACTTATAGTGGTTTTTCAGTAAGCCACAGATAAGTAAGCTCTCATCTGATCTCTAAACCATGAAGAATCTCTCTTGATGACAGGCTACTCACAGTATGTATCACCATCACAGGATGCAGATGCCACTTGCAAAGATTTACACATTTTCTAATGGTGTTAGAATTTCTTCCACAAGAAGAAAGCTTTTCTTGTGGAAGCTGACAGTTCTGCTTGTGAGCTGTCACTGCTACAGAACCCAGTTCTACACCATTTAGCCTACAGACAGGACTTGAAGACCAGGAAACGTTCAAAGCACATAAATATTGTTCTCCATGGAACAATTTATAGCTTTTCTCAAAGGATGGAGACTCAAGATATTCTTAAGAGAAGCCAAAGTACCTGAAATGCTCAAGGGCAGAAGAATTGCAGGACGTTTCATGTTATGCATTTATTTTTGTCAAAGGTTGTTGATCCATGCATTGGACACAACCTATTTGTCTCAGTGGCTGTAAGGCTTATTCACACATACTCCTCCTGCAACACAAGCACAGAGACAATTTTTGTTAGAAGTGTTTAAAGAAACACAGAAAAATGCTGAATCATACTAAGAAAGTGAATGTACCCTCTGCTCGTCACAAGAACAACCACAAACAACATTGCTGGAAATCTCTCCTGAAGTCAGCCCCAGAAGAGTTCACAGAATCCGAAAGTCGACCTGAATCTCCATGTATCAGTAATGCATCTAGTCAACAGTTATCTTGAATCCCTGGGAATAACAAAAGCTTTGCTGGGTTCAGTCCAGATTAAGCTCTAGGTATGAGGCAAGAAGTAACAGAAGGTTATGGACAAAGCTGGCAGTGTGCACACTGTAACTTACTGTTGGTCAGCAAGACTACACAAACTAGTCACCGATGACTTTTGCAGACGTGACAAAAAAAGAAAGCATAAAGGATGATGAGAATGAAAATAAGGCAGTTTGCACCTCTCAAGCATGGGAAGAACAATGTGCTTGTCTGGAAGATGTAAGCAGTGGGTGGATGGCTGGCGTCTGCAGCTGACTGGGGGCAGAAACAGCCACTCAATACTGAGAAGCACTTGGGAGTCTGTTTCACCACCATCACCATTCTTTCTTGATATATAACCTTATAGAGATGCCCCATTGTCAAGAGAGTCCCACCAATGTTTTGACTATGAATATTACATTTAATACATTTGTATTTGTACTTGCATTCATTAACAGTGTGTTTTTTAATATTTCACAATAAAAAACTATGCTGAGCTAATAAATAGCTCATATCTCTGTTCAAGTGCTAAGCAAATCTCCCACAAGCCTGGGGGTGAAACTGGGCAGCTCTGCGGTAAGTGGTTTTGCAGGAATTCTGGGGAGAGGCGTTTGCTAAACATAGCCAATTTAGATACCAGCCTTTTTTTCCTTTAAGGAAAACTGGCATCTGGAAGAGTCATATTTTAAGGAAGGCAGCCTAAGGCAATTCATTTTCTTAAAAGAAGCCCAATCCAACACATGAAGCAGCTGGGTTTTGGTGCAAAATTAGATCTCAAATGTCACAACTGAGCCCTTCAGACATAAGAAGAGATGTACTCAAGTCGAAGAACTCCTCCCTCTAGAGAGGCCCTTGACCTCACTGAGACCCTTGAAATCTGGTAAGCTGAGAGATAATAAATCTTTTTAAGCCTTCTCCTCTTGGGTGAGCCTCAACATCACAGGGTCATCAATGAGGTTTCTAAGCCCTGATGCAGGTTTTTCTTTACCGACTGACATAATGTGAGGTGTGGTTTCTAGAAAAATATCCGTGACTTCACCTCCAGAGAAGCTGTTCTGAAATCTGGCTGATAAACTTGCAGCTATTATGATCAAACTCTGACTATGAATTGAAGATACAAATTTCTTTTCCCAATAGACCTTTCATATTATCAGATTCAGCACAGATTCTCCTTTCTAATGATGAGAAACTAATCTCCATCTTTCAGAAAGATCAACTCTTTAGTTGGAGATCAACAATTTACAGAAACCTGGCCATTTTCTCCAGCACCAGCTCCACCTGGGAGTTGAGTGCAATGTGTGAAAAGTGCAGACTAGTAAGTAAATTCTGAGGGTAAAAACCACCCATTCACTGGCCTGAAGCACTTAATGTTTTTTGCCTTAGTGAGACTCCTTGGGTCTCAGAAGCATCTCCACGTAATCTGAAAAGACAGATTCTGGCAAGTCAAACCAGCCTAATTTTAAGTCTACAGCAGCACATTTTCTCAGTGGAATCCTGCTAAAATCAAGACCATGTACAATTAGTTTCCTCCTTGCAATTTAAGTTATTGCACTAAAAAGTAAACACGTGTTTAGTGCAGCCTTGAAGTTTATACCTCCTGCATTGAAAACCTGCAGCCATTTGACTTTTATTCTGTTGGTCTACTGTGATGGCATTTTACCAGCTTTCGCTACCCTGTTAATTGCCTGATGTGAAATCTAGCATATGATTTATAAGCTGTAAAATATCCTTTCTGTACTCAAGAACTGAACACAAGTTAACAAGACACCTCATTTGAGCAGGTATTTGGTCTGCTTAGGTGATTGTAACACATAACCCAAACAAGGAAAAAGTGCTCTTACTTCCCCCTTAAGGCAATTCTCAGTATTTCTTCTTGAATGCTTCCTCTTCAGGCTATTCATAACCTGGTTCTAAGATGTCATTCAGCTATCTGGAACAACCTCCCCAGGGACATGGCAAGAGGAGTCCCCATCGCTGGAGGTTTTCAAGATGCAACTGGACAGGGTGCTAGATAATCTCATCTAGGCTCCCTTTCCCATGAAAGGTTGGACCAGGTGATCTTTTGAGGTCCCTTCCAGTCTGGGCTGTTCTATGATTCTGTCTCACATCCAGTGGTTTCATGAATCTGAAGAGTGTGAAGTTTTTCAAATATAGCTGGCCACATCCTTTCTGTACTTTTTAGTCCATTTACTCCAGAGAATTTGGTACACGTGATGGATTACGCATAAGGTATTGAGTGCAGAAGTGCAAAAGCACCACTAAAGTTCTTCAGCTAAGTATGCATGAACTACATGCATCAGGATATTCATCAAATGCAGATCACATTAGTATATTGCCGAATTTTACATAATCATTTTTCACTGCTTGAGCACTCTGAGGCTCAAATAACAAAATAATTTTTCTGAGTTATTAACATTGGAGGTTCCAGATGAAGGCTGATAGTTCTGCACGCAGTGTAACAACGCAGTTTTCCAAATAGGGGCCTGCAAGCGATGAGACCCGCTGTTTTTACTACTCCCACAGTAGACTCAAGCTCTCAGAGAGTGCAGGACACCTTGTAAAGCACTGTGATTTACAGATTCATGGTCTTCTGAGGAGAGCAGAAGATGAGATACACAGAAGGAGCTGACACATGAAAAAAAGCTAAGAAAAATGCAGGGCAATTTAGAAAAGGACTTGGCTTCAAACAGAGGTGGTGCTTTCTTTGCTTAAATGCTTTCAAATCCCAGTGGTGCTTCCCTGGCCCTAAATGGGTTTGAGTAACTTTTGTAAATACAGTCCAACTTTCACAAAAGATTGAAAATTTATAGCCCTCATGGTTAGCTGAAAAATGTTTTTGGCATTATCTGACAGAAGTGACCAGGATCCTTTTATCCAGCAAACAGTTTTAGCAAACTGCATGACATAAAAGCCCAGCGCATATCATACAAAACACCTGCATGGAGGTGTCACAGACCATGTCCTTGGGTTTGTGGCCACCTCTCTGTTGTCTGGCCTCCTGTTCGTATGCAACCTGCAATTCTGCTTTAGCTGTGGAGGTGCCCAAAGCAGGGTATTTCGTACTGCCAAAGAGTTTGTTTCTTGCTCACATCCAGGATTATATGTATATGTGATAAAAAAATATTGCACATTATGGAATATTTATGCTCATTATTTCAGACAGTCATCTACAGATAGATGAGAAGAAATAGATAAATAAGATATAGCTATAAAAATAGATAAAATAAACTCACAAATCAGGGTAATGCCAGGAAGGAAACAAGCTATCATTATGCCTTTTCTTTAAAAAAACCCAAACCAAACAACCCCCCAAACCTAGTATTTTTGAATGTATGACTTTGGACATTGTTCTTTAAAATTCGTTTACCATTCCCATTTCACATCTTAGTCTTCCCTGATTCAAGCCTGTATGAAAAATCCTATAGCTCTGTGAGTAATTACTACTTGTGCTAGCTCTCCTATGAATTGATTTTTTTGTTTCCTCATGTGGCCAATGACTGCTTTCCTGTTTCCTTCCCTCCTCTTTCTCTTTTCTGTTCTTCCTCCTGAATGCCCTTTATCATGCCACCAGAGCTGCTTTTTTTCTTTTAAAATTGCTGCCAGAACGACCCTGTATGAAACATTGCCTTAAAGGTTTCCTGTCAATGTATTAAGCTGCTATGCTTCAGATACTGCAGAGATAAGCACAAAAAATATTAGGAAAAAAAAAATCAATAAAATAATGTACTTTATAGGTGTGACATCATGAGCATGATATGGTTGAGCGATAAGTCACAGCATGCCAGACCTTTCAATCAAAAGAATGTGAGAAGAATGGTCTCTGAAATGGTGACAACCAATGACTTGTCAGACCCTGATTAACAAGAAATGAATGCACAGTGTAAGGGTTAGGATTTGAGGAATCCCTGAAGATAAAGACATGTCACATACAGTTGAGTGAATGACATTTAGAAAAGACTTTCTGTTTTTAAAGATATTTCTGGCTCCAGCATTACTCCCAAGAGGGAGCCTCTTTCAACATGGAATCACCTTTATCTAAGTGCATACTTGGCTAATTGTTTCCACTGGAGTTTTCAGATTTTTAAGTTCTGATTCTTGATGCCTTTGTGCTTACACCACTGAAAGCAGTTTATACCCACCTTGAAAAGTGAATGTCATATTCTCCATCCCTTTAGACTCTTTTTGCACAGATGTGTAAAGTATGTAAGGTGCAGTTTCTTTCTGTGTGTACACACAGTGTAGAAAGATGGTAGTATCCTTTATGTTTAAGAGTGAAGGTAGGAAGAGAAGAAAACCAGGGTAGGATCTTCCTATTCACATTCCCTACTAGATTCAAAATATGTTCTTCCACCAATTCAGGGAGCACAAAATGGACTTGAGACATGCAGTTGAAAAAAGGAAAGCAAGATCAGTAGCTCCCAAGTATCTCACAGAATCAGTAAAATATTGTTATTGTTGTTTACATTGAAAAGACTGAAGCAAATCCTCTCCCTCTCATATCCTCCCTGCTAGGGAAGGAGAAAGCCAGTTACAAACTTGTCTACCCAGGTGGGTCGTCTTTGCAGTCAGTGCAGATGCAGTAGCTAATATGAATTAGACAATAAGCTGCAGCCATTTCCAACCAGCCAGCTGGCTCTCACCTGGGTATTACTCAGCTTCCACAGGGCTTTCCTGTTCACTAAGTTTGCAGCAAATTATGGGGGCAAGTGTCCCACAGTGCTCTGTCCCACTGCTGAGTCTTATATTGTGAACTAAACAGGGTGAGCCTTCTGGAGGCACTTGAAGTTCAAGTGATCAGAATCTAATAAAGTATGCAAGGTCCAGGATTCAAATCCTGAAAACAAGGGTGTAACATCTATGCATACGATTATTTTTTAAAAAAAAACGTTTTTCTTTTTCTTAAAATCTTGGAAAATACAACATGAGCATGAATCTTCACACCAGTGTCAACAAACACAGCAGCACCTGGGCACGCAGACCATGCCTCACAGTGATTGACTAGGTTCAGTGACCTGCAGTCTCCTAACCCACATACATATGCATGTTTCCTTGTAGAGCAGACTGGGTTCAGTGACTAGCTGTGTCCTAATAACACATGCAAGCTTTCTTGTAGGGCAGATGCCCAGGCAGGACTTTGTGACACATTTATAATGCCTATCCAAGGCAGCCGAATGCAAGGATACACCATGTCTCAGAAAGTCCCTGAGCCACAAACCGTGGGAGCTGGGGAGAATATTCTGGGGAGCTACAGCTGCATGCCTGCCCTGTCTGTGACTCTGCCCTCACAGTCTGCTGCTGCCACCGCTTGAGATAAGATACTGGGCCAGACAGACCTCTGGTCTGAACTGACACGGCCGTTCTCATGTCCTAATGCCCTGTTGACAGCTTCGTATGTTCTACGCTCACTTATCCATTTTGACAAGGACTTATTGTAACACTTCAAACTTCAAAACAGACGTTTTTTTAAAAGACGTTTTAAGCCAGGGAAATATTCCTCTTCCCAGCTCTGGCTGGTTTTAGCACTGCAATTGTTGGAAAAGAGACCACATTTTAAAATTTTATTTCCATCTGCTGACCAATGACCCAGTTCGATGCAGTGGATGGCAAGTTAAAAACCAAGAACAGGCAGAAAAAGGCAGAAACAGGGGTTTGGAAGTTTAGTCCGAAACAATGAACATTTCAGAAAGTTCCACAGGAGAGTTTATAGGGGCACTGCCTAGGTAAGCCAAACCATAGGTGTCAGTAATGCTCCATCCACAGCAGGGCCGATCAAGATTAACTCAGCCCTCCCCTTCCCCATCCTAACTTCAAAACATCACACACACATACACGCACACCCCACACCCAAAGCAAAGAAGTATAGTGCTGAAGCTGGAACAACAGCCACAGGCTCCTACACCACAAACTACTATTACTGCCGCTGCAAAGGCCAGATGCTCCTGTGCCACATGGCAACTAAAGAAACCATATTTTTGAGCTCACAGAGATTAAGAAACCTACTAAATCACCAGCCTGAGAAAAAAAATTAATTTGGTTTTTCATTCAAAAGGTACAGCGTAATTTCTACTACTGTTGCTTGTTACCCACAGCCTAGAGGTCATCACCCCAGTACCTTTCAGGTTAGGATGTAGCCAGCTCCTCCTCACCTAAACTCTGGTTGAAAAACTACCCAAACGGCAAGGTTAAGCAAGATGTAGTTGTTCTCTGCATTAGAAAGACGTCTTCCTTATTTTCATAACTAACAACTGGATAAAGGTTGGGATATACATGGAAACATGTATCTAGGTTGATCAGACTCCCAACACCCTAATATTGCAAAATGTACATTCGTGACAAAATACATGAACATACTCTGGCCAGTTTATGAATTAAAAACTGGTACACTATACAAGAAAGAACACTGTTTTGGAAGAACAGAGAAAAATGTTTAAATATAGACTAGTTTTAAAGGAAAGGTGAATTTTAAATCTTACTGATATTTTTAGGGAAAAAAAGCTACAATTTAAGTCTAATTCCTCCAGGTAGTATCTGCAGTTGTACTATTTATTTTCTCATTTTCTCCCTCTTCCCCATTTCTTTTGTAAAAATCTCCCATAAATCAGAACAGAAAATTATTGAATGCACAAGGTAACTTTCTTATAAACCATATATGCAAAGTGAGCATATTCTGAATAAAAGATAAGTTTATTTTCTCCTTCACTACCTCTGCTTACAAGTGACCTTCATTGTTAGTTGAACTTGTAACACTAGCAGATGGAAAAACCATGGCAAACTGGGACTGCTAAGTTGTATATCTACTTCTAGGTCTCATTTTGATTTAAACAAGTTTAAGAAATCACTACATGTAGGAAAATATTTTAGCCAGAAGTACAGTTTTTAAGCTAACATAATTTCTCCAAAATAGGGCCAGATGAAAGTAAAATTAATCAAGAGAGGTCTTGTTTTGTTTTTTTAATTTCATCTAGAACAGATCAATTTTTATAGAAAGGCTTATACAGTACAAAGATTCTCTAAAAAATTAACTTGAATTACTTTTTTTTTTTTAAAGTCACTATCACTTGAAATGCATTAACTTATATTCTGTACTTCAGTAGAAAACCTTGCTTTATGTCATCCAGACTTCTTAATGGGTTATTTTCTAAACATCAGGAAGTAAAGTCTAAGATAAAGCAAGATCAAAAATTTACTTTTACTAATACAAAGTTGTCTTGCAATGCAAATTGGAATAAGGACATTAAGCTCCAAATAAAATTACAAATCAACATACTAGCAACTATCATTAACAATTCAATAATCTCCAGCAAAACATTTCGGTATTTTCAAGGTACTTTCCAAATATTTTGTATTAAGAGGCAATAAAGTGTGTATATGCAAAGAAAATATTTTAAGAAAAGTTTTAAAACACAGTGAAGTGTTTAGCATTTTCTTATAACTTTGAGCAGCTGAATGCTCTGATACTACATTTTCAGGCAGAATAATTTTTCTGATGGCCCAAGAACAATTCAAGTTATCAAAATGAGGAGCATTTCCTGCAACTGCTGGCATTTCATTTTCCAATAAAAATTAAAAACCCAGTTACACAACTGCTTATTCTAAGACATATGATTTACGCACACACGCAGTTCCAACAGGCTCGAAGTGGCTAACTGTACATACATTGGTTTGGATGCTCACAGCTTAACTGTTCATACGGCTTAGAAAAATTATTCTGTTTGATATTAAGCCAACTCACTTGCAGGTTGTAGCTCCTGGATTCACATTTCAGAACACTAATTTCGCTCATAAATTAATTTTAATGTACCCTTGAAACGAATATCTGTTGAATAACATTATAAATTGAGAGATGGCTGTTTGCTACTTCAGCGTGTTATGAAATAAGGCTTTTGGAGGCTGTTTGACACCAAAGTTAATGAAATAGACCCTCAGCTACTATACATGGTCGCAGATGTATTGAGGAAAAGAGTGCAGGGGAGACAGGGTCATTATTTCTCCACACCTCCACTTTGAACTTCATTTTTGCACTACGGTCTTCAGCTATTAACCTTTTTGGGGTACTCAGGTGCAGCTTGTAAGGAATCTCCTAACACGGATGGCACTCACAGGTAAACCACACATCAATATATTAAGTAAGCTTATACATACAATTATAGATTTGAACTATCATTAATTTAAGTTTCAGGAGATTGGTGATAAAACAGCCATCAGGGTAAGTTTAAGGGATTTGAAATCTGACCTAAATCGAGAAAACTACATGGTTATAAGGTCATTCATGTTAAAAAGAGGGACTTTTTTCCTGTCAAAAGACTGTTAAAAGCTACACTATCATGCAGAATGGGTAGAGAAGAGGAGTGTTACTTCATGGATGTCATTTCACTTACAGGTAGAATAGCTTTGGCCATCTGGCTGAATATGAAATTCTTAGACCAAATTAACTTCGTTAAGAAACTTCCCCTGACATTGTTCACGTACAAAATGGAGACAGGATAAATCTCATGGTCCCACTCGATCCATTAACGAAGATCTCTCTTTTCTGTAATCTTGAAGATGAAATTCAGTGAGCAATAGCTGAAGCAAACTTCTCCTGACCTCAAGAATCCACTCCTGGGTAGGAGATTAAAGGGTACTTACTCTTGTGCTGAGGGCACTTGGCCACTTCTCCTGCATACATAAAAGCTACTGATTCCTTCCAAGGGAAGAAAAGGAGTGGGCAGATTTTTTTTGTTAAAAATCATGCTGTGAAGAGTCAGCTCACCAAATGCCAGCTGTATCCCCCCTCAGTATGTTTAAATCAACATTTAAAATGCCAAAATACATGAAAAAGGCCAAAAATCTTCTCCTAATGTGTTTATAATAATAAAAGGATATAACATAAAACCAAGATCTGGCACTTAGATCAGCAGAGAATTACAAACTCCTAACTTCTCCCTCTGATAAGAAACAGGTTAGTACCAATATCAATGTATCCTCAGAGAGAGACACTGTTGACACAAAGAAAGCTGGCAGAGTGGGCATGGAAATTACCTTGACCCATACAACAGAAATGAGGAGAAAAAAGAAAAATCAAGATTTTTTTTTTTTTTTACTTTTATGATTTCCAGTTATGTTGCATTCTGAACCAAAGGACTGAGAATAAAGATGAGGAAGGTCAATGGATTATGCTATCACTGGCAGCTGAAACAGCAGCAGAAACATGAAGACACATTCCTGATCGCTAACAAGAAACTATGACAACTCAAGGAAAAAATGGATGTGACTGAGAGGTAGACTCCAGCAAGTTCTAGCTTGCGGTTTGTGGGTTTTTTTAATCCCCATACTACTTTTCACATTTACTAAAAATTCCAGCAATAGTATGAAGGTCAATACTGAGAGGATATACAGGGCCTACATCAACCACTACATAGCTGTTGTCTTAACTACTGCAATTTAAAGGAAGATCACACTAAAGAAGCAGCCCATCAGATGTTTTCTATGCTTCTCTGCAGCATTGCAGGGAAAACACACAGATGATAATCCAGTGAAGAAGTTTCTCTATGAAAATGATCCTGAAACCAGCATCATCTAGCTATTAGGAGCATGCTGAGGAATAGCTTTATAAACAACACAGAGGTAGGATCTTCTGAATTATAATGCCTTGAGTGACTTGCTCTAAAAAAGGGAATGAGTACACTGGAGTAAGATGTGCACTGTGATTTAACTTACATGGTTAAGGAGAGATAGTTACCCGTTTGTTACAAATCATAATTATCAAGGCAACTCTAATGAAAGGTATATATATTTTTTTAATTATTTATAGTGATTAAAATCCAGCTGTCTGTAGAAGATAGTTTTCCATAGTAAAATGACATTGAAACTTTCAGTAATATATGATTATATCATTTTGAGTATAGTTAAAATAATGCTATTGTGGACGAAACCTGTTTTTGTAGTGTTCATGGCATTCAGAATTAAGAGGATTATGCAGGTATCTGACTGCAGACAATACAGTCTTGGCTGTACTTTCATAAAATATCTAAAGTAAATTGATCTACATATAACATTTGGAAGCAAATTTTAGAGATTCCTGAGTTGTAAATCTAAAAACACGAAGCAAATCAGATAGCCTCTGTGTGTATAGAACAATCGTTTCAGCTTTATGGCACTGTCAGAAGTGAATCATGTTTCACTGTCTTCTTTCACTGAGGATAACTGCCCAGGGAGGTATAAGACAGACTGTTCTGTAGACGTAAATGGAGGAAGCACTGAACTTAGGCTTAGTAAGAACTTCACTGTATCAACTAGGAAGGAGTACAGTTATATAAAGTTATATGTGGAACAGGTTCTTGCTGTTATTAGTCTGATGTAACAGCGCATTTTGCGTGGAAATGACACTAAGAGAACTTTGTATAGAAACTGAAGCAGCATCTCCCAGAGCCTTTACTTCCTTGGGAGGGAATTCTGTGGCTGGGGTGGGCACTAAAGGGGTCCGTAACTGCACGCAACACGGTTTCTCCTGTTTTGACTAAACTCTCTAAGCACCTGTCTAAATACAAATTGTCCAGAATTTTTTTTTTAAATTATGCTGCCTAGGATGTGTAAACCTACTTAGTTATAATCATGTCTTAATTTTCATTGTTTTCACCTGTACTGAAACACTCTTAAGTGCGGTACTGAGCATGCCTCATACAAAATAGCTACCTATGGGTACCCTTTGGTGCTATGCTTCCAGAGACACAGGACGGCATGCAACCCAGAAACTGGGGACTAAGTGGCTTAAGGACCCTTTGGGGTCTTTTTGATGCTGCTAAGGGGCCACAAAGAACAGCTGAAATAATTGATAGGGGTGGAAGCCTAGAATTTGAGCCAGGGATGTCATCACCAGAATCTCTGTAATGCGGCCCAGAAATCTCAACAGGGCTCCATGCTGCCCTCTGCCCTGGGGAAGATGTCCTCAAAAGCCTCCATTTCATTCCTCCCACCAGATACAAGCATGCTAGAGATGAGAAGCTCAGCCCACATCGGTACGCAATACCATAATCCAGCCATTAGTTCACTATCTTCAAAGACCACACTGTATTCTCACCCCCACTGGAAATACCTCGGTGCAAACAAGTACTTGTCCACTTTGCTGCCTGTGCAGCTGACACAGTGCTTATGATTTGGAGGTCCACATTGCGTATTGTTTAAAATGATAAACACATCCACTTCACTCCTAGAGTAGCAGCACTCCCTCAAGAAAAACAGTACAACGGAAAAGAGTCAAGTGGGTGAGAAATGGATGCTTACTAAATTTTCTTCATGCATAACGAAAAGGCTTCACCTTATTTTAGATTCCTGGAAATTTGAATTAATGAGTTGTCTGAAGCTTTTTTAGCTCCTTTATTGTCTACAAGGATGAGACACATTCTGTACCAGTGGAGTTCACATCTCATCCCTAAGAATTACAAAAAAATAAATCTGTGATCAATCTACAGAATACAGATTGTCCATTATTAGCTATTTGAATGATTCATGAGATACCATAAGTTGGCACAAATACTCTTGCTTAACTACAACCACATAAGTCTGACATTACAAGGAGGCTTCAAAATGTCTTTAACTTGCATTTCACTGCTTTCAGAGTTTAAAATGTAGTTAGGGCTTGCTTCACAAAAGGATGCTAGATATGATTGTCGTGGTTTAACCCCAGCCGGTGGCTAAGCACCACGCAGCTGCTCGCTCACTGCCCCCCCACCCCTGGGATGGGGGAGAGAATCAGGAAAAAAAAACCTCATGAGTTGAGATAAAGACAGTTTAATAGGACAGAAAGGAATGAAAAACAATGATAATGATAATAATAATATGACAATAGTAATACTAAAAAAATTAAACTATACAAAACAAGTGGTGCACAATGCAATTGCTCACCACTCGTTGACCGATGCCCAGTTACTTCCCGAGCTGCGATCTGCCCCTCCCAGCCAGCTCCCCCAGTTTATATACTGGGCATGATGTCATATGGTATGGAATAGCTCTTTGGCCAGTTTGGGTCAGCTGTCCTGGCTGTGTCCCCTCCCAGCTTCTTGTGCCCCTCCAGCCTTCTTTCTGGCTGGGCATGAGAAGCTGAAAAATCCTTGACTTAGTATAAACACTACTTAGCTATAACTAAAAACATCAGTGTGTTATCAACATTATTTTCCTACTAAATCCAAAACACAGCACTATACCAGCTACTAGGAAGAAAATTAACTCTGTCCTAGCCAAAACCAGGACAGTATCCACCCCTTATTCTATACCATCTACATCATGTCCAGGTCCCACACTTTCCAATGCATTTTCAATTAATCACCACCACTTTTGCTGCCTTTTAATACATATACACACAGATATCATTCCTTTAATGTATAAGCCTTTAAAATGTCCATTTAAAATGTTTGTTGAGTTCATTCAGTCCATGACTTTGGACTCCATCTATCATAACAGTCTGTCTGGGCAGGAGGGATGGTGTGAAGTCCGCTCAGTCGGCAGAGCAGGATCCGGCTTTGGTGCAGTGCAGCGGGCAGATGACACTGGGCGCAGCAGGAGGACAGTGTGTAGTGTTGGATTGTTGCATGCTGCAGTCAGTCCTGGTTCCATCACTACTGCACTTCGCTTGGTTTTATCAAAGTTCATTCTTTATTAATTTAGATAATTCTTACTGTAATACTGTTGATATAGCATATAACAACTATAGTAATGATGACATACAGTAGCAGGGTTATATAGCAATTAACATAATACAATTTAATTCACTGGCTATTCTCACCTAAAATCAAATCCCCTTGAGGCACACATCGGACTTCCCCGTCCTTCCGCATCACCCACCAAGTGCATCCAGGTCCTTGAGCAAAAGCAATCCCATGAATGGGTTTGCCTTTGCCTGAGGCAGGAGTAACCCAGACTGTCTTCCCAGCATATTTTTTATGTGCACTACAGGGACTTTGTCCCCTTCTACAGGACGTAAAAGTTCTGATTGGGCAGGGCCAGCCCGATTGGCAGATCCTCCAGTGTTGACTAACCAGGTGGCCTTTGCTAAATGTGTATCCCAATGTTTAAAGGTCCCACCACCCATTGCTTTCAATGTAGTCTTTAACAACCCATTGTATCGCTTGATTTTCCTGGAGGCTGGTGCATGATAGGGGATGTGATACACCCACTCAATGCCGTGCTCTTTGGCCCAGGTGTCTATGAGATTGTTCCGGAAATGAGTCCCGTTGTCTGACTCAATTCTTTCTGGGGTACCGTGTCGCCATAAGACTTGCTTCTCAAGGCCCAGGATAGTGTTCCGGGCGGTGGCATGGGGCACATGATATGTTTCCAGCCAGCTGGTGGTTGCTTCCACCATTGTAAGCACATAGCGCTTGCCTTGGCGGGTTTGTGGGAGTGTGATATAGTCAATCTGCCAGGCCTCTCCGTATTTGTATTTCAGCCATCGTCCCCCATACCAAAGAGGCTTTAACCGCTTGGCTTGCTTAATTGCAGCGCATGTTTCACATTCATGGATAACCTGTGCGATAGTGTCCATGGTCAAGTCCACCCCTTGATCACAAGCCCATCTGTATGTTGCGTCTCTTCCTTGATGACCTGAGGTGTCATGGGCCCACCGAGCTAAAAATAATTCACCCTTATGCTGCCAGTCCAGACCCACCTGAGCTACTTCAGTCCTAGCAGCCTTGTCTACCTGTTGATTGTTTTGATGTTCTTCAGTGGCCCAGCTCTTGGGTACGTGGGCATCTACACGACGTACTTTCACAACCAAGTTCTCTAGCCGGGCAGCAATATCTTGCCACAATGCCGCAGCCCAGATGGGTTTACCTCTGCGTTGCAAGTTACTCTGCTTCCACTGCTGCAACCACCCCCACAGAGCATTTGCCACCATCCATGAGTCAGTATAGAGATAAAGTATTGGCCATTTTTCTCATTCAGCAATGTCTAAAGCCAGCTGGATGGCTTTCACCTCTGCAAACTGACTCAATTCACCTTCTCCTTCTGCAGTTTCTGCAACTTGTTGTATAGGACTCCATACAGCCGCCTTCCACCTCCGATGCTTTCCTACAATGCGACAGGACCCATCAGTGAACAGGGCATATTGCCTCTCATTTTCTGGCAGTTTATTATACAGTGGGGCCTCTTCAGCACGCGTTATCTCCTCCTCTGGTGATATTCCAAAATCTTTGCCTTCTGGCCAGTCTGTGATCACTTCCAGAATTCCTGGGCGACTAAGGTTTCCTGTTCGACTTCGTTGTGTGATCAGTGCAACCCACTTACTCCACGTAGCATCAGTTGCATGATGTGTAGAAGGGACCTTCCCTTTGAACATCCAGCCTAGTACTGGCAGTCAGGGTGCTAATAGGAGCTGTGTTTCAGTACCAACCACTTCTGAAGCAGCTCGAACTCCTTCATATGCTGCTAATATCTCCTTTTCCGTTGGAGTATAGCGGGCCTCAGATCCTCGATATCCCCGACTCCAAAACCCTAGAGGTCGACCTCGGGTCTCCCCAGGTGCTTTCTGCCAGAGACTCCACGTAGGGCCATTCTCCCCGGCTGCGGTGTAGAGCACATTTTTAACATCTGGTCCTGCCCGGACTGGCCCAAGGGCTACTGCATGAACTATCTCCCGTTTAATCTGTTCAAAGGCTTGTTGTTGCTCAGGGCCCCATTTAAAATCGTTCCTCTTCCGGGTCACTTGATAGAGAGGGCTTACAATCATACTATAATTTGGAATATGCATTCTCCAAAAACCTACAACACCTAAGAAAGCTTGCGTTTCCTGTCTACTAGTTGGTGGAGACATAGCTGCTATTTTGTTGATCACATCCATTGGGATATGACGTTAAAATGTCTTTAACTTGCATTTCACTGCTTTCAGAGTTTAAAATGTAGTTAGGGCTTGCTTCACAAAAGGATGCTAGATATGATGATGCTGGGCTTTCAAAGTAGAATCCAGCCCATGTCCATAGAGAGGAGGAGGAGTGACAGAATGGGGCGCACAGATTAGCACCAGCCCTGAAATTAGGTAAAGCAACTGAAAGGGAGGAGAGGAGACAGCAGGAGCTGGTGTTGGCTCCCAGTGGCTCAGTCGTTACCGCACTTAGCACAGCCAGAGTGAGATGGCTTCCCAGTGCACAGCCCAGCAGAGTGCCCTGACCTTGGCTTACAGACAGTTCTGGAATCGAGGTGAGGATTTTCCATTCCTACTTGTAAAAGGTTAACATGTTGTGGAAAACAGAGTTATGTATCCTTGAGACACAGAAAAAGGAGCATAGGCTAGAGAAGCCAATGCACTTGTATAGGAGGACAGATACATGGATTCCAGAGACTATTCAGATTCATTTTTTTGTTCTTCTTTCCAAATATGTCAAAAATTCCAACCAAAGCTGGACTATTTACTATAAAAAAATATAAGCAGTCCTGGAAGCAGAGGTGAGTAACTTTACTTTGATGATTAGCCCTAAGGAAGCAAGGAAGATGCAAGGGCATACTTATGTGCCTAGATGCCTGGGCATAAGAGAAGTAACACTCTACCATCTCTTGTTTCTTTTCAGCAGGAAGGGTTAATACATTTTCTTCATCCTTTTTTTGTTTTAAGGCAAACTTCATTATAAAAGACAACCCAGCTGTTCATCAAATAACACCATCATGGGTTTTTTTGTTTGAATGGGTGTCATGCACCAATATAACAAAAATAAAATCAGTATGGCAAATCTAAAGCAACTAATAAATGAAAAGATCTGGGAGAGTTCAAAAGCTTGAAAATTACTTGCAGATGTGGCCAGGTACTTCACAGTAATGGACACTTGTATCTGTATATACATCAAAACAAAGAGTGGGAAAGTGAAACAGTCTGTGCTAAAATATATTCAAAGGGGAAGAAGATTTTTACGCTCAGTTTGTGTAATTTCTAATGAGACATCCAAAAAAAGAGTATACACTAGACAAATGAGTAGCAGCACTTCTTTTCATTTAGAAATGGCTTCAGATTGTGCTTAAGAATACAATTATACTTTGTGCTTTTTGTTTTTCAGCCATGGATAAAATAATATTCTTTATTTTTGTGCTCAAAATAAGGACTCTGATTATCACTTATACCAAAAGCATTTTAAACAATAATGGTAGAAAAATGGGCTTCAAATTACATTTATGCTTATTTTAAGCCTTCATTACACTGGCTGAGTGGTGCAACATGGATTTTGAATAAATGAGAATTAAGGTCAAAGTCTATTTTAAAAAAGTAAAAAACAAGAGGTAGTTCTTTTTCTCAACTGCATCTGAAATTATTGCAATGAAATATCTAATCCATGGTACTCCACAGCAACCAATGGAGACTTACAAAAGATACTCAGACAACAGATCTGTCAAGATGCACACAAGTAGCTCAGAACAGGTCAGTGTTAGCTAACTTGTTTTTCCCACTAGCAATGACCTGAGCTTGATCATCTTCCTCATGCAGATACAGGTTAGTACCTTTTTCCTAGCCAGCTGAGGCACGTAGTTTGGAGAATCTCCAGTGGATCCTAACTACTCAGTTAAAAGTATTCATTTTTCACTATCCTAAGGTGATGGGTAAAGAGAGATAAAATGTATTAGCCAACTCCAAACTCATCTTGACTTATTTCAGTAGTCTAGACAAACCCACAGGATATCTACAGGGGACTCCACTTTCAACAGCTCATGTATATTCATGTACATAAGTGATGCATATGTCAAAAAACAATCCTAGCTTCACACATAAAACGAAAGGCTCTGTGCTGATCATTATCAGCCAGAAGTGAGATTCTGAGGTCATGATAAATCGTGAAAACAGCTCAATGCTTAGCAACAGGCAAAAAAGGCAATCCAATATTTGGAATTATTAGCAAGGGAATAGATGAACACATCGCTATGCCACTATGCAAATTTGTGGTTGCTGCACCTTGAATACTGTATGCGGTTTTTGACCCTTCGTCTGAGAAAGGAAATGGTAGAGCCGGCAAAGATTCAGAGAAGGGCAAAAGGGATATCAAAGCTATGGAATGGCTTCTGTAGAAGGAATAAATGTCTAAGCTAGACCTCTGCAGCCATGAATAGAAATGACTTTGGGGAATGTGAAAAGAGTCTACCCAAATCATAAATGTCATTAAAAGACTGGACAGGGATTGGTGTCCACTGTCTCTTCCTGTGCAAGAACTAGCAGGAATCAAACAAAGCTAGTAGGATCCAGGTTCACAACAAACAAAAGGAAGTGGTTTGTCACACACTACATAGTAGATTTGTGGAAATCCTTGCCAAAGGATATTGTGGGATGTGCAAAGCTTACAAGAATTCAAGGAGAAATTGGGCAAGCTCATAGAAAAGCTTCCACTGAAGGTTATTAGGTGTAATAAACAACATCTTGCCCAGGAAGTCGCTGAGATGCAGATACTGGATGCTAGCAGAGTATTAGAAAGAGGTGTCAATACGGGCTTGTCCTGATCTTACTCCTCCTTAGGTAATTGTTTACAGTCTTTAATGGAGTGAGGATACTGAAGGACATGGAGCTTTGATATGACCTATTATAGCTCTTCTTGTACACAAAATACATACTCAAAGAGGATTATACTACACAATGCATGCACATGCTTTCACTCAGATCTGGGCAGAAACAGGACTACTGAACATAAAAAAAAAAGAGAAAATACTAGGTAACATTTAAAGTGAGTCTTTTGTCAAGCACTGTACATTCAGACATATCCTATACAACGAAATAGTGAATGTTTTTATGCTTTTCCCTGAAGCTAAGTTTTGGTTTACTTTGGTTTATCCTTTTGTATACATTTAATATCCAGCAGCATTTACATTTAATATCTACCAGCATTTGAGAGACTATTTTCTGATGAGATGTAACTAATTCTGTACAGCTACAATACAGAGAGCAGCAACTATTTATTTTCAAGGCATCAGTTAGGCTTTTGCCTTTGGCTAAAGATGTGGAAGCTATAGCACATAAGAAGTACTCAAGATGAGAAGTTATGCGAGAAAGAGAACAAATTAATTTAAGAATATAATGCATAGGCATTTTTTGCGCTATATTTGACCTATTTAACGATCACTGCCTGGTTGGAAAAGTATTCTCAAAACTAAGTACCTACTAAAGAGATATGAAGGCAAGAAATATTGACCACTCTGTTGCCAGGAAACAGTAACATAAAATCTGAAGCAAACAGATGCCCTTTAAGTTATAGCTACTGTATGTGGACTTCCATTTCTGAAAATCTTTGCAGTCAGAGAAGGAAGCATAAGTTCAACCATACTCTCAGAGCTGTGTGGACATTGTTGGCTGCATCAATTATTATGTTGAGGCTTTAGGAAGGAAAGAACTACAAAATAGGCTGAAGTTTTGGCTCCAGTGGAAGCACGGGAACAAATAAATGGCAAGAGAAATGCGACAGTGTGAGGAATGCCATTTGGAAGTTTCTAAGGAGTCATTTCAAGCAATGGGGAGGAAAAAAAAACCCACGAAGAGTTACATATCAAAAAATACTGTCTATGTCATGTAGGTAGGCCACTGCCTATCGCTACAGAAAAGTAATTATGCTTTATGTGTGGATAGGTCTATAAAGAAAACTAAAACTGTGACTGTAAAATGTATTATTACACTTGCAATATCTTGCATGGGCAGCAGTGGGATCCCTGTTAGTTTGTGCTCAAGTTGTCTTTGCCCTGTCATTACCTGTGCTAGCATAGCTGTCGAGCCTCACTGTGAACCACCTCAAGCACAGGTCTCCGAGCAGGGAAGACCCACAGCACTCAGCAGTCTGTGGGGCTGACCTATACTCAAAGGGGTTCTGCTATCATGACATTTTACCCAGCAGCTGCTGTCCACAGCCATTTCTCCCTTTTCACACAGTCAGGCTGCTTCCTCTTCTCCCATTTATGTGACATGAGGTACTGGTGTACTTTTCTTCACTGCAAAACCCCAAGACCATAAGCAAATTAATTCCAAGAGCAGGGAAGTCATTTCCTGCCAGGAAATCTCTATTTTATATGTGTCCTGTTCTCACCTGTTCTCAAAATATCTGATAATGGCCACTTCGAGAAACAACACACTAGGTGAGACGGATCTGCGATCTGGCATTTCCTACAATGTTCATACATTCAGTCAGAAAAAATTTGACAGGTTTGCACAGACTACAACATTCCCCTCTGTATTGCTCTTGAGACATAATTTCAGAGTTATGGCAAACGGTTGAACAAAGATTGCCAAAGCATCCTGACAGGTCAGTTTTCAAAAGAAAGCACTCAAAAGATATCATATACACAAGATGATTACAAAGGTTGAGGAGGACCAAAAATTTTATACAGGTACCTGGGAAACACTATCAGGAAGAAGCCAGACCTCTATTGAAAAATACAGTTTGTTCTTGACAAATTTGTCGTTCGTCTGTGCTCACATTTACACATATCTATCACTGTCAGGTCTTGAATGAAACTCATTTACTTAGACTTATCAGAAAACAGAACAATTATATATAGTAGCATGCAAAAAGACTGAAGCCATCCATGATGCCATGCTAGAATTCTTCAGTTATTCAAACAAATAGTATTTTTCCTTCCAACATCTTAAGTTTTCAGTGAAATGTTAAAATCAACTATCATACTAAAAATGAAAATACACATCAAAAAAACATAATCTATAAACCACTTTTTTTCCTGTTAAACAAAAAAGAGAAGTAGACTTTATCTGCATAGAGAAGGCTGTTTTCCCTTGCAGAAGAGTTCACTAAAAACACATTAAAACAAATTCAGAGATTTTTGGCCCTTTTAAACTTACTTTAAGTCACTCTAGAGTACATTAGGAGACCTTTCTGAAACATCAGTGAACTAATGGCCATCATATTATAGTGGCTATCACAAGTCAGTCTAATTGTAATCATAAAAAAAAAACCTTGGGTTTTTTTCCCCAGAATTTTATTGGAATATCACAAAATGCTTTTTACCATGTATTCAGCCACCAGTCATAAACACAGAAAGATGCCTGAAGTGAGAGATGTCTTCTTTCATTTAATTTTAACATAGAGTTTGTGTTTATTAATCCCTACCCTTTGCATAGAGGATTTACTTCTAAAACGTGAGGCAAGTTGGGAGAACAGACATCTCAAACTCAGTGGCGACTACCAGTTAAGAATCATACTAATGTATTATTCCTGACAGAAATATGTTACTTGGACCTCAGCTTTACAGACACATTACTCACTGAGAAATGCCTATGGCACTTCATGGAGATGGAAGAGAAATAAGCATTTAGAGAGGTATCGAGCTTAAAGATAATCTAAACATCAATCCAAGAGATAAAACATTGTTTGCCCTGATTAATAAACCACATTCAACAGAATCCTATCAAAGGTCTAATCTCAATCAATCTCTGAGACATTTTACCCCATCTATCAGAGAATCCAGAGCTCATTAAGACCCTTGAGGTCATTCATGCAGGACTCAGACTTTGCCTCCCTGCCACCATCTGCCTCTGTCCTCCGTCACTAGGTGATCGCATGTTCTCGAGCACTACAGCGTGATGCTCCGTAGTGGGGATGGTTTGGCTGCGTGGTGTGCTGCTGTTGCTGAACCAAACTGCAACACAGCAACTCCAGCGCACGGGCTGCCTTTGTGCCATGCTCTTCACCTAAGCCAGGACATCCAGGCCTCATGCCACTGGTAGGCTCTTTGGCACAGCAAGAAACTCTCAGGCATGTTTGTCCTGCGCTCAAGTTACCCTGGAGTGTACCACCTGCCACACCAGGACTTGTGCAACCTCCCACTGCTGACAAGTCTATACTGCCTGCTTAAGCAGTTCGGATAGCTTCTCTGTATAGGGATGCATGGATAAAGAGAGATAGTAAACCTATCCTACTGGTATTCACCTATCCTACTGGTATTCAGCACTGGAGCACCCACCAAAAGTAAGATTACTAACCCAAATTGATGTCTGCCAATGACAGCTGATTGAACTATATTGCTTAAAATCACTAGTCTAATCATATTCTATGAATAAACTTTGATGTGTCTACCTCACCTGTGAACTTCCCCAAGATCTGTGATTCAGCCCTTAATCTGTAAGTCTACCATCTTTAGGTTAATAATATACAAAGCTTCTGCATTTCTGGTGCTAAGTCAAACTCTTACTTTGAAGACCAGACCATCTTCCTGCTGTTTCCTCGGGGATTTCAAACTATCATCCAAAACTGAAGTATGGCTAGATTAAAGTCTGCATTCAAATAATTTCTTCTGGACTCTTCTCCATTCTTAATTTCCTCTTAATTCCCGCACTGATTCTACAGCTTCCACTGAATTGAACAAATTTATTTTCCTATTCTCAAAGCTCTCTAGAGCTTTGGGGTTTTGTGTTTGGATTTTTTTTTTTTTTTAAACTTGTGGTTCCAAATTGTGGATGCTAATTTGAGAAAAACACCGAAAAGCAAAACTTCATCCACCATTCTCTCAGATTGCAAGTCAAGAGCTACAGAACTGAAGCCAAGCAGGATTAAATGGGAAGTTCTTAATTTATTTGAAAGTTGGTTTGTATAAAGTATTTGTCTTGCTGATGTTGTGACAAAATACACCCTCTGAAGGAAAAAACAAAGAAAATCTTCATTTCTTTTTACATATATCCAAGTAGTCAGAATAAAATGGATTCCTTGCAAACATCTCTAATGGCATTTAAAGATGACAGTCTGGTCAGTCACATAACTCATTCCTGTACAGGCTCCTATTCAAAGCTTTTTATGAAAATAATTTAGCAAACATCTCAGAAATGTTTAAGGTATGTTTTAAAAGTTAAAGCTGACAAGTTGCTGTCTTGTACGGATAGAATGAAGACTACTCAGTTTGCTAATGAAAAGCAACTTCAAGCTGCTAGCATCCAAAGCTCCACCTGGACCAAAAGAATTGGGCCTCTAATTCCATAAGGCATGTTTAGAGCCCTAGTTTCTGAACTCCTGTGATAAAACTGAAGTCTCTAATTCTCCTTTGAAACTATGTTTCTAGCCTGACTAGATGCATGGCACGGTTTGGTCTGAGCCATGTATGTCTACATACAGTTGCACAGTGAGAGAAACAAGGGCTCCAAGGTGTGTACACGACCTCTTCTCATCCTAGCTCAGACAAATGCACTCTTGCAGTCCGGAAAAGAAGAGAGTGGCAGCAGACAGCATCCCGTGCCTCTGCCTCCCTTCCAAGGTTCTGCTGGCAAAGTCTGAGCCACGCTGAAATTGTACAATCTCCTTGTCATTACCTCATGCGGTTTAAAGGGGTTTGTGAGCCATCAACCGGAGTTCAGGGGAAAGTTTTACAGAAGAAAAGGAAAAGGAAAGATGTGTTCATGACAACGATGGACAGAATGCATACCTGCTTCATTGTGTGTAGACTCTGCAAGGCAAGCAGGAGTAACAAAAATGAAGAACATGCTTTAACTTCTAAAATGAACACTCATGGCTATACCTATCTGAGCTACATACTCATTTTTCAGTGTAGGACTACACTGAAAGCCTTGGGTTTGTCCAAGCATGAATGTGGCAGTAATTCAAGTTCCTGAGCTGAAAAAAACCACAGATGGCTTTAGGGAGCTGACAGAAAGTTATCTGACGAACAAATGCAAAGTATAAACACATGGATTTCCAGGCTTTATTCTGTCCTTAGCTAGTTAGAGATGAGATGAACACCAAGGGCCAAATCATAGTTCCGCTCAAGTCAGTTGGAGTTTTGCCATTGACTATAGCCGAGCTGTGTTTCCCCCTGAAGTTTGAATTCATCATCCTCTTTGCAGGAAGAAGGCTGTCATACTTGCATGATGTTTACACTAAATGGAAGTTTCACTGGAGGGTGAGATGAGATGCACAATATACACCTCTCTCTTTAAAAATATTTTGTTGGAGAATCTTGTAAACAGGGATGTTTATGAAAGCAAGTACAAGAGAAGAGTTAGACCCAGTGTGGGTGGGGTGCTGCGTAAACAGAGGTGACACGCTGGAACCATAACCCCCAGCTCCTTCACAGTGCTGACCGTGACGGTCAGAAAGTGGATCTAAAATCTAGTTTTGTTCTTGGAGCTTTCCAGAGGATAGCTGCAAGCAGAGCATAAATGTACTGCAGTCTGTACTGCCTTTGCAACATGCAGAGAGGTTTAGGGAATGCTAATATGAGAGCACCAAACTCTCTTCAGTTATGATTTACTCCAGACTGAATCGCAGGCAAGAAAAAGAGAGAATCTGGAGCATAAACTCTGCTATTTACAGTAAGCCAGTGTGTCTGCACTCATATTATCACTCACACATATTGAAAAAAAAATGGTGGTAATAATTTCCTCATAAAACGTCAAAATATCTGTAATCTAGAAAAATATTCTTAATACTTTCCTTGTCTAAAGAGGTCATAAAAGCTTCAGGCATGTTCTGATTAATGCAAAGTATTTGCAGATGTGCTCATGATAATACTTCTTAATCTCTTCTGATAAACTAGAGCTTCCACCTCATTCATTTTCAAATTCCTCATTGTATTAGCTTGCATTTTTCAAAGAGGATTTTGTTTTTCCACTCCTATCCACTTGTCTCTCCTTGTAATAACTCATAGCTCTATCACCTAGAAGCTCCATAGACACAGTATTTACTCTCTTCTTATTCAGCAAGATACTAAAGTTTTACCTCTTAAAAAACATCCTCAATTTCTGTATTATCTTTGTTTGACATTTCTTCTGTGACAAGATAACCTAAGAAATTTGTCTGCAAAGTGAAATGAATAAGTTGCAAGCGGGACATGTTTCTTGGAATTTTTTTGTTCTCATTTATTCTATATCCCTGAAAAAGTAATTATTCAGCATATGGTAAGTTAAGAAATGCATCAATTTTTTCTTTAAATACAAAAACATATGCCATTGTGAATTCAGTTACCTTTTCAGTGACAGCCTCAGACTTCAGAAATGGAAAATTGTTCTGAATATTACTCAACTATTACACTTTAGAATAATTACTACTTTGACAATCATAAGGCAGGAAGAAACCTCAGTTTAAAAAGTTTTCCGAAGAACTGCACCTTCAAGTCTGCAAATATGACTGCTCACACACATTTCTTGACTTCTACACAATGGCTCATTACTTTTCTATTCCTGACAGGGTCATACGGAGTATCGGAAGGATTTCTGAATTCCAACTGTGGTCTTAAACAAACAAGTTGCATTTAAAATCATCTCTAACCACAAAATCACTTCCTATGACTTGTATCAAACCTAGTCAGATTTAGCAAACCTCTAGTTTGACTGTGCAAAAGACAACAAAGCAACACAGAAAGTTCTAAAATTGCCTGCCAAAGGAGAATTAAAAATCTGCATGATCAACATTTGGTTCATATGGAAGATACCAATATTATTATGAACATATTAGATTACTTAAAGCTGCAAACTGGCTTTACATATAGGCTGTGTAAATAAGAAAGCATGTTCTTCTGTATGTCTGTTTATAAAGAAAGCATGTAATCATGGATAAAAAAAATAAAAATAACAGAGCACTCAGTACAGGGATGTAAGCAAGCTGCAAGGGATGCCACATAAGGAATGCTGAGACGTGGCTTTTTTCTTTTTCATTGCTTTTACGCTGCTGCAGTCAGGCCCACACTTCTCTAGCAGCGCCTGCTTAGCCTTCCATCAAATCTGGTGGTCAGGACTCTGTAATATCCAGCCCAGAATGTGACTTTTAAACAAATTCTCCATTTAGTTTACCTGCTCAAAACTCCATTTTGCTACAAAGACTACAGCAACAGCTCTGTCTGGACTATATAAAGAGAAGAAGTATATAAAGCAGAAGGTAGAAGGGTGCTGCTGGAAGCCTGCAATATCAGCTCCTCCCGGAGCTCACTGTTGTAGTAGCACCTTGAGACAGAGGTATGAATCTGCATCCAGTGCTGTAAAAATGCCCTGAGCCACCTTCTTCTGAATACAGGCACGTAGGCTCTACACAGCTGCTCAGCCTTCTATCCTGAGTGGGTGGTGAGAAAATCTAGCACCTCTTCAATATGTATAATGACATTGTTGTACTTGCTTCCTGGAGCATATGCAATGGTGGCTGCAGTTTATTCCTGTCCTGGAGCAATGGACAGATGTAGCAAACAACTGCGTGGCAGATGCAGACGGAGTCCTGCTCAGATTGCTACGGGAGAACGGCAACATTTTTGTCGATGGCTGCCATTTGTTCGCATCATATTTATGTTGCCTTCATCAGTTCTCTGAGTTTCTCCTAGTTAGCGGATACATTTCCTCTTGTCATGTCTAACATGGTTCTCTCCCGTTTCCTCTGAGACTGGTTATAGATAGAAACATGTCTATAGCTGGGTATAGCATGGGTATTCCCAGCAACATTTGAATCTCTCATGTGCTTGATTGATGTGTCTTCTCACATGCTACATGCTGAGTCCAGAATACCAAGACTGTTTTCTCCCTCCTCTGTGGTATGGTCTAGGGGAAATTTAACTAACAAATTTTCAGCAACTGCAGGACCTAAAACATGAGCAGTGTCCTCCACCTCTTGTCTTGTGTTCTCCTGGCACATTTTTTGGTCCTTTTCAATAGGTTTAAAGTTTATTGGACGGTAATTACAGGATCAAAAGTATTTTATGGGCAGTGATGAGTAAAAGCATGTGCAGAAGATGTAAGGTGCACTGTTTTGACCTAACCAGCTACTGACTGGCTACCTGAGGCTGCAGTGGCCTCCATTCAGGGACCTTGATAACTCCACCTACACATACTGGGTCACATCCAGGTTGTACAGGCAACTTGAATTCTGGCATTTGTAAATTACTCCACTTTTCTATCTTAGTGATTTCAATTTAAATAAGCATTTCTTTGTATTTTGCTATTTCTAAAGTGAAAGTAAAGTGAGCAAAAAATTAATCTCACAGCATCCTACTGAAACCTTACTCATCAAGCCAGGTGAAATCTTTCTGGATGCATTATCTTTCTGTTACTTGAACTAGTGGAAGAACTGACACCAGATATGTGATTAGCACAGGCTAATTAGGATAAGGAACACACAGGTTTTCATAGTTATTTGCCAACTTTGAGGAATGCTGAGATTCATAAATCCTGGACCACATTTCCAGCTCTAAAAGGGAGAAAATGTTACCATAACCAGACTTTTCTGCTGTTTTTTTCCGAGGACTGCCTTCATGTCTGACTTTCCATAGTCTGGGCCATTCATAATTGCCTCCAGATCCCAGACTCATTCTTGACTGTGCTATCTCAGTCACAGTTCTGCTAGCTCGTTTTCTGAATCCTAGTCTTTCCTTTTCCTCCTAAAAGCAATAAGTGAAATTATTAGACAGTAAGTTCCTAAGTCTATCTCCCATCAAAATCAATAGAATTAGTATGAATCAAGGGATTTTTTTTCCTGCCAGACTATTTAAAAGAGAAAATCAGCTGGTAAATAGAAGCAAACATTTAACAGTACATCTGATTTTAAACATTTAGTTCCTAAGAATAGCCAAGAATTTTTAACAATAAAAAGATAAAAGTGAATGGCAGAATCAGAGAAAATGGAATAACACAGTACTGAAGTAATAATTCTGGGCTGATCATCTGAGTTTCTGTAATAACCATTGATAAGAAAAAGTGTTAAGAACAAACGTAAAACATTTCAGACAACCTTCCCTGAAACTGATGTAGATCACGCCAGTTAGTCAGAGCGTGAACACAGAGTCTGTATCACTGATCCATCCTAACAAATCCAGCAGCAGTCACAAGAGAGACCAGGAGATCCATTTGACCCAGCTAAATACAAATCTGTTATTTATCAGAATCCATACGGACAGTTGTCCTTGGGTTGTTCCAATTGCGTTGCTAAGAATTTTTCTTTAGAAAAGTTTACAATGCATCACAGAGGTACAATGTTCATGAGACACTTTTTTTTCCAATAGGCTTGGTTACTAAATGCTTCTATTAGCCAGATATTGTTATTGCTATTAATATTAATCATACATTTGCTATGTCTAAAGAGTAAAACATTGTATTAGGCACTCTGTACACAGTGAACAGAAGTAGTGTCTTTGTCCATAGGGGATGCCTCCAGTACTCGTTACTGACAAAAACACCTCTGATTGTTTGCATTAGCAACTGCTCCCATCACCTACTGAAAATAATTAAGATCATCTATTGAAAAGCTGATCCTACTGAAGCATCTGGTTGTATCCCTCTTCCAGTTCTATATATTCAGGAGCAGCACAACAATGCATTCTACAGAGGTGCAGCCTATACACCAACAAATTGTTCCCTTAAAAGCGATGAAATGTTTTGTGGTTCCCAATGTTTTCTCCTTGAAGAAGAGGAAAAAAGAAGGATCCTTCAAAGTGCTAGGATTATGAATTCTCAGCTCACAAATCCACTTGCCCCCCCCACATGGTATCAGAAACTGTTTCTAAACAAACATACTTTAAAAAGACTTAGATTTATAGCCCTTTGTGAGCATAGTAGGCAAATTACAACACAAGAATTTGTTTTTAAGCAAAATTATTCAGTATCATCCTTGAACTTGGCATTATGCCACTACCTGAAGATCAGGATTACTTAATTTGTTGTTTGGTCACATTCAGTTTCCTATGTATTTCCCCATTACCTACCCCACCTCAGCTCTTCCTTTCCCAACCAGTGTAGTCAATTCAGATTATAAACAGTAACAATTTAAGATGACAGAGTTCACTTTGGATAAAAGAATTAGCTACCGCAAACTGTTGCTAATTTTCTGCTTTGGCATATGTTCTGCAAGCTTTCACGGAGGCTTTAAGCTTAAATCTCTTCTATAAGCTCTGTAAAGCTTTAACTGGCTTTTTGACCATAAAATCCCCACCAGTTTTTTTTTCTTCTGGCTTGCTGGATTTGCTAGCTTTTAAGTCTAATTCAAGCTGCATTCTGCATTTTGTATGATTGCTGCTTTTATGCACGTGGGGCTAGTCCACAATTACCTTTGTATTCAAACATATAAATCAGTACAGCTTTTCTGTACCAACCAAAGAATTGCTAAAACTTCCTTGTATTAGTTCTTGCAAGGTGGTTACCTCTGCAAAGCACCCCCGATCCCCTCTGGACAAACAGCCATTGCTCAGTACTTCCCGCAGCAAAGCTCAGGTCTGCAGGAATCATCAAGCCACACTGGATGGAGACAAATCGGATGGCAATCCCACTCGAATTACCTTGCCAATAGCACTGCCTGACCAACTTCACTGAATAAAAATGTTTTAAGCCACCAAGACTGTGTGCATCCCCCGTTGTAGACAGCTTCAATATTACTGCCATTATTAATACTAAATCTGAAAGCAAAGGCACAGCAAGAGGGAGCTAACCTGAATAAATATCTATGTTCAGGATGCTAGAAAAATGTTTTCACTTCACCTCACAGTCCCTCCTGATGGCTCATCTCCTGGGGAGAGACTCTCAGACCTCTTGGCAGAAAGACAATAGACACTGCACCACGACTCACACAGGAGATGAGCACCTCGCATGGCTCCTTGTGCCCTTGCAGCTGCGCTCCCCAGCTGCATGGCTTTGCCTGGCCTTCCTCTTCCTCACACATCCACAGAACCACTCTGGCCTGGTGGGCAGCGACAGGTCCCAGGCAACATCTGGTCTCTGACAGGTAATGGATTACCATGACCTATGTCACCTGCTTTCTCTTCTCTCAGAGCCAAGGCAAAGGGGCTGCGCTGGGAGACAGTGCAGCTTCTGCTCTGTGCAGGTCTGCTTGTTCACCTTGAATTCCCCGTGAGCTTTCTGGAAACATTATTAAAATTACCAGGGAAACTGCTCTGACTGAAAATTAGCAGCAGCACCCCAGGTATGTCTGCAGTAGTGTGGATGTGAACTGACTATCTCTGCTGCTGGAATACTTCCACTGTTGGGAAAAACACAATTAATTACATCTGCTATTCAACATACAAGATCACCTATTAAAAACCATCTATGAATAATCTCATTAACCAACACAGGTTTTGCTTATCCCTGAATCACCTTCCTGAGAGCAGATGCCAGACACTTTATAAAAGAGTTTATGAGCCTACAGATTGAAGTCTGGAGGGAAAATCCTGCTGACCAGTCATAAGAGATAACACGCCACAGCTGCTGAGCAGCATGTCCTTAAAATATTTGCCAGCCCTCGATGCTGAAGGACAACGGGGCGTCCGACAGGTCCCATACTTTCAAATCAAAGCCGCAGCAGACAGGTACTGCTTTTGCAGTGCAGTTTGTTTAAGCAAATCAAAGAGGCTGGCAATGCTCAATCAGCCAGCAACAGAACAGTAAAATGAAGATAAGAAAGAATACAGCCAGTGGGGAATGGGTGGACAAGGAAAAAGACGGCCAGCAGGGAACCGAACAGCAAACAAAGCAAAGGCAGGAGAGGGGGGAAATGACTGAAAAAAATGAAGAGCAGTGATTGCACCTAATCAGCTCCAATTTTTTGAAATTACTTCACTTTTAAAAAATAATTTATCTAATTTTTTCAAAGCCTTAAATTATTTGAACAACTGTACTGCTCCAATTCTAGATAAACTTCTATAACGAAGGAAATTGAAAAGGCTGTATTTTTTAAATGTTGCTATTGCTGGATAATGTTACCTCAATTTACAAAAAAACCCACCAAACCCTGTGGGCAAAACAGACACTTGTGAAATGTTACTCACATGGTTATTCCCAAAGTCTTCCACAAACTGCTTCTGTACTTAAAATTAAGCACGTGTATAATTACTGCAGCATCAGGAGCTAAGTTTTTTATTTTTTAATTTCACAAGATTTAGTTCCATCCCAACAAAACAGCACAGCCTTAAGAAAGGAAAGTAATCTTGATTTTCAGCCTTTTAGCAGAGATATGGTGAACTTCTGAAATACAGACAGAACATATTTAAGAGCCTTTGAGAGGCTCCTGAATTCATACTCAGACACATCGATGAAAATTTCCAAAAGCACTGAAGTGACATGGAAGCACAAGCCCCGAAGCTCTCACCTGCAGATCTTGCTGGTTGTTGTAAATCATCAGCTTCCCTGACATGCAGAAGTGCAGGATACTGCATAGCAATAGGGGCTACAAATACTGCTCACACCATTTACTTCTCAGCTTTGTCTGTACTGTTTCTGTGATACGGACACTAATGAAGCCCTAGAACTGTATTTTGTAGCTTAGACAAGCATTTTAAACCAAAAGTTAGTAGGGAAAAACCCTCTACATGATCTGAAGCTTTAGAAAGCTCTATACAATTTGAGGCTTTCACAATTAGAAAAGTTAATATATAGACATTATACATTTCAGTTTATAAAACACAGAAAATAATGAGCCTGCCAAGATTCTCTTTTTTAATCACAGTTTTATCCAGGCTGTGAAAGCGTGTGGAAGGAATTCACTGGGAAAATATAAAGGCCAATTTTGAAGCAGACTTATGAGAATGACTGCATTGTGGGGCCAGGGACAAGTACCCACTTGAGAAGCTGGTTGTTAAGTACCAGCCAGAGTATTAGGAAAGTTATACTGCCCCTGTATATTTCTCCTTACCAGCAAAAGAACTCTCCCAAGGAAAAAAACAATGGTATGTTTTTTGTCTTACTCTACCATGAAAAAAGTAAAAATAAACTTAATGGATTTTTAGAAGCAAAGAAGGAAGGGTTGGCAGCATCAAATAGCAAGCATATTAGTTGACCAAAGCCTTTCTGCACACATTACAGACCTACAGACCACCCTGACACAAGTACAGCAAGATGCACTCGGCATTAAGCAGGCAAAAAATGTATTTTCAATACTGAATTTCCCTACATACCGAAAATTTCATTTTCATTTCTTTAGTATGAGAACAATTTTTTTAATCTCCATTATTTTTCACAATTTCAGCACTCGAACTGCTCCTTGGGATTAAAGTCAGAGCAGAGGAATCTGGCATTACTCCTCTGAATCACTAGGCACCTGTTACAGTTCACTCTCTCCCCTTCCCTATGCAGTGGCATAATTTCCCTGGGTGATTATGTACTTCTCTTTCCTGGTTCACTTGGTACCCAATATACAATTTCTACATTAGGGAAGGCAGAAACAGCTGTCCAAACACCAACTTAATTTGTGCCATCTCACCAACCCCTTGATGGGAAGGCTGGATGCTGTTCAACAAGCTTAAGTGCAAGATCCTGAGTGCTGGCTGAAAAAACCAGTAACACTACTACAGAATAAGTAGTATTTGTGGGCTGCCGTGGATCAGAAGGTGAACAGAAGTCATCGAGATCATGCTGTTGTCTGGGATGTACAAAGAAAAGGACAGTGATGAAATAGAGACCTGGAGACATACTGGGTACATCTAGCACTGATATGCTCAGAGTGCTTTCCCCCACGGTGAAGCTACGGCCGGGAGGGTCCCCCCAGGCACATGGAGTGACCCACCTGCAGCGTCCTCCAGCAACTAGAGCTCTACACATGAGGTGTGAGCCTAGGCACAGCAACCAACACATGCCTCACTGCTGGTTAAAGTGCCACATGGGCTGGCAGTCCTGCAACCTGAGCAGACTGCAGCAGGTCCCTCTTTGTACTGCAGCAGTTGGGAAAGGAGCTGCACACATTCAGCACAGGTAAGATCATAGCTAGAGTAGCTGTCAACAATAATGCAGACCATCTGGACAGAATCCAGAAGAAAACACTGAGACTGATCAGAAGTCTAGCAATGGTGAGCTACAAAGAGAAGTCAAAGGGATGCAAAAAACATGGAGAGGAGACAGAGGTGAAGATGTTAACACTACCAAAACATGAAAAGCTGCTGCAAGGGGGAAGGGAATAATGGTCTGTGATCCATGGGGGGAAGGATAAAATGAAGTGAGTTTCAGTCACAGCCAGATAGATCCAGGTTTGATGTTTGTGATGAACTATTCATCACCCTGACAGGTGGCTATGTGACAACAGCGAGCCTGGGTGTAGCCCAGTTAAATGCGCAGAGGCACCGACAGTCCTCAAAGTCCAATGAACTTTCTATAGAGACAACTCCTTAGAAAGGCTGGCTACACAACTAGCAATTTGTGCAAGTGCTTCTACCGCCAATTGATCCTTTAGCTAATGATGCCTGCCTTCTGCGAAGGTCAACAAGTCCAGAAGGAGATGGATGTGTTCATCTGAGCAGAAACCTGGATTAGTAGAGGTGGTCTTCCATTTCAGACTACTGCCAGTGACAATGAAGCACTGGTGCTCCCCACCCCTAGTGAAGAGCAGGGTTCTCTGTTTGCTTTTTCTCCCCCAGTTGCTGGGCAACCACAGAATCTTTACATCTGTAAATGCAGCAAATATCTTATTTTAGGCCATTTTAATATTCAGCCTGGTGAAGAGCTGATTCATCGGCACTTTTCTTCAGATGGGTATAATTAAGCTTTGCACTGTAGCATAAGCCTCTGGAGTTGCTAGTAGGTTGAAATTACAGTAGATAAAACAACAGTAGGAAAAAACACAAGTTGAGCAGCATTTGAAAGGGGACTGACACATTGCTCATTCTTCATCCTCATGTGGACCAGGCCTGTATCACAATGGCACTTCCCAGAATGGGATTCCTTAGACATATACATGAAATTTTTTTTCATGCTTAAGTTATTCTATTTCTAGCTGGAAAACATGTACAAGAGATGAAGAAACATAAAAGGTACATGACTGATGTAACAGTCATGACTAAATATATTGGCAGTGTAGGGCATGCATAATTTCAATCCTATTTAGTATCTCTCAACATCTGTTGAAAAAAACAACAAACAAGCCCAATTAATAACCACATGGATGTATACTTCTACCACTACATGGCACCAATTATATGATCAATTGCAGTGTTACGCATCATCAATAATCTCACCTACAATACAGTAAATAATCCAGCTCCTCCACAACTCATCCTAAAAGTACTAGCAGATGTTTTTTGGCAATCTTGCTACAGTGGCGTAAGATTTCACTATTTCCAGTTCTTTTTTCACTGTGCTGCCTGCCCTACCACACAGCAGTAGAAGAGAATGCACACTTACGGCTCACTCACTCCCATGCAAAGCTTTGGTTTTAAGCATCTGAGCTGAAACTGCCAGTAACACTGAGTTTAGGCAAAGAAAGTGCACTGCAAATGGGACTGTGCTGAGGGGGCTTACATACTAACAACTCTTGCCAAGTCTGCCATAGGGTAGGAGGCTATGGGTGACAACATCTAAAACTTCTGCATAAAATATGTCTAAAATATTCCCTAAGCCTCTCTCAACTGCTCAGGAAAGTTACAACAGTCACTGGTTTGAAAAGGTGAATGGAAGATTAGGAAGTACTGGTTTTGTTTGTTTGTTTAAAAAAACCTTTAAGCCATCACCCCTTCCCTCAGGGGTACTGGGCACTTAGCTGATCAATTTGTGCTTATTTAGTGCTTTTGAAAACCCCTTTCTGCACATTCATAGTTCTTGGTGTTGTATGCTTTGCAAACCATGGGAATTCTACCACTGACGTTTATGGGAACAAAACTAGATTAAGGCAAGAAGCTGTAAGAAACATTATTTTCCATTTCATTTTTAAGTCTTCCAAGATGATGCAGGACACCAAAGCTTCCTGACACTTCTCCTGTGATGTTGTGTAGTATATGTCAGGCCTTCTTCATACAAGCCCACTTTAATGTATGATTAAGTCAGATTCAGACAATCCACAGAAAATCAAGAAAAAGCAAATGTTTCAAAACATCTCATATAAGGAAAAAGAGAAAAAAGCTATTTATTTAAGATTTCAGGCTGTGACCTCATTAACCTACATTAGTACGCCAAAACCTTACCAAAGGAAGATTTATGCTGCTGACCTTAGGATAAAGAGAAACAAATGGAGTAAGATTCAAGCAAAATATTCCTTAAAATGATTTCCAAATAGATTTTAAAAATAGAAAACCTAACTTCCCCAACAAATAGAAAGATAAAAAATAGGCACATGTAATGATTGTGCTAAACAGTAAGAGTTTTATAAGCGATCTTGGTTGATCTAAGAACTTTCCGCTATTGTATTTCACTCTAACAACAACCACCCAGAACAGACTCTCCTTTAAAACAAAGTTGACTTTTTAAAACATAACTACAAGTTCAGCTCTGAAATTGCATTAAAAACTAAAGCCATTGATTAGAAATACATTTCAGCTAAAACCTGAGTATTTTATTTTAAATATTCTTCTTCAGAAAGGGGAAAGTCTACTAGAAGCAGAGATTGCCTAAAAAAAACAAACACAAATGTTTTTGACTACATTTTTAATTTTTCTAAGTGATGATTTCTGATGAAACTCACAAGCTCAGAGGTTATGATCCTTTCCATAGAAAACTCAAATATCTTCGAGTAACTGGACTGCCTAGTAAATACAGCAATATCCTTCTCTTTGTCCTTTGTCATATCAATTTCTAAAGTAAAATATCAATAATGCTATTATAGAACGATGATATAAGCAACCCATATTGATAGTTGTGAGATAAAAAAGAAAATTAAGATAAGCATTCAGGCACACAAGCTCTTTAGATCTCAAATAAAAGCAACAACATCAAGCTAAAAGCAGATTAACTGTTATGAGTTACTAGTCTAGGTTAACCGGAGATATATATATATTGGTTGGTGCCAGTGGAGCAGAGGAGAATGTTCACAGATGAGGCTGCTGTAGAAATCAATCCTTCTAGGGGACATGGGAGACAGGGACAATCACTGTTCCTAGAGTCTAGTGCACTGTGGTGGGTTGACCCTGGCTGGATGCCAGGTGCCCACCAAAGCTGCTCTATCACTCCCCCTCCTCAACTGGACAGAGGAGAGAAAATAAAATGAAAGGCTCGTGGGTCGAGATAAGGACAGGGAGATCACTCAGCAATTACCGTCACGGGCAAAACACACTTGACTTGGGGAAAAATTAATTTAATTTATTACCAGTCAAATCAGAGTAGGATAATGAGAAATAAAACCAAATCTTAAAAACACCTTCCCCCCACCCCTCCCTTCTTCCGGCACTTAACTTTACTCCCAAACTTTCTACCTCCTCCCCTCCGAGCAGCGCGGGGGGATGGGGAATGGGGGTTTGGGTCAGTTTATCACACGTTGTTTCTGCCGCTCCTTCCTCCTCAGGGGGAGGACTCCTCACACTCTTCCCCTGCTCCAGCGTGGGGTCCCTCCCACGGGAGACAGTCCGCCATGAACTTCTCCAACGGGAGTCCTTCCCACGGGCTGCAGTTCTTCACAAACTGCTCCAGCATGGGTTCCTTCCACAGGGTGCAGTCCTTCAGGAACAGACTGCTCCAGCGTGGGTCCCCCACGGGGTCACAAGTCCTGCCAGCAAACCTGCTCCAGCGTGGGCTCCTCTCTCCACGGGGCCACAGATCCTGCCAGGAGCCTGCTCCAGCATGGGCTTCCCATGGGGCCACAGCCTCCTTCGGGCATCCACCTGCTCCGGTGTGGGGTCCTCCACGGGCTGCAGGTGGATATCTGCTCCACTGTGGACCTCCATGGGCTGCAGGGGGACAGCCTGCCTCACCATGGTCTTCACCACAGGCTGCAGGGGAATCTCTGCTCCGGCACCTGGAGCACCTCCTCCCCCTCCTTCTTCACTGACCTTGGTGTCTGCAGAGTTGTTCCTCTCACATATTCTCACTCCTCTCTCTCTGCAACTGCTACTACTCCCCTGTAACTTCTTTTCCCTTTCTTAAATATGTTATCCCAGAGGTGCTACCACTGTTGCTGATGGGCTCGGCCTTGGCCAGCGGCAGGTCTGTCTTGGAACCCGCTGGCATTGAGTTTATCGGACACAGGGGAAGCTTCTAGCAGCTTCTCACAGAAGCCACCCCTGTAGCCCCCCTGCTACCAAAACCTTGCCACGCAAACCCAATACATGTACTAAGAGGCTAGTTGGGGCAGTTTGAGGTGAAGCCCAGTGAAGAGACAAGGATTTGTTTCAGCCCAGTAAAGAGACAAAGATTTATGTCCCAGACTTGTCTTCTGAAGGTATTTCAATGTCTCCAGTCCACTCTCCTCCTGTCTTTCACAGGAATCCTTTGTATCATTTTGTAAATGGCAGAGGCAGACCTAAAATGCAAGCAACATCAAAAAAACCTGACTCCTCAGAGCTTTTGTCTTTCATGCCCCTAGCTGCAGAAAGAGGTGAAAACAACAGAAAGATGAGCTGCTCCTGGAATAGGATCACATTTTTCAGGTCCTCATGACAACACCATGCTTTTCCAAGCTCTCACCGTGCTAGATAGGAAACAGCCTTTTGGCATGTGGGGCCCAACTCTCAGACACAACTGGCAGAAGGAAGGTCTCCTGGCTTTTATAAGGGCAGCTATCCAGGTCCTACCCCACATGGCAGAAATCAGGGAATATACTATGCCACTCTTTTTCCTTGTTCCTTGAAAGAAGGGCCACTGAAATGAAACACAGAAGTCAGCTATGCCACCTCTAGGTCTACCACAGTTCCTTTTACATGTTTTCCATGGCATTGAAACTGGGTCTTTGCACAGCAGAGGCTCTAGAATATTATACTGCAATATTTACAGGCCTCATTTACTGCAAAAATGACTTGACTATTAGTTAGGAAGTGAACTAAAGTAATAGGGAACCTCTGAAAGGTTGCAGTAAGAATAACATTTTCTGGTCTCAACCTCAGGACAAAGAGGTATGCCATAAGTCATGATTATGGGTAAAAAGTCATTATTCATTAAACTAAATGGCCTGGAAAACAAAGCAAGCTTAGCTATTTGCAGCAAATGTCTAGGGAGGCTCACTCTTTCCTTGAGTTGCTCAGATTTTCAAAGTCCTTGATCCATTTGCTTTGTGTCAGCCCATGCCACCTGGATATAAATCTCTTCTAGCTTCTACGCTGCCTTTTAATAACTTATAACACCCTGCAGAAAGGCACAACTTATTTATATGCCTGCAAACAGTGCAAGATCTATTTTTTAAACATGCCATTGGTAGTACACATCAGCTCCTCTTCAAGGTAGTTTCCTGCACAATGCAGGGCTCAGGAGCTGCATTACAAATGATGTGGTGACTGCTAGCAGACCAAAGATGTACAACTCCAGCAAGACCTCCTGAAGCATTTCCTTCCAATAGGTGTGATGCTTCACAGGCAGAAAAGCACATCAAACGTGCTCTTGAGCGTGTTTCTCTCAGGCAACACTGATTTTGCTAATCTGTGTGGAAAACAGCAGAATCACAGTCCCTTTAATACTTCCAGAGACGCGAATGTTAAACTAAGAGAGCATCAGTGTTGTATTTCTGTCCTTTCTTCCTTTATTTCTTAATCAAGCTAAATAATGTTTAAGCAAATATTCATTTCTGCTAGTCTTCACTTACAAGCTGGTCCCCTCCAGCCACCTAACACAATTATGGTTTTTCCCTTGAGCTCTCTCAAGTTTGACAATATACCAAAGAAACGGTGTTCAGAACCAAACTAATTCAATTCCATTACTGCATCAATTGCCTTTTTCCCAGGATGGGCTGATGATGCATGAACAGTCACATTTTTTCCCATCAGTATATCCCATTGTAAATTCATGTCTACAGTATTTTTCCTCCTCTCAGACCACCCTCAGTACTGCTGTGTCTCAGGCTTTTCCTTTTTCTACCAAATATCTGTGTTGAAAATCACTTTTCTGAACCCGTATCAAGTAAAACTCTAACGAGTGTGGATGTAACCTAGCAGTTTTCCAAATTCAACAATTTTTTTTCTGCCCATATTTCTAAATGTTTTTGGTCCCATTATATTACTTCACTGTCCCTGCTGATGTTCTGTAGAATTAGTGTTAAATGTGTAACTGTATCAGCAATATATTAGTTGCTCCAATGATTCTTCTCCCCATTTAATCAGAGATGTGCTAATTTCAGTTTGATGAAAAGATACCATTGCTTTCAAGTCAGGATTTCCTGTCTTTTGGTAACATGTCAACCAGAGAACAACTAAAGCACTTTTGCAGACAGTGCTCTTTTAAAATCTTGGATGTTACAGCATTAGTTGTTTTCTGTTAGCTAATTAGGAGACCACCTTCACAGGTACCAATGACTGTCTAATAAGTTTTAAAAAACAACCAACCAACCAAATCACGACAAAAATTCCAGCAAAGCCCCATTTGGCAACAACATAATCTGACTGCACCACAGAACTACATCTTCCACATCCCCTTGACCTGTTCATAATAAAAAATGTTATGAAAAATAAACAATTCCTTTACAATATTTGCAAGTAGATGATTGCATCAGTTCTAAAACTTAATTACAGAAGTTCTACACAATAGTTTGGGTTGGCATCTGATAAATATTCAATTAAGCAATGATATTAAAACCTGAAATTACTTGTAAAGAATAGCGCTGCTGGGAAAGCATAATGGTACCCGCACTCCTATGCAGCAAAGAAGCAATTTAGAATCCAGCACTTGACATCCAGGTCAGACCTTCTGGTTGCATTAATAGCACAGATGTATTAAGACTACAAATTAACAACATCCCCAAGTCAGATGCAGTTTCTGAAGCAAAGCCTGTAAGACAGAAGCAGGAAGACTGCAACAGAAGAGTGGCCATAATGCATACGATCCACTAGGATCAAGAGGACAAGTACGTATGTGCTTTTCTGAAAATGGACAGATTTAGGTGCATACCTAACTGTTTCCACAAGAAAATTGCTCTATGCATATAACATTGCCTGCAGAATAATTAAAAAAAAAAAAAATCAATCAAACAAACAAAAAAACTATCCAGTAAGCCCTAAGTTTTAAGACATTAAAGGAAACAAAGAAGAAAGAACTAAGGTTAGTCTAAGAGAAAAAGAAGGAAAGGAATATATAGGAACTTCCAGGTGAAAGTCTAAATGAAAGTTTATTTTATTTTTCCTTCAGTAATTCAACAGATCACCTAAAAAGTTTGTTAGCGATGATCCTGTCTTTCCCTGGTAATTTAGAAGACACCTTATATCCTAGATCCCCCATGTGCCTAATGAAAATGAAATTACCGATGCTTTACGTAAGACGGAAACACGCAGAGGCAGACAAACAGAAGGTGCTAGGAAAAATACAAAATATAGCAATACAGCAGAAATATTAAAAAAGGAAAAAGGAACAAACTCAATGTCAGATAAACATATACTCACAGTCAATTTATTGTAGTAACCAAGGGAACAATAGGCAAAGAATTTAATGAGAAACTATAGCAGTTAACTAGATACTTGCAGTATCTAGAACTAGATAACTAGTTCTATTGCTCTTTTTCTTTTCTTATTAAATCAAATAATGTCACAGTTTATATTGAGCAGTACGGAAAAACTGAAGATGAGCCACATGGTTAAATATATTTAAGCAATCACCAGAAATGTTGATAATTTTATCCAAACTGTAACACTCCTTTCAACAGAAACCAAACTTTTCTCACTGTTCACAAAGCATTGCAGTGATGTGTCCAAATATTGGTCATCTCTGAGTTTGCTGCTTTAGCCAAAAAACGAGTAGGGTCTCAAAATCCCAAACAAAGCCAGAATGAAATAAGGTATTTAACCTGCAAATCAGCATTAAAATCTGTCTGCGCTTACCTACAGAACTACTCTGACCAAAGGGAAAAAATAATAATAATAAAAAAAAGATCACCTGCACAACTTAGCCTGGAAGCGAAACATTTTCAGGTACTGACAAAAAGAACGTGGTAAAGAGGTGACTAACATGGCAGAAAGCAAACAAAAAAGGTGTTGGTGTCTTTTATTCCTTCTTTACAAAGAATGAAGGATGCTTAGAAGGACGTATTAAATAAAAGATCATGAAGGGTGTTTCTCCTGACTTACATTAAATATAGCTCTAGATTCCTCACGTTTTGCTGGATAACTGAAAAATAATGAGAGCATGAAATCATGATAGAATAAAGTGCAGTGGCTTCTGACTTGTGCAGCTTCTCATTAAAGAGAAAGGATGTTAAGTCAGGTTATTTAAAATTCTTTGTTTACTTTTCATTTCTGCTTAAACCTGTTTAATATAAACTCTTGACAACAGATGGGATAATCTCTCACTGTGAACAAATTCTTGCATTACTTCAGAGGGTCTTTCAATGAAAACAACCAGTCTTGGTCTTCCTGACCATTCTTACATAGAGAGCAAGACAAAAACAAACAACAGAAAGAAGGAGCAGAAGATAAAAGAAATCCTGAACTGATTTCTTTTGGAGATGGAGAGGTTATGAAGCTTGGAAGGTATACAAGCAAAACCTGTTTTTCCTTGGACTTCACTGTTAACTCTCAAATTCAGTTATTTTCACCCATGGAAGATCAGGCACGACCATGTATAAAGATCAGTAATCAAGAGAAGGGAAATGACTTTAAGTCATTTGACTCCGGTTAAACCGGGAGACAGAAGACTATGGTTTAAATGATCGAGGCTGCCACAGGGGGTGAGTCCAGAGGCTGACAGGGCAACCCACCTCCAGCATTCCCACTGCTGGCTCCAGGAGACGAGTGGTGCCGTGGATCTGGCAACTATTTTCTCCATCTCAAGAACCTCACAGACAGCCAAAGTCTCCTCAACCATTGTCACACATAGCCCTAGTAGCAGCATCCACCTGTGCCCTGCGAGTCTGCCTAGACATCACCCACACTCCTCCTCAGTGGGCTGCATGAACTCCAGGCAGCTCCCTCCAAACAGCTCTGTGGAAACACCTCTGCATGGTTGTGCTCTGCTCACACCATTTTCTTTTTCTTCTGTCCCATTCAGACATGAACTGATGTCTCGGTGCCAGGAGGCGGCCCACATAGCACTGGAGTGGGCCAGCACATACCTTGAGCTAACTCCACAGCCATGGGGGACAGGAACTGAAGAGTCCCTCCATGGGGCAGTTGCCTCAGCATGTTCACAGCACAGGTGATGGGAGCTCTGAGAGAAACCCCTTCAGGGGCCAAAGGGAGCCCTCGGTGCACGGGTACTTCAAACGCACCAGGCTGCAGCCTCTCTGCCAGCTCATCCACAGTCTCTTCACATACCAGCTGTGCTTTTCCCCTTACACTTTTATAAATCCCCTCCCCATCCAAGGTCCCATCACACTGTGGGGCTATCCAGGAGGAAAACTGCTGAAGGAGGAAGGTGCTGGAGCGTGTCCAAAGAAGAGCAATGAAGCTGGTGAAGGGTCTAGAGAACAAGTCTTATGAGGAGTGGCTGAGGGAACTGGGTTTGTTTAGTCTGGAGAAAAGGAGGCTGAGGGGAGACCTTATCGCTCTCTACAACGACCTGAAAGGAGGTTGTAGTGAGGTGGGTGTTGGTCTCTTCTGCCAGGTAACAAGTGATAGGACGAGAGGAAATGGCCTCACGTTGCACCAGGGGAGGTTTAGATTGGATACTAGGAAAAATTTCTTCACTAAAAGGGTTATCAAACATTGGAACAGGGTGCCCAGGAAAGTAGCCGAGTCACCATCCCTGGAGGTATTCAAAAGACACGTAGATGTGGCACTGAGGGACATGGTTCAGTGGTGGACTTGGCAGTGTTAGGTTTACGGTTGGACTTGATGATCTTAAAGGTCTTTTCCAACCTAAATGATTCTATGATCTATAATTCTATGTTTTTGTCATGTCCATGGGCAGAGCACTACAGGGCAACGTTCACCCAGATCCTCTGATGCTTCCAGGGAGCAACTGGGGTGCTCTGTCCAAATACCTGTCCATCCTTTCCCCCCACTTCCCCGGCTCCCTTTTCACATTTTTAAATTAATCTTCAAGCTTCCTCTTTCCATTTTTGTTAATAAAACACAAAGAGGGAGAGGAAGGGATTTCTTTGCTAGGAAACAGCTGGCATCTGTCCCAATGGGGAAAACTAGTACGATCAGTGCCCAACAACAGATACCTGTTGAAAAGTATAGGAAACAGCGTGAGCAAGCATAGTGTGCCTACTCTCCTCACATATGTTTCAGACAGCAGACATCTATGGACTCAACAAGTTAGAGGCTGCATCTAGACTGACACCAGCAACACTGCCATTCTCCATAAATGTCTTGTTCCTTCTCCAGCATGTCCTGTTCCTTTTTGGCTTCCATATATCCTGTGTCAGTGAGGTCCATAATCTTATGACAAGGGTGCAGAAAAGAAACAAACAAAAAAACCCAATCAATCTTTTCATGGCTGCTTGAAAATTGCTGCCTGATCATTTCATTGAGTATCTAATGAATAATTCTTTCCCTGTGAGAAAGATCAGATAACTTCTTTATAGGCTAACATTGCTCCATTTTTCTCATGTTGTATTATCTTAATCTAATTAGTGTTTCCTCAGATGAAAGATGCATAGTTCTGATCATACATGGTTTTTCTTAAATTACTTTAAAAAAAAAAAAAACCAAACCCCAACAAGTTATAGCGTATAAGGGTATACAGTCATTTAAATAATGTTGTAATTTACTCAGATTCTTAATTAGTAATACAGTTGCTGCTTAATGTTAATGATGATTAACCTTTTATATGTTATGGTTTTATCATGCTGGTTTTGGATTAAAACAGCAACTTGATATAGGCATTGCAAAAACAGCATAAAATTTTGTTGTTACTTTTAATTAAACTACCCAAAGTGAAGTGGATTCTTTGGGGCAAAAAGCTAGTTTACCATAACATATCTTGAATTTTAAAATACTTCGCTCTACACAGAAATTAATTTCTTGTAATAAACTGAACTATGATAATGGTCTGTGTCCAGTCACTGTCTCATTCAAGAGTCTAGAGCTAGTACACCCTTTCAAAAAAAAAAAAAATTAAAAAAACCATACACACTGCATCTTCATTCACAGACCGGAAAAGAAACTTGTTTTTGTAATCTGATCTTCAGCTTCTAAGCTTAATCATTTGATTTATTCAATCAAGAGAAAATTCTTTCTACTCCCCCAGAAAAGACTACAAATACCAAAGTGGGCTCAGCCATTCAAAAAAATGCAGTCCTGGTTAAACAGCCAGTGACCTCCACCTCTTTCATGATTGATACTTCTTAAAACTTCAGCAGCAAACAAAGCTGTTACACTGATATGTTTTAAAAACTCACTTGGAATTATCTGAATAGATTATAATGTATTTAGTTAGGCATAATTAAAGTCCCATAAATTTTCATAATGAGACTTTACTTAAGAGATTTTTTTCATAGCACTTTAAATAATGAAAGTTATATATTTATTTATCTATATAAAGAAAAGAAAATTTACTGCAGTTTCCCATGCCCATCACCAACAATCCTAAGGTTCAGGCAAGAACCCACTGTGCTGGAGTTGAGGAATGATTCAATTTCATTTAAGAAAGTGAAGTGATTCAATAAACTTCCAAAGGCACAAGCGAGATGTGTAACACACACTCCCCTAAAAAACAATGGGAAATGCCAGGACTACTTCAGGCTTTTGCAAATCTCATCCTTGTTGTAAGAGGAGGAAAATGCAATGCAGTCCTGCTAATCAAACAAGTCTGTTCGCTTTGTCCGGACCACTGGAATCTCCTACTCTCAGTTGTTATGTCAGAATGCTTCTGAATTGAAGCACAATTTCATCACTGCAAAGCTCTTTATAAATTGCCTCAGCAGCCATATCCCTACCCTAAAAAGACCAAAATCCTGGAACATGCAGTGAGAAATATCTGTTTCAAGCATATCATACAGTGGATAGTTAAGCCTGACACAGAACAAGAGAGACGCCTTCCTTGCAGATGCCATCATATTGCAGAAGCATGAACAGCAAGAAAAGAAATCCTCCCAGAAGTTCATTCCTGACGCAGTGTGCTCCCTTCCCCATGCAATGCATAAAAGAATTAAATCATGGGAAAAATCATACAGGAGGGAGACATCATCAGCAATAACCAGAGATGGAAGAGGCCATCACTCAAGCTGTTTACTTCCCTTGCTGGGTTGCTGCTGCTTCCTGCACATACCTGTTCACAGGCCAACTGACCAGGTGTTAAGAAAAAACACTGCCAAGAACAGTGCTGAATGTAATTCCCTTCCTCTTGAACTTACATTCATGGAGAATGCAGAGATGGCTTTAGTTTGCTTATGAAAAAATAAGACTCTTGTCTATCCCATCACTAGTCACTTCATATCTCAGAGCCTGTACTGCACAAGGCTTGACGCTATTGATTTATGTTCCTGCACTTCACACTTCCACCCTGGGAAAGAACACTGCTTGTCAAACACTTCTCGGTAATTAACATGATATAATCTTTCTGAATGCACTACCCACCTTGGAATCAGTGAAACAAAACAAAAAAAAAAATCTGTAAAAGATCCAAGTTGCAAAGCAGCGTGCAGGTGAAAGATCCAGGCTGCACCCTGGTTTGAGATTACTCACGTCACAATGTGATCATCACATCTCCCCCAAGCTGGCATGTAAAGGTCCAAAACTACCCTGCAGGACACAGATAAAAAGAGAATCGCTGCCTTCTGCTAGTCATTATCTAACAAACTTCTACAGCAAATCCAAACACCCCGTCTCATATTTATAGATGTTATAAACAGGAAAGTTCTCGCGATTACCTTTTTCTGTTAAAGAAAAGAGAAACATTTATGCAACTACTACAGATGTCTTTTTTCCAGCAAAATCAGGAGAACCCAAATGCTTTGTCTGACTCTGTTAGCTAGTGCCCATTAAATATTAAACCACACACAGTCCCTCCTTCCCAGCCATGTCACAACATATGTCATTACTGGTTTGCAGGTGTGCAGCCTGCCCATGTCAGATGAGAACCACACCGACCCTTGGCAGTACAATTGGTGGGCATAACTCATTAACATTTATATTGTGGTAACATTCAGAATCCAGCTAAACTGGGATCATCAGTATTACATACAGTAAAAGCATTATTATTTAGAGCACTTTCCCCGATGGCATACAAACTAAACAGGATAAAAGGAGGGTTTAACAAGAGGACAGAGAGAACAGGACTGGGGAGGAAACGCAGTGGCAAAAATCACAGAATATACCCAATTCCTGGCCCAGCTGGGAGCAATATTCAAAACTCATTCCTGTTATCAGGCTATAGGTTTTTTTATAGATAGCATGGAAGAGAAATTTTGAAGAGGTGATTCCAGTATGTGAAAAAAAATAGCATGGGAGAAAGGGTTTAGCTATAACATGCTGCAAATACATTTGAAAATATAACAATAACAAGAGTTTAAGCCATACACTTCCATTTAAAAAGAAAATTCAGCAATGTACAAATACATTTAAAACCAATGCAATCCTAGGTTGCCTTAATAAAACCCTGAATAAGAGAAATGCTAGAGAACTCCGTGGATGCTAGAATAATTAGACCCTTCTTGTCCTTTCATCACACAGCTCTTCAACTCTTCCTGTAGTGGGAAATTTATTGAGGTAAAGGCTTTTATTTAGACTCCCTCATTTAATCCGCTTTGAGAAATCTTTACAACACACACCCGACACACATCTGATCTGGTAATATTCCTTGTAGTTTATGGTCAACTTACCTCTGTCTTCAATAGGCACTAAATCCCTATATATTAGAATCAGTAAGGTTAAAAATTTTTTCCATTTTTTTTTCCATTTTACTATGACATATTCAGCGGCTATTACTTATTTTTGACGGATTATTTTTATGTCAATAAAATCAATAATATTAATATTAACATGCAACAAAAAGTATCTACATGTCTAAATATATAATCATGCTTTAAATTTCCTTGCACTATCCCAAAGCAATTTTTTTCCCAAGACAAAGGAATTCCTGGCCAATGCACAGTGCTAAATCTTGGGATAGGAAGGCATGGCTGGGAACATGTGTCTCAGGACAAGCCAAAACCCATCTTACTGCTCACTGTTGGGTGGTTAATGTTGTGTTACAGACTACTCACAAAGATGCAGATGATTAGCATAGCTTGGGTCATTCAGAACAGTACACTGTTAAGTGGGCCTTGCAGGTGCTCTAATGTTGGGAAAAAAATGTTTCCAGTTAACAGTAATAATGCTATTTTCTTCATACTTCCTTCTTCATTGTTTTTGATCTTGTCTTTAAAAAAAAGCATTTCAGTTTTATTGGAATTAAATACTGCAGCAAAGAATTTTGAACTACAAAGAATTTTGAACTACTAACATATTACAGGCATTATAAATACAAGTGTCCGTGCTTTACTAACCACACTTGCTATTTACATGTAATTTTCTATTGATACTTTTATTCTATGAAGTATCAACACGTGCATATGGCTTCATGTCAGTCTCAATTAATAGTCTGTCAGAAGTTAGTTCTTTTTTATTTCCTTGTTCAGTTGCTAGTCTTGAAGCATGTCGTAAGTCTATTAAACTCATTAAATCTGTCTAAACAATGTAGTCAGTTCCTACATTGAAAATACCAGTAAGACTAAAGTGAGACAATTCACTTTTGACCTCATCATCAGACGTGGAAACTTTGTTTTTAAGCGGCTGCCACATTTCACTTTTTCAAAACCCTAAAACACCATGCCTCACTGGTTAGGAACAACCCTTTAAGACAATGGAGTTCAAGCACTTACAGATAATTGGAAATCTGAACTCCATTAAAGATAAAGTCAAACTTGTAAGAAGATGATATTGTGAAACAGAATAAGTAAATTTTTACTTACATTGTACACTCAAAGATCTATCTGCACTTTTCAACAAGTTTAAGTATGTGACCAGCTTGGTTTTTACTTAATGGGGATGAATACCCATGCAATTGGACTACATACTTTTGTACAGGCCTCCCAGTTTCAGAAAAAAACACACATATTTTAATTTAATTTGAGACATAGACCAAGACCAAAATAAGTCTATCTTCTGTTGATACTTTTGAAAATTAAAAATTACCTCCTTCATCTTCCTGTCCTTCATCAAAACTATATGGGATGTCTAGGTATCAGTATAGTTACTTTTTAAATTTTCAACATACAGAAATACTTTAGGTTAAACTCCTTTACCTGGATAACCTGCTTGTGTTCCTATTTCAGACAAGTTTGTTTCCTAAGATATAAGGCATAAGGGGGGATGACATCATGTTCTGATATTTATTCATTGTTACTTTGGTAGCTAAGCTTTGCTCACTGCTTAGCAAAACATCATTTCATGATCAGCTTGCTGTTATCATCTAATCCTGTTCTATCTTTTCAGTTATGTGAGAATTCTGAAGTAAATCAATGACAGTCTTATCAATAAAGACCATTGTTATTTGCATAGCCACAGATAATTATTCCATATCATTTATCATAACTGGCACAGTATTTTTTATCTTGCAGTTTAAATACACATAGGCAAGCTCTTGGATTATTTTAAGGCTATATCTGAACCTATAAGACACCAGCTGCCAAAACATTCAAAAACAGAATTTAAATATGTTAACTCCTATTTTTACCAGCTAACTCTTAGGGATCAGAAGAAAAAACTTTCTGGAGAGGTTCTCTCATAACACCTTCTCAGAGTTGCCTAACCTTGCTTTCTCTTGAAGGCTGAATAACAATTAGATGGACCACAACTCACAGCAATCATGGCAATTCCTATGTTTCTATTCACAAGTAACACCACTGCAAGGAGTGCTGTAAGTGGTAATGGGCTATGTCTTACTTAGTGTTAGAAAGTCTAAATTAGCAGGAGTACCAGCCCAGAATAAGCACGTCTGATTTGGGGTTTGGCAAACGTACTAGTTGAAGCAGCGTCTTTTAATTACGGTGTCCTGTCTGTGGATCCCAGATCTTACTGAATAAGTAGTCATTTAAAAAAATCTCTTTCTCATTATAAGTGTATTGTCACATTATTTCAAACTATACTTTTATCCATCACCTGCTCAACATTATGCATCATGAACGTCACAAAAACTTCTGCAGTATTTTGGAATAATTTTTCAATGCACGTTCAATTTCTGCATCAAAAAAATCTGCCTCTGAATTCTACTGAGTACCCAAGCCAGTGATCTTAATCCATTGTGGGTGCTTACAGACTTCTTAGCACAGCAGCTAAAACAGCTAAAACAGACTAAGGTTTAGTCATAGGAAAATAGCACAGATTTCTTTTCTGATGCCTTCCCTCTATTTTTCCCTAGACAGGTTTACCTTATTTCTTCTGCCCAGGTAAAAAGCATAGTACACGGACTTTTCTATCAAACTCCCTTACTCGTCTTTCCATTTCTCTACGAACACCACTCAAGGAGTGCTGTATGCAGTTTGAAATAACTGGTTGTCAAACTACAGTATTCATTGCTGCAACTGTAGAAAAGGCTAAATTAAGACTTCTGTAAAATGCCTTGGATGAACAAATCCATAGCTGTGATAGACGATAAATTCAGTGCAAAACTAATGGGCTTTATACAAGCGAATGAATTAAATGATTAGAAAGGGAGTGGGAAAATGAGCTGTAAGAACAATGAGTCAATGTAAAGAAACCATCCAAACATGTCGGTGCAGATCATTATATAATGTTCTCTCAGGGTACTTGTTATGAGAAAACTTAACTGTTTCTGTTCAGGGACACAGTTTTCACCAAGGTAACACTTAAATCCCCACAGCATTGGCTAACACTGCACACACATGCATTTGGTTTGCATGTGTTTGAATCGTGTTTATATTTAAAACAATGAAAAAATACAGAGCACTGTAACATCAGGATTACAATCTTGATTTGGATATGTGTGATTTTGCACACATATAGGCTCAGCCACTAAGCAAAGGAAGGAGAGAGGACTGTGGATTCTGTGTACTTATCAAGAACAGTTTATCTGGAAAGGAGGCGGGGAAAAAAAGGGTACCTTTCTCAGCCAAATTCCCAGTACATAGCACATCTGGAGATGGCACGGACCACATCAATATGTTACTCCATCCCCTCCATTCCTGTGATCCTGGACTGATATAGGACTGGGCAAGTCTAAACAATGTCAGTAGAAAATAACATGTAGGGACTTGCTGCTTGTACAAAGATCATCCAATTGTATCTCATTTTCCTGCCCCCAAAATCTACTTTCCATGGAAGAGCTGTCTCTTCTCTGTCCCTTAATCAGCAACAGCTGAGTTTGCTGGCCAAAGAATCTCCAAGTCAGGGAAATACTCAAACAACAATTTAAAGCCCATTACTATTAGGCGAGCAAAAAGTATAACCAAGATCTGGCCACTATTTTTGTTTATTATAGATGCTTAGGACATAGTATAGAGAGAAGGAAATGTTTAATTTGAAGGAATCTTCTTGACGTTCTTCTTTAGCATTTATATGCCTATAGACAAAGGTAATTTCTGACTGATGCCAAGCTGTCTGGTTTTTTGGTTTGATTATTTCACATAAAGTTGCTTTCTTCTCTCTGCCTACCTACAAAACAAAACAATACAACAATTGCAACGTAGCCCCGCTAGCACTCACCTCAGCAAAACATGTTGGGGGTATAGTCAGTTCATGTGTTAATGTTTGAGCTCATAATCTATTTAAATAAGAGTATGAAAAATGTATAAAGATACCATAAACCCTGACACTTCTTAGATTTTCAACAGAAGAGAAGCCTAGTTTTCTTCCTAGTTCTAGCTCTTCAGACCTGTTTGAAGCTTTCATGACCTCTCCTATGCCTTTGCTATTCTTCAACGTCTTTCTTATACTATTTATTTCCTTATAAGTTTTCACAGAACTCACATCAGATGCGAGTTTGGCTGCCTGCAATCCAATGCTCCATATGGCATTCTCACCCACGTACTCTTACACTTCCATAACAATCTCTTTTACTTTGTGTTTTATTTTGCTTTTTATTTTTTTATTTACTAAATTGATTCAGAATGTTTTCCTCATATTTCCATATTTTATCCCTGTTGTTCTGTTACTGCAAAAATCTTTTTTGTTAATTGCCCTATCATATATGCATATAGATACTCCAGCACATCATAACTATTAAAATCAGAACTCAGGTGAGTTATGTGACATTTACTTTGTGAGCTGACATTTCTCATTTCACCTGCAGGAGCCTGAGGGAAGGCTAAACAGCTTGCCCAGGCTCTTCAGAAAAGGCTGGCTTAAAGGAGGCAGAGGGCATCAATATAATTTACTAATAATTCATTTTTAGAGATGACTGACTTCACACAAACAGATTGGGAAATACATTCCTCTGCAGGACAGATACTACTTTATATTCATAATATTTGGATCGGTGCCCAGGAGTTGTACAGATCCTGTCATAAAGCATAAAAACAAATCTGACTTCCAGCTTGATACCAACTTGAAAACCATTTTGTCATTTACAAACCTATCTTCACTCATTTTAAACGTTAAAATTAACTGGTATAACTCAAGATTTCCCAGCCTCCCCTTAGCCATTTTCCCCAAACTGCTTTGCGAACTGCCTTTCTGGCACTGGCCACCTTGTCTGTCTGGGCTTCCTATAGAAAATCCATAACATGTTCACAGTTTTTCTTTTTAGCATATCAGTGCCCAGGGTGTTGTTAGTCTTTCTGAGTCTCTTTTTCTTTTAGATCTGATCTTTTATCTATCCATGACTAGTACTGCAGCTAGTAGTGCAGCTGGCTGTCAGAAGAGAGAGACCTAACAGCGACAGATGAGAAACCCAAATAGATGAGGAAAAAAATTCATCAGCAGTTGAGAGAGAAGACACGTGAAGTGGTTAATGGGGTAGAGACAACAGAAATGAAGGAGAAGTTGAGGGCCTGGGGTGACAGAATGACCTACAAGCTAGGGATCAAACATGGTGCCAAATCAGGCATCAAAGTCCCTCTCAGAGAATAATGACATGCAGGTACTCACAGATCCCAGGCTACACCTTAGAGAAACTCCACTACCAAGAAAACAAACACCAAGGCAGTAGGACAAACCTAAGGCGCAGACCCTTACATTTGAGCATCTAACTCTCACTGAAGTTAACTGAACTTAGACTCACCAAAACTTTTGGGGATCTCAGTCTTCTGCCCAACCATGCAGAACTTGAAAATAGTCTAGGTACTTGAAGCTTAACTATTTCTAACTTTCCAGGCTGCTGCTGGCTGGCACTTATTATCTGAAACACTGATAAACTGGTGTGTTTGACCTAAGAATAAAAACTGGTACCCTTCCTTTTCTTGCCTTTGCCTATTTCCTCTCCTTGCCAAAGTCTACACCAGGAAGGCCATTAGATGGCTACCCAAGCCACACTGCAGCGCAATTCAATTAGGAGGACTGATTCTTATTTGCCTGCAGTTGTATATGACAATCGGCTAACATATCCACAGAGGACTTGCAACTGTATGTCACATCAATGAAGTGACTTGTCTTTTAGGAAGGGAAAAGAAAAAAGAAAGTTGTATAGAGTATTTTGTCCTGATGTTCATGGGAGTCTTTGTCCAAACTTTTGCATCATTTTCATCACAGCACCCTCCCTTGCTCTTCATTTCCCATGGAATGTGGATAAATCTAGCACCCAAGCAAAAAGGACAGTGGTTGGAGAACAGAAAGCAACAGTACAACTTCCCACATGACTCACCATCCAGTAGCTAAGATGAATTTCTCTCCCTCTCCCCCCATTCCACGTGTTCAAATCACAGATAATCACTTGCAAATAAAGTGTGGTTAATAGCAGCTCCTTAAAGATGACAGTCCTTTAGGTGAGGATTATATAGAACACGAAGACTTGTGTTCTGTATAAGAGAATATAAGTCTCTTACAGACTACAAGTCTTATACAGACTTGTGTGTGACAAAATTTTTCCTTTTTCCAAAAACCTGACCCAAAGTTACATTTGATCACAAAAAATTTGGTAACTACAGCTTCTTGTCACATGCTGCATTTGGGATCCAGGACATCTGAATTACTATTTTTTTCAGCTAACTATTTGAAAATTTAATGCTGTTTCCCCCAAACTCTACAACTGATAATTGTCTTTATTCGTCTTTTTCAGGCTACTTATTTTAAGCTGGATTCTACAAGCTTGTGCTGCTTAAGTAGTACTCTACTCCACTGAAATCAACAGAGAACCAATTTAAATAAAATTAATGATGTACTTGGTTTGGAGAGGGTTTTATGCTTAAGGAAATGGTGCTTCTTGCAAACAAGATATCAAAGACTTAATTTCACAACATGGTGCTATAATGTTTAATTGCTCACTCAGAAATATTACCAGGAGAAATATATTTTTCTCAAATAAATCAAACATCCATCAAAACACTAATTTATACGGTTTTTAATTTGCATTAAATAAACTGGAAAGAAAGCCTGTCACAACGATTTTTTCCTTATAGACAGACCATTGCGTCAAACTTAATTGCTCAGCACATGTGAATTACTTTGGATTATATTACATTCTGGAAAAAAGACAAGATCAGATTGATGAAAAAAATTAAAACACAGATCAATGATTATGTTGGAAAGGACAAAATGATTAAGAGAACCAAAGTATTTTGACACTGAATGGAATTATTTCTGTTTGCACAGAAAAATTATTTGGTTTATTCACACAGAAATTGACTTACAATGTATATATAATAGCAATGATGAAATCTTCTAGATCACTATAATTAGCACAGACAAACAAAAATGATATTTTATGTTGTGAAGAATATTAAATTAGTATTTTCAAAAAAATTTTACGTTCACAGTCAGTAGAAACCAGCTATTTGGGGCAACACAAATAATTAACATCCTAAAAGTTAATATATGCAAATGAATAATTTTAGTCACACAGCTGCTGCACAGCTTAAGTTACTCATATATAATTTTGCAGGCTTGAAACTTGTGTATCTGTCGTGGTTTAACCCCAGCAGGCAACTAAGCACCACACAGCTGCTCACTCACTCCCCCCGGCTGGGATGGGGGAGAGAATCGGAAGAATAAAAGTGAGAAAACTCATGGGTTGAGATAAAGACAGTTTCAATAGGTAAAGCAAAAGCTGTGTGCACAAGCAAAACGAAACAAGGAATTCATTCACCACTTCCCATCGGCAGGCAGGTGTTCAGCCATCTCCAGGAAAGCAGGGCTCCATCACATGTAATGGTTACCGCGGAAGACAAACGCCATCACTCCGAACATCCCCGCGTTCTTCCTCCTTCCCCCAGCTTTGTATGCTGAGCATGACGTCATATGGTATGGAATATCCCTTTGGTCAGTTGGGGTCATCTGTCCTGGATGTGTCCCCTCCCAACTTCTTGTGCACCCCCAGCCTACTCGCAGGTGGGGTGGTGTGAGAAGCAGAAAAGGCCTTGACTTAGTATAAACACTACTTAGCTACAACTAAAAACATCAGTGTGTTATCAACATTATTTTCCTACTAAAACCAAAACACTGCACTATACCAGCTACTAGGAAGAAAATTAACTCTGTCCTAGCTGAAACCAGGACAGTATCAAATAGTTGCAGAGACATTTCCTTAGAACTCAGTAGCTCCAAGGAAATATAGCTCCCTCATTATTTAACTGAATAAAAAACAATGAAGACCTATCTTTCAAATATAAAGCAGATGCATGACCCTATACTTACATCCATGGGCATTTCAGTTATTATTTTGGTTACTGGATAAGGTCCTTCATATTTTAATGATGGAACATTAACATAATAAAAATTATAAGAAAGATGAAGAGTAGAGTAAAATAGAATAGTTTCAGTTGGAAAGGACCTACAATGATCATCTAGTCCAACTGCCTGACCACTTCAGGGCTGACCAAGAATATTATTAAGGGCATTGTCCAAATGCCTTTTCAACACTGACAGGCTTGGGGCATTACCTTATAGTAACTACTATAAGGTTTAAACTTCATTCATGAGTTAGTCCCAAAAGCTTATAAATGCAAAATTATTTGAGAAATACTATCTGAAGTAGGTAATGGTTGAGAATTGCTCTAATTTTCACTCTGAAAACAAAAAAATTCTAATGAAACCATCCTTATGAGATGACAGAATAATTCAGCCTATTAGAAATAAATCAACAGCAATAAAAAAACAAGAAAGATCAGGACTTGCAAGGTTGGTTATTGTCAGAGAAATTCTCAACACTGAGCTCAGATTTATATAATCAATTTTCTTTTAGTAAAATTAGCTGGTGTTGCACAAAGCAGATTACAGTGCAACTGGTTTAACTTTGTACTAGCTGAAAGCTATACAACTCAAGTGGAAGAAGCCTTTCTGCAATGTGTTGATGTTTTTGTACCTTCCAATTATTCTACAATGCACAGTAATTCAGCTAGAGCAGTTAATATCCAAGGTATTAAGTAATATTAAATCTCTTGATCTAGATCTCTCTTATTCCTCTAGTACAATTCCTACAGCTGGGCATGCAACTTTGGCTAAGGTTCTACAATCCTCCCTCCAAAAAAGTGTTTCAAGATCCAAATTGTCTCAACATTTGAGATTGTTTTATCTCTTCCTGTTTTGAATCACTCCAGACAGAAAGGCAGTTTCATTGCTCTCATGCTGTCCTCACCTAGCATAAATAAGAAGGATCATTTTCTTATAAATAATTGGCGGATCACAAATACCTACTGTCTAACTGCCTTCTGCATGGAAATAAAGTGAAGAAAACAAAGGAATTCACTAGATGTTTACAAGGGGAATGCTCTTAGGTGGAAGTGAATTCACTATACATGTTTACATCAACAGATAGCTACAACAGGAATGCTCTCAGCTGGAAGCTGGGACCAGGTCCAGCCACTCTGCACTTCCATTTGAAAAGTGCAGAAGGCATTAGAATAGGAAAAGAGACTCTGGCCTTGCGATAGCATGTTGTGTTTGTAAAAATACTTTGGCTAGTTTACTCCTGGGACTCTCTGGAGGTTTATGAGTGTCCAAGACTGCCAAACTTTCACAGACCTATTACAACCAGAGTTAGACCAGAATCCTCACTTCCCTTCAGGACCGCAGTATTCCTTCACACCATTAGTTGCTGGTTTTAGTCAGGCAATATTCCTCTTAGCTTCTATCGGAGTTTTACCAACATGAAGACTGAACGATTTTGGTCTTTGAAAATAAAGAGATAAGAGGTCAATGCACTAACCCAATCAACCGGCTTCATTAGATGGATTTTAAACTTTACCTAGGAATTTCTCCAAGCTGCATCCTGTACGTCACTCGTATGGCTTTGTGGTGGGATAGTTTAACAATAAACAAAAAAACTAAGCTGCATGTACAACATTTTGTTATCTTTAGCGTTTCAATTTTCTCCAGGAACACTGTAATTCCATCCCACTGCACACCGTCCTTTGTCTATGTTTGCAAAGAAGTCTGGTTTTATATGTTCTTACTCCTCAGCTGACTGAGTCAGGGCTATCAAAGCCTAACTCGCTCCCAAGTTATAGCTTATACAAATCATGAACTAGAATGCCTTTCTGTTACTGTTTTAAAAGGCTGCTGCCTCAGAGCCATTCAGTGTCCCACACACTAGTATAGGCAGATTCTTTGTCCTCATCTGAAGTGGAAAGACATGAACAATGATTTAGCATTTAGCAAAAATGAGGGAGTTTGGGCTTAGGGAAATACAAATTTTCTATCGGTAACAGACCTGTTTGAGGACCTTCTCCTCCTATCCTAGTGCTTCTATAGCATGCCCTGTTAGAGGTCTCAATCCTTAACTCCTAGTCTAAAACTGCAAATGACTGTATATATGTTCTTTCTCCTTTCAGTACTTGGGCTCTGGGTAGTCAGCTTTCTAGGCAATGGGAAGAAGAGTGGTCTCTTCTCAATTGCTGTAGATGCTTTCTACCCATGTTGGGACAAGCTATTAAGTACTAATTAAATACCAAGTTCAAGATGAAAGAAAATTAAAACTGCACATCTATTAAAAGAAATAATTATTCTATAACTTAAATAGAGCTCCTCACTAGTGCTCAGGAACATATAATATAGACCATGTATGGGTAGGTGTAATTGGATGCAGTTGCCTTAGGAACAGATGTTCAGCATATAAAGCAGGAAGCCTGCTTAAAAGGCGAACTCAAAGACTTAAGCCTGGTGGGTGAAACCTGGCTTGACTGAAGTTACTGGCAAAAGTGCCATGGGCTTGGTTGGAGTCAGGGATTCATCCCAACACCTTTTCTAATTCTCTCATATTTGCAATATTACTACGAGTGCAGAGCTGAACAATATATTACTTTGAGCCCAAAGTGCTCTACTGGAGGTGCATTTCCCAGTTTCCTTTGTGCAATAAGTTCATCAAGAAACAAAAAGTACGTAGGGAGTCATAAAAGAGTCTAGGTTTACACTCTAGAGATTCTGATATCATTCCCACTTCAAATGTATTTTTATTATGTAGACAAGAGATACTGTGCTTTTAGAGAAGTGTTATTGTAGGATGTAAAAGAATTTGACATGCAGAAAGAAAACACTGTCTGGTATATGAGTGTCATTTTAAAGTAATATTAATAGCAAAGATTCCTATAAAGATGCCATGCAAAAATATTTTCATTTTCTGAGTTTTCTAGAAATAAATACAGAACGCCTAATATTGTTTGCCAGAACAATTTCCAATGAGTTTCAACTTCTACTATCCACATGCCAGAAACAGAAGGTCTAAAGTATTGCTCTCAGTACAAGATTCAAGACATGTTTCTTGTCCATGTGTTTCTCTACAAAGAATATACTTGTTCATGCTTCTATGATTTACTGACCATTTTTATTTCCATTTGGAGAAATATTATAAAACACAAAACTACTTCTCACACTGTATGAAGTCAGAACGCCCTCTACCTCTTGACATCACCATTTGCAAAAGACAAAGAATTTCCTACAGATACTGAACTACACATTACTAAGGTGTAAAGTCTGAAATAGCGAAGGATACTCTGTCTTTGAAACAAGAAAAGCAAATAAAGAAGTTGTTTATTAAATAAGTTGTGTATTAAATAATACTTCCCAAAGACTGGGAAGTAATTTTAAGAGCAGGAATCAGAGGTCAAATTCTACACTGCACCCTCTAAGAGGATCATCATAAGTCTTACAAGCCAACTGTGATTTAAGATGTCTTTGTTAAATCACTGTCTGCAGTGATTTAAGATGTCTTTGTGCACTCTTCATGTATTCTCCCAGGATAACCTGGTAAGCTGGAGAAACCATCCAGGAGTCAGATAGCCTCCTGAAATCCCTGAAGCCATGCATACAGTAGCTCTATTCCTCCATGTTAATCTAGTTTTCATTCCAACTCATGTATTTTCCCAGACTAAAAAAGAGATCTTTGGAAAAACGGCTTTACTCCCTATATATTGGGAGAAAGCTCATGTGGCTGGATGCAGGAGTCTCACAATATACCTACAATACTAATTAAATGTAAGCTTACATTCATTTTCAATTCAAGACCCACCTGTCATTCCCGTGACTATAGACACAGCTTAAATTGGTTTTGAATTCCTGAATGCACCATAATTCCCCTTGTCTGGGCATGATCTCTGGCTTGCATGAAACCTGAGTTCCCAAATTCAGGCCCACAGAATACACTTGTAATGTGTGTAAGAAATAGCTGAAACATAAGTCCTGAACAACAGAGGCTTCTAGTCACAACACATGATGCAGAAGTGTCAGGAAGCCAAATCTGTAGGAAAAAAGCCTTTTCTGCTCCTTTCTCTCTCCTCTTGCTCAACTTGAAGGTGATCCAAACTCCTAACTTTGATTACAGACGTTTTCCATGGCTCTACTGAGTTTTAGGGTTTTGTTTCTTGCCTGCCTTTTTCTGCTTTTACATTATTTTGTAATTTCTTCTCTTTAACTAGCCTCTGAAAATCGAACCTAAACATATTTCTTTACATTATAAATGTCTTGTTTCTGAAAGGAAGAAAGATCCACAACTGAGAAGTTACCAGGCCAGTGGGACACTGTAAAAATAAATGCTATAGAGCAAAAAATAATTTCAGTAAAAGTACAAGGAACAATAAGTTTTCTCTTATTAATTTCTGTTCCATGAAAAGTACTACCCAAAACCATAAGCAATAGCTAGTATCTAAGCTGAAAAATTAAACATGATTACCATAAGACTATTACCATATTAGTTTGCCCAAACAAATACTAGTATAAATGGCTGCATATTTTATTAAATCAGTCTCAAAGCTTTCAAAAGATATTGCATAAAGTGAGCAGGAGAGCCAACAGAATCATAAAGCCATGAAGATGTATTTCCTGTTTCACGGTGCAAACACTGCATGGTTGATGTTAATCCTGGCACTATTTCAGCTAGGGCAAAAATTTGCAAGCAGATAATCCCTACTGAACACCCGATAAACCGCATTGTCTGGATACAAGTTACTGTTTGAAAAAGGACATGACCATGAAGACACCATCATCATCCTCACACAAGCACGACATCTCTGAAGGGGTAGGTCCTCGGTTCACTTCCCACGTGAGCACAAGCCTGTGCTCTGTTCACACAATGGCATGGATCTGGCAAAGCCAAAGCAAGATACTCTGGATGAGGTAGAGCTCCCAGACTGCCCCAGGGCTCACAAACAGCACAACTGCCAGCGAGTTTAAGAGTCAAATGACTTGGCCTGCTCTAGCATACGTGGACAAGGTCAACTTTCATGCTACTTTGGTACCTTAGCTGGCGTGAAGAAGAGATAGTGAGGAAAAGCATCAAATCTGTGCTATTTCAAATGTAAAAGTCAAGGAAAAAAAGATAAAACCCTTCAGGTTGTCACTATTGGATTGGCTCTACCACGTATTATTTATATTGCAGTAGGATTGGTAGGACTTAGCACCACTGTTCAAAACTGAAAATCTGGTCGCTTCCTTTAGACATATAAGGCCCCTTTTCACGAACTATTGCACAGGGGCCAGTTACAGCAAAGCAAAAAGAATATTTAATTGCAAAATCAAGGCCTTATTATTTCACTAGCAGCCAGTTACATTCCCTTGTCCTAGAGAAGCTTAAAGATTCAAATATCCTTGCCTCATATGACTGGCTTGCTGAGTTAATATATCCTGTTGGCTATGTGATGTCACCCTTATTTTTCTAAATGTTAGGCCACGTAAATTCCTACACTACTGGAATAGCTTTTCTCAGAAAAAAGCCCAATTCTTATGTTGGCCAGATATACTCATGGAAACAAAATGACAGGAAGCAAAATAAGGCATATTTGGTACAAAAATGAACCTCATGAGGCCCTCAAGTTCAAGAGAAAAATAGAGGTGTCTGAAACCACTTAGATGCATTTTTTTATAAGGGGAGCTGGCCAAGTGCAGCACAAGCTTGCCAAAGTTTAAAGAAAATGAAATCAAAGAATACCACCCCTGCATCCCTACTATTTATGGCATGTTTCATGGAGTGGTTCATAAAGCACATACTTCTCTATGGCCTTCCATGCAATCACAGCATCTTTTTTCTTCCACAGATGTGCTGAGGAACGAAATAACATGTGCCAAGTGAAGATAATCAGAGAATCAAAAATGCTCAGGGAAGCAGGTTCTACAATAAGATACGTCCCATGAAGGCTAGCTATTCCCTAGGCAGGAACCATGATCTGCAGATAAATTTCTTTCTCCAAACATAAATGCTTATTGTATTACTGTTCTCAGAGTAGTCATCATTCACTAGCAATAGTGGAAAGTCTATGGCTTCAGTTTCCAAAACAAAGAGAGGGACAGAACTACACCCTCAGATGCTCCAAAGAAGGGTGGGCACTTTGCCAAAGGGCTAAAGTTGCTTTTATGTAACTTTTCCATCCCTCTCTATCCTGAGGCTTATTTGACCTCAAGTAAGTGGTAGCAATTATCAGCAGCTTCTGATTTACATCAGGAATATGAAACACAAACACCTCATTACATTAAAGAGAGATTAGGGCACAAAACCTCACCTTGAAGACAGCCCTGACATGAGCCAGAATCTGGTAAAATTAGGTATTAGGCTAATGAGCATCACTGGTGATGCACTAAGCAATTTCAAGAGGGACAAACATCTGGAACCAAGAGTCTTTGTCCTTTTGTGGCTTTGTGTTTCAGTAACACTCCAGTTAGACAACAGTATCTGATATTATGGTAGACCAGCACAGACTTTGCAGCCAGATTCCAATGCCATTATCTTATGCAATTAATTGCTTTTATTACACAAATCATTGATTTAAGTTGCAAATATACACCACACAGTACACTCCAGAACTATTACAGAAATTTACCCTGATGAAGGAAGGGCCTCCAATAAAGCCAGTTCCAAAAATAAGTGTTTTTTCATAATTCTTGATAGTCTCCAAATTATTTTTTAACGAATTAGCTTGCTCCCTCGTTATTCCATATCAATACAGAGTAGTTTGTGTTTTTAGCAACAATCCATTATTATGGATTCAACGCATTGATTAGTGAACACGTTCACATTTCTATTTTAAAAAAAATACAGTTCACCAGTGAAAGGAGTCTCAAATGCCAGGTAACACTCTTCTTCAAAACTCCTAACATGGGCCCTGACTTTACAAAGACGTACAACCAGCTTTAGCAGTAGGTTTTCATGATGGAGACTTCAGTGGCATATTCTACCGAAATCACAACATTCAAAGATAACATTTGTTAAGGGTATAAAATGAATGCTGGAAGCCAACAGACCCCTAATTGCTGTCCCATGGGCTGTTTTGCATAAATGGCATACTATAGATGACATGTAATTAAAGCTGCACTGAAAAAAAGTTGAAAGCTACCAATTAATTTCTTTAAACAGCAAACAAACAAAAAAAGAAGGGCCATTTTGTAGGTGGTAATTTTTAGTTTCTTCACTGTGAAAACAAGATAAAAAATATAAAATATTTATCCAGCTGCCTAGTTAAAAGTGGTGGTTACTTAACACTACACAACTAAAATTGTTTAGTAAAAAGTTACTAAATGTTCACTAAACATTTACCATTTACTAAATATTTACTAAACAATTCAAAATGTTTAAACCAGTTTAAATTACAATTTGCTTGGCCTGCCAGCAAGCAATTTAAAACTTAAAATTTGTGATTAATGAAACTCTATATTGTAACATGAACCAGTTCTCTGCTTAGCATTGGCCAAAAAATACTTTTCTTACCATCTGCCAAAAGCCAAAGAACCCTCATGTCTCTTCTCCATTGGAATTGTCTTGAAAAAGAAACTTCTGAAAGGCTGGCTATATTTCAACCTCCCTTTTTCTTTAAATATTCATGTGGTATCTTTGCAGCTGCTCAGTATTCATCAGCTGTACTCCTCTGCCCTGTCTCCCATGGCCAGATTGTGCTATTCCATACTCATTCTCAGTTGCAAGACCACGCAAAGGGTTAAAGCCCACGGGGGCCAATGCGTTCCCTTTCCAATGAGAAACGTCTCCTGTAATATTCTGGGACATCCACTGCAGGCTTATGATTAAGTCTTTGAAATATTTTAAGAGACTGTCTCTGGGGACAGTTCTCAGTTACAATGAGTACTATACATATGGGGAAATGGCTTTAGGAGTTTTTATCTGAGCTGTCATGTGGATATAAATCAGTAATATCCCCGGTTTGCGTATAACCATATGTAGGTTTAGATTGCAGCAGACAACTATAGCTGACATTTGAAACAACAATGCTACAGTACTTTTAAATCTGCAATGCAATTCATTACCATTGCTTTCTTTCACCTGTAGGAGTTACCATGTTTTCTTAGCTTTTCTTGCTAGCATAACAATTAGTTACGTTAGTATTGCCACTGAAGAGCATTAAAAAAATATCAAGCCTCAGATACCATGAGCCTGGCTTTAAATTAAAAAAAAAAAAAAAAAAAAAAAAAAAAGAGATAAAGCACATATTTTTACTTGTCTTCTAAGCTTATGGGGGGTGGGGTTGACCTATAGATTGACCCTGGGGCAGCTATCCAAGTTTCTCTCCCAGAGCAAGATATCTAGAAGTTACTCCATGTTTTCACCTGAAAAGCGAGATTCTCACATAATCATTTGACCTCAGGAACAGCAACATGAACGATACCACCAAGTCTTGCATTAGTTATAAGAGCCTTACATTCAGTATTTATGTATTGGAAAGCAAGTAATCAGTTTTAAATGAATCGCTTACAGCTGGCCTGAAAATGGCTTTTCCCTGAGAAAACAATACTCTTCAACTTCTGTCTTTGAACTTCTGGAGACTCCTGTATATCACCTCAGAAAACAAGTTAAATTCTCGCTCAGATGCAAATACACCAAAACAGTATTTGCACAAATTTCAAGCATTAATATTTTTATCCTGATTCATATCCCCACTGGATTTGCTTTTAGCGAGTGTGAAAGTTACAGCATTCAATGGCACATGAGAAACAGATCACAAGGAGGAACGCTGGGGATCAGCTGGAAACAGTGGTCTTTAGCTGTATAACTGATACTCCAATATTTATAAGGGTACAATGCTCATACTTTTCATTAGCTAAAACCAACACTAAACTACTACCTTGAAAGGCTATCAAAGTTCAGTAACTGGGGCATTTTCATACTCAGACAATTATGCTTTCTGAGCAATGTTCAGGATATTTGTAAGCCAATGTGTTCCAATATGTTACTTATATTGGTGATAGCACTTAAATTCCATGTCCAGGTCAAGACCAACTGTGCTACATGCTGGATGAGTACTACATTGAAATTCTGGGCATTAAAACTGTATGGTTTATTTTGTTATTGTTGAAATAACTATGAAGAAACATTCAAAACAGGAAACTAATATTTAAAGTAGCAGGGAGGAGCAGAGCCAGAGAACTTCAGTTACTGGACACAATCTTTCCCTTTCACCTGAACAACAGCATGCCGCGTAAAAGTCATCACTGGAACAACCTGGAATTATTCACAAGGTCAAAGTCTCATAGAAATGTATGTTCACAAGCCATGAACCACAGACTGCGGTCAATTCCTACTAAATAAAATTGAGGAGTTAAAAGTACATACTGTTCTCTTAATATTCTTTCTGCAGGTAGAGTAACATCTGTTAAGCACACAAAGAAGGTCAGTGAATAGAAGTGGGAGGCCAGGTGGTCTCTTGGGCATCTAAAAGGAGGGAGGGACCCATATAATCCTGATTTGTCCATAACAAGTCTGTCTTCAGGAACACATGCTAAGGATATTTGAAAGTCCATGCTTAGAAGAAAGACCCTAATCTTAAACAAGGAGTAGAAGCGGGTGATCTGTAGGAAGAGGCAAAGATTGCAAAACAGGCGTAGCTGGCTCAAGCCCACATGAATGTATTTAAAATACTAATCGCATAATGACAGACTGTGATATTGAATCACCACAAAATAGACCTAGTTAATGTAGAGAAAAATGACTGTTTGGCAAAGGTGCTAGCTGTGCACATTTCAGGTGGAAATAAGTGCCCTGCCAATTGCTACAATAATTAAAATAGACAAGTCTTCCATACAGATCAGCAAGACGGTTCAAGAGTTTAGTGACACCTGTATTTCTCAAGTACAGAAAAGCTCCTAGGGACTATACTTCTAAAAATATTTAGAAACCTAATTCCTACTGATAATGGCACAAAATGGAAACTTAAAATATGGCTGTTCACCTCCAGACTTGTCTCTGCTATTAAACGGAAGTCACAGGCTTTTAGAGGCAGAAATCATGGTCATTTACTTAACCTTCATGGAAGAGAACAGCACTGCTAATACAGCCCTAACAATGGTTTGATCTCCATACAACAAAAAGGCTGTCACTGGGATGCACAAATTTTGTGGTATTTCGGTGGTTTTTTTTTTTTTAAATTAAATTCTTTGATCCCTATGTGTTAATTAAAAAAATTTAAAAGTCAATTAACATACCTCTTGTTGATAACTAGGATTTCACAAATATTGAGCTCTGTTATTGACGTAGCTGCATCAGAGTACGATTCTACAATCTGACTGCATCTTACGTGTGTTTCTTCCCCTCTGCCTTTGCATTTGAGAAATCAAATCAGATGCTGCAAAATAGTCCCCGTGGGACAAATATGAATATTTGATTTAGACTGGAGAGCAGTTATGCACATAATTAGTTACCCTGAAAATCAATAGTGAGAATTTCAGAAAAATAAGAACTGCCAGATTGGATCAGGACACACTCCTATCCTCTTTCTGAAGGTGGGCAGATGCTACGGAGGAAAGCACAAGAAACCCTCAAGAAGCAGCCCCCTCCCAGCCTAAGAGGAGCTAATTTGAATTCTAAATAATGAAGTTTAATATTCTCTCCAATATTTTTCCCAACTTATGACAATTCTAGATCTTGTCACTGCTATCAATTACAAGCCCTTGAATTCTTGATCTCAAGAAAAAATTACATGTTTTCTTAAAAATTATTTCTTTTTCTATCAGTTTTTAATTGATGGCTTTTCAGCTTTGTTGACTGTCCACCTGCTTTTCTCTTATGACACAATAAGAAGAAAAACTCTCTATCTGCTTGAGCAATATGTGCCAGTACTTTCCATACTTCTGTTTCAACCTCTTTAAGGTAAACAGCCAAAACTCTTGAGACTCTTTATAGATTGTCTGTACTCTTTCTCCTTACTCATCTCAGAGCCTTCTGTAATCTTTTTTGAGAGGAGATAATCAATATTACACAGTATTTCACTAGGCTGTACCACTAAATTCTCTGAAGGCATCATAACACAAAAGTATGTTACATTATTCCAGTTCCTAAAATCTGGTTTGCAAGTGCAGTCAAACAGCAGAGGTCTTCCCTGAGCTGTATACAGTCCTAAACTATTCCCTCTCACCAGCTGATGTAATGATGTGAAATTTTGCAGGTAATTTTAGCATTTTCAGGAAACACAAGGCTTCTATTTGTGATAACTGAATGTCATTTGTTGACATTTGGGTTATTCACCTGGCTGGGTCAGGTCTCCCTAGAGTAATGACGAGTCCTTCCTCATTCTGTCCAATCCATATCAGTTTGTGTCTTCAGCAGATTTTCACTTCTCCCTCCCCCCCTTTCCATCTAATTTATAAGTATATTAAACACTGGAGTTGGTACATAACCTTGAGGTATCCCAGTATGTTTTAAGTGGTCAGTTTTTTACCACAACAAAACTAGTCTCCAAGCAAGTTTAGGGGTCATGGCAACACTATCTCTGATTACCTCTGCTAGTTTCCCTTATGGAATTTTGTTAAAAAAACTAGCAAAAGCTTTCTGAATGTCTCAAACAATTTTATACATACAAACATATATATATAAATATGTAAAAAAAAAAACAGTCTAAATGAAGTATGGGAGGAATACACTCCGGTGTGAAAAAAAAACAGATCTGGCCCTACAGGTGATTTAGCTGCAATAAAAAGAATGTCACTGACAGAGATAGACCAAATCTAGATCAGACCAGATTACAGACTTATTTTCCAGAAAGCAGGTCCATTATTAATGCACTCCATAATTATAGTGCCAACAGCACCTAAATGTCTACAAGCATGCACAATAAGATGACAAAAAGTACCCAGGGTGCAATTTGAACTTAATAAAAATTGTTTGTTCACAGTTCTTGGGCCAACTAAACCTTCTCGCTGGAAAGTCACAAGGAAAGTCCGTATTGCAAAACTGGCCATAAGCCCTGCTTGAAGGACTATTCAAAGAAGTTTCAAAGTAGCTGTGACAAAGTTGACTTCCCGCTTTTGATGATCTACCCCATTTAACATGCATTCAGTCAGCGATTCAGGTGATGCAGATCAAAACAGCTCTGCTTCAGCCATGCCATATTATATCAGCTAGAGAGATAGGTCTTTTCTTCTGCATGTTCTTCTACATTCCTAGCAACTCAGATTTTAAATTGGCAGCGACGTCACATAACCTATTATTTTTGGACATACATTTACGAAACTCAGGTACTTTGTATATTTATCCCCCACCATTACAACTCAAGTATGTAATTTTGTTATTCAGAATGAGTTACAAGAGAAAATATAACTAGAATAGTAGGCTTAGGATTGCAATTAACTTTTTCAGACAGTTATAAATTTCAAGAAATAGGTTATAACTGAGGAGCCAGCATGACCTTTATTATTGCAGAAGGTTCAGCCACAGCAGCTCAGTGCGACTTCAGCTGGGCTATTAGTCACTCCGTCAGATAGAAGCACTAACATCCAACTCAGTCTGGCATCAGCATATGATCTGAACTTGAAAACTGACCTGAATAAGCTTTGCTGTCAGGAATGGTCCCAATCCAGGCAATGGAACTGCTCTTAAGAGAAATCCCATACTCCCTGGGAGTAAAGTAGCAAATACCAGATATTTCTGTCATAATCACAATCAAGGAAAATAAAAGGCTCTTACAGAAGTCTTAGAATATTTGTCAGTGAAGTCCTATTATCAGGCAATCAGGAGTGGCTCTTCCTCACAGAAAAACTGAACTAGTACTGTGTACCACGCTTTCTTCTATCATCCTCTTCCATTATTAAGCACACTGCCAAACAGATAATCCATAAGTAAACATTTCAGAACGTTTACACTTAATACTTAGGAAGTGTAACGTGAAAACAATCACTTTGTCAGAGCCAGTCTTCCCAGCAATGACTTCTGTTACAGCAGAATTCTTTTTACAACAAAACCCCTGTGATGTTATGAATGACATTAAGACAACCAAAATATTTTTTTTACTTCAGTTAATGGGTAAATTATTCTTAGAATTTGTTAATTCATGCAACTGTCATCATGGTGATGAAAGACGGACAAGAAACAGGGTGTGTTACATGCAAAAATACTAGTTGATATATTACAACCACTCAAGGTATCACTTCCTTTGTAAATCACATACGTGGAGGAATACAGCTAGGTCTCTCTTCATATTGATATCACAGGAAGTTTCTTTCTCAAGTGCAGGCATATGGAAGAAAGCAGTTCCATTTGATATAGGAAAAGGTGCAACAGACAGGTCAAGTGCTGTGAAAATCTGACAGACCCCCAAAACAACAGAAAGACAGACTGATAACGTATTACTTGTGAAAACAGTACGTGCATGAATGCACTGGAGCTTCTACGCAGCTGTCACAAACACGGTAATCAGCATCACTAAGTGTGTCTGCAACATTAAGACAAACATTTGACCTATTTTCTTAACGGAATGTAACTGTCATGATTATTGCACTATGCTCCTGTGAGCCAGCAACTGCCTAAGGACTAATGCAACACGGGCACAGAATTCTTTGCAGAGAGCCGGAGCACTTCCATGGGGCAAGTTTTTTCCACAGGTAAAGCGATCACCCCCCTCGAACCCACACTCATCAGCCGGCTCTAGGCCGTGGTGGCCCCCACGCAAAGCCCCACTGCCTGTCCGCCTCCTCGCAGCCCCCCACGCCCGGCCGTGCCGGGGACTCACGTTTGTAGCTGGCGGCCCAGGGCTGGTAGCCGTAGTAGCCGGTGATGCGCAGGATCCGCTCCTCGATGGAGGTGAGCCCCACGGAAGCGCTGGTGAGGTCCTCCACGGAGCGGGACCACTTCAAGTCCTCTTTGATGGCCTCGTCCACCACCAGGTACTTCAGCTGCCGCAGCTGCGGGCTGATGTCGGACAGCCGCCGGGGGCTGACATCGGGGGAGCGCCGCATGCCGCTGGGGGCCGGGAGAGGGGCGTCAGCGGGGGCGGGGGGGGGCCCGCCGCCCTCCGCCGGCCCGAGGCGAAGTTGGCGGCGGGCGGCGGGAGCTCCGCCGGCAGGTGAGCGGGCCCGGCACCCGCGGCAGCGGCGCCGCAAACTTTCCTCGCCGCCCTCCACCGGAGCGACCCCCGGGGCGGGCGGCGGCGACGGCTGAGGTGAGGTGAGGTGGGGTGTCCCCGTCCCTCCCGGCCCGGCCCGGCCCCGCAGCGGTACTCACAGGGTGGCGGCTTTGCCCCGCGCGGAGCCGTTGGGGAACTCCCGGATCCCCATGGGGAGCAGCAGCGATGGCTGGGGGGCGCCCAGACTTCACGGCGGGGCGAGCCGGCGGCGCTCACCGGCCGGGTAAGAGGCGGGAAGGAAGGCGGGGAGGGAGCGGGGATGCGGCGGCCCCCGCGGCAGAGGGTCCCCGGGCTGGCGCTGGCCGCCGGCGGGAGAGGCAGGCAGGGAGACGGGCGGACCGCCGCTGCCGCCTGCGAGGCGCTGCCGCCTGCGAAGCGCGGAGCGCCGGCGGCGGGGGCCGGGCCGGGCAGGGCAGGGCGCGCTCCGCGCCCCCCACCCCGCGCGGTGCCGCCGGCCGCCAGCAGGGGGAGCCCTGCGGCCCCACCGCCGCCAACCGCCCGTGCCGCTCGCCCCCTGGCGGGCGGCCGTGAGGCGGGGCGGGGCGGGGCGGCGGCAGCCTCGCCTCCCCCGGGCAGGCCCGGTCGCTCCCCGCTCAGTCGAGGAGCGAAGCGAGGGGCCCCGGGGCGCGCTCCCGTGCTTGTCTCGCACCGCCAGTGAGGCGGGCTGCGGTCGGGTGCCCGGGGCGCGGCCCCGGTGCTGAGGGAGCCGAGCCGCCGGGGTGGGCGCCGCCCGGAGGGAGCGCGGCTCTGGCAAGGGCTGCGTCGTTCGTCGCGGTGTCTCCGCGTCCGGCGTCTGTTAGGAAGGAGTGATGGAAGAGCGGTGCGAGGCAGCCGGGGCACGGGTGGGCTGTGCCCCCGCGGCGAGGGCCAGCGGCGGGCGGAGCGGGTTTGCGTGGGGCGGTTGCTGGGTACCCCGGCAGAGAGGGCGCCCGCGCGTGAGGTGGTCGGCCGCCGCCTCCCCCGCAGCCCTGAGGTGGAGGGGGCTCCCTGTTCTCTTCAGCCAGGCCAGGCTGGGAACAGCACGGGGCGGGGGGGGTGACAACCCTAGCAGTGACGGTCCTGAAGTGACCGTGGGCCCGATCTGACGGGGGCACCCTCCCCATTTCCCCGTGACGCTGCTGAACCAGTACCATAGACACCCGACCTTTTACCAGGCAACACACCTAACTGAAGTGGAAAACATACAGTTAAGCTTAAATAAATGGGTGAGCATAGATGCGTACCTTATACAAACACTTTATTCACAAACAAAAAAATAAAAATCTGGTAATAGATACTTAGACAAAATTTGATCACCTACAAGTAGAGAGAGTTGAAGTTAAAGAAATTTTTTTGTATGTGTGTCTCATAGGAAAAAAAAAAGTCCAAGGAGAAAAGATTGTTCCTTTTCACCACTGCACAAGCTCAGTTTACCTGGAACATTAGAACACCAAGGTATTCAATGTGGAAGCAAGCTGGTATCAGTGAAATGCAACCTTTCACTATCACTGAAGGTAACATTACAGGATCACTGCACCATTACCAGAAAGAGAAAGTAAAAAAATCTCCAGCAGATGAAAACCAAACTAATTATCGTCTTAAATACACGTGTACTAAATAATGCATTACATTTATTTTATTTCCTATGCAACCCTTATTTTGAGACCATGCAAGTGAAAATGTTTGTTGCTGAGGAGGTCAGTTCCAAAATCCGATACAGGTGAACAGCAGTGGTCCAGCAGTGCAAGCAGAGAGTAAGCAGGTGTTTGACACTGCCTACCTGCAAAGTAACAGAGCTCCTTGCAAGGTACACAAACCAATGCAAAAGGATGATTTAGGTTAAGATGAGAGGATGAAAACACAATGCTCACTAAATCTACAGAGACTGATTACTGGCTTGATTTGAGTCTCTTTAGGGCATTCAGGGCAGGAGTAGTGATAACAACAGGCATGAATGGGATTAAACATCTCAGTCAGGCCTCCGAAGTCCGGCGTCATTCTGTACACAGACCCCATGCTCTCTCTGGCTTTAAGTGATGGACAAGGATAGGATGTTATCTGAGAATTTCCGGTAATAGTGCGTGTATCTAGTGTCAAATTCCTCCATTACAAGATTCTCGAAGTGTACTAAAAATAACATAATACGGGTCCAGAAATGTAAGTCTGGGCTGGCTGTGCTCAGTACAGGACTAATTCACATTGGCATGAGAAAACAGTATAAAGTTCTGAGTCTCAGAGCAAGCAAAGGTTCCAACAACCAAGCAAGTGACATTGTTGACCAGCCAAGTAGTGACACCTGCTGAGCACTCGCCTACCTCTTGGTGTGGGCTGGCGCAGACTAGCATAGGCTTGGTCAGCTCTGCTAGAAATTTTGCCTCCATCACTGAAGTATTTACCTGCCTGTTTTCTGTAGCCCCAGAGAGGAGCCGTGGAAGTCAGAGGCCGTATTACATACATCTCCACTTTAATATGCCAGAACCATCTCATTCCTCTGTCCAATAAAGATTGTTTTTCTGCTGTTTTATTCTTTCCCAGCTGCTGTCATTTCAAGGTGTAAATGAAATGACGGATGGGTGTTAATACTTGCTCCTGTCATGCAGGCAAGTGACTTTAGACAGCTTGGGTGGCAGTGCTGACAAACTTGAAGTGAGCATGCATCTTGCGAGAGAGAAAAAAATGCATGGGAGTGAAAATTTTAAAGTTCACTGAAATGTTTAATAAAGATGACATTTCAAAATTGTAGTAAGAGGCAACATCAACACAGCTAGCTCTTAGGATCTTATCAAACCTTGCTGTAAGTGATGTTTCCTCTTAAAAAGTAGCTGCTGGAGACATGCAAGTAAAAATTCTTGCGTATATTATTTTAATTATGTTTAAGCATTGTAGCTAAAACTGAAACATTACAATATGGCATTGGACATTAAAAGATAAAGTATGGGATCCCACATGATTTGGAATTTGTAGATTAGTGGAGCTACTTAAGATTTTTAATATGAGGAGAGAAAATATTGTAGTATACTAGCAATGCTACCAAGGGTAAGAAACAAGTTAGAAAGAAAACATTTGCTAAACAGTATATACCTATTTAAGGAAGAGTGGGCAAGATGGAGCAGGATTTGACTCAGAGTTTAGGTTTGAGCCACCTAGCATGGTATGCAACACCAAGCTGGAGCCACTATAAACAGCTTTTCTGAACCTCTTACTAGTGCATTACTTTAATAAAACACCTACAATCATCTAAACACAGAATAGTTAGGAAATAGTGTATTTTTTAAAAAGGCAGAGCCCTATAGCAAGGGAACAATTAGTACTTATTCCAGAGTGTGGCAACTTATTCTGTCCTGTTGGATACACCTTTTTATTTTTTTCCAGACAACATGAAATTATATGCTTGACTGATAGTCAGCTCTTAAAAGGCAGAGCCATTAAGATATATTAGCATTATGTTGTCTGCAATGTGATGCCATGTCAGAGGAAAATATAATTTAAACTGTATTTATTTTCACCTCCCATCAATACTAGCTTGCCAAAAGTTTCTCTGGGATAGAAGTTTACACTTATCAAAATGCTACTCATTTCATGAGAAAGGTAAGTGAATTTTTGTATTTCTCCCACCCCCCCAAGATAGGAGTTTTACATTTAAAGGATACAGTGACAGTAGTAGGATAAGGTAGCAAAGATACTTCATTGGGCAACAAAACAATCACAACTGCAAAAACTACAGCATGAAACTGACGTGTTCCCTCTTCTCCAGTTCCTAAAAATCACCCCTAGGAACTGAGTCTCTAGAAGACAACCCAATTCCCTCCTTAAGCAAGTACTCTTCCAACCGAATCTTCTGTAGCTGATGTATGTTCCTGCTTCGTAGTATTTTTATGCTTAGCACCAAAGGTATATACCCAAGCCATTAATCAGATGTTTCCACCCCAAGGGTTTTTGGGTGTTGGGCAGAAATACAATATACGTGATAAAAGTCCTATGTAATATATGGAAATGCTTGTACGTCAAAACTATTAATTTTCTCTAGCTGGGGTCACATTTAACATCCACAGGAATATAATACTACTGTACATACAAAGTGGCTCCAGCTCAATCAGTGGGGCTAATTTTAGTATGCTATGCAGACTGAGTAGGAGTGCAACTTTGAACGTAATCTGTTTCACACACAAAATATTTTGAATCAGCAACAAAAAAAATACATAGCTAGAAACTTTCTAGTCTATCCTGGATAATCTTTGCTTGCATTTGTGTTTTAAATATTTAGTACCACCTTTAAATGGTTGAAATAAACCCAGAGAACCAAGAAAAACTGATAGAGCAGGCAGAGAACGGCCAAATACAAGACTGAATAATAAGCAAAAATCAGCCCGGCCACCTTCAACAGACTCACACTTGTTCTCTCAAGTAGAGAGACACAGACTGTGCTTGAGAGAGCAGTCAGATGAATTTAAGACAAGTTGCAGCACATTTTTCACGTGAGCTCCCACATTGTTCCGAGACCCCTGCAATGCACAGGCAAAACCAAACAAGTATCAGAATTTCTGACATGACTCCTTACTGACAGCAACTGGAAAGCTCTGGAAATTATGATGCAGCTGCCTGTTGTAGTCAGGAAGGGACATACAGAGTCAGTGTCACAGTTCCTGGGAGGTGTGCTGCTTTACAGAAAGCTGATTTTAATCTGCTACTTTGAAGTGGTTGAATATAAACTGTTCAGTTTCTTCTTTGCCAGACACAGTGGAAAATAGAAGTCCCTTGTATTTGGAATTGAAAATAGGCCTATTTTTTGTTTTGCTGTCCGTTGTTAGATGAGAAGTGCAGAAAAAAATAATTTAGGACATCTCATCATGTCTTGGTGGTGTATGAGCCCTGCCATTGCCTCTCTTCCCAGTCAAATTGAAAACCGAAATGCAAAGAGCAGAAAAATAGTAACATTTCCTTTCTCCAGCAAGAGGCTCCATAGGGACTGTAGGAGGTGTCAATGACACAAAATACAGAACAGCAGACCTCTTCAATACCCCATATTTTGAGAAATGCCAGAGGCTTGAATCTCAAAGTCAGTCTGTGTTCTACATAGCCTTGGTATCCCTTCACGTTCGCCATTTCAAGTAATTTGTAATAGTGGGCTACAAACCAGAGGTTAAGGAAAGACTAGATACTGGTCTTGCAAGTTTTCTGTATTTGTCTGTGTATCATTCCTAGTTTGTCCTTTTCACACGAGTTTGGCCGAGAGGCGAGCCAAACAACCAGGGAATAAGGAAGAGGGGAAAGTCATAGCAACAGCTATCTACCCTGGCTAGCCCATGAAAACCCACAGGGGGGAAAGAAAAAGGAAAAAAAAAAAGCAATAGCCACACAGATATAGGGGAGAGAATGAAGGACTCTGGAGAGAACTTGAAAGAAAACTTTTAATGGATTTGTGCTCAGGGAAGGCAGGTGGTTTAGTGAATTAGAGCACCATATTCATATTATGTTTAAAGTTGCTTATCTGGAAGGTGTTCTAGCCCCAAGAAAAATCTGATAATTCTTACCCTTCAGATAAACTTCTGTTTTTCTGGTTTTGAAGGTGGTTTTTAAAGTTGACATTTTTTTGATGCAGAAAATGTGTCGCTAGCCTTGGACTGTGCAGCTTTCTCAGCAGGAGAGATTTCTGAAGAGAAAGGAACACTTGGAGACTGATTTGACAGGCAATTTTTACTGTATAAAATTAATGGCAGCTGTTTGAAGCTGCTTATGTGTCTGAAACATTAAAAATCCCACAGCTGAATTTTTGATCTGGGAGCACAGAAGATCAAGAAGCGTTACACTTTTGCCATATGGTCCTATAGTGTGGGGCATAGCAGCTTACTTCCATGTATGCATTTTGAACCCTATTCGTAAGTTAACCACACTTATTTTTCCAGATCTTCTGGAAATAATTTTGGAAGCTACTATAAATATTCTGCTACACTAACCCAGACCCCACTTCTCCCCACAATATCCAAAAAGGTGTCCTACAACGGATATATTTCATCATATCATAAACATAAAGACAGTATCTCACTGCACTTTTTTCCAGCTGTTTTTTGAAATGAAAAGACTTCATTAAAAGAATCTGTTAACAGTATACATTTTTAGTGAGAGTAACAGTAAGAACCACGGGCAGACAATTTGCAGAGGTGCTATGCAGGTCCCCCCTATAGACAGCAGCACCCCTATATACTGTGCACCTGCATAGGGGCAGATGTTAGCACTACTGTGAGCCTCAAGGATGCACTGCTTCTTAGTATAAAATGACACAGCATTAAAAAATGAGTTCTTTCATCTTGTATTTCTTTAGTAGATTCTTTTATTGTGGCGATAAATTTGGAACAATGAGATTATTTGATTAAACTTTCTCAGTCACTGCTGAATGGACTACCCTGCTTGTAGAATTAATAAAAAGGCCAAGACACCTCATTAACATGCTTGGTATTGAGCTGGATTGGCAGTGGTGCAGTTTAATCCTGCCAAAGGGCATTTGCTGAGGAAAGTCAGAAAGCTTTTAAATCATATTCTTAAAGGTTGAGTCAGGAGAAGATGACCTTGCAAAAGCTGTAGTCCTGAACTGTCCAGACTTCCCCCCCAGCCCATTCATGCTAGAGCTGCTTACTGCACAGAACAATATGTTAAATAATATGGCTTCTCCTTCTGTAATTCAATGCACCAAGTTTGATTTTGCTGTGCATGCTGATTGGAAAGCTAGATACAAAAGCTTAGTTTGGAAAAAGCTACATACACTAGCATCGTCTAGCATTTTTTTGGTAGCTGAAAGTACACTAGCATCACCTGATGGTCTAAAGGTAAACTTTCATTTACAATAATTGATAGAGACCCACCACACCGCTTTCACCAATGCCTCACATTCTGTATATGCAATTACAGCTCAGAAAGACATGGAGAAAGTGGATGAAAAGCACCAGTTGTGCACAATCATGCCTATCAAAACATCACAAAGATCAAGATTAATGTCATCATTGCTGTTTAAAATCATGCATCTATGGCACACATAAATACAGAAAGTTATATTGTCAAGTAAATTGCATTATAATTCTCATACACAACAGCCTATAAAAGAGATCTCAAACTTCTGTTTTGGAAACACTGTTTAGATTATTTACTTAGACATGTAGAGTGAGCATCCCAGGTAATTAAAACATTCTTTACAACTGGTTGTCCAGATGGAAATAGTTTTTTTGTATGTAGACACAAGCAGCTGCATTTCTCAACAGAAATGAGAAGTGCTCAAGCAAACTAGTTTCAAGTCATTAAAATTTAAGGCAAAGTTATCCACCAAGCTCAATTAATCTAATTTATTTCATGCTGGTGAAACTTCACCAGCGTAATGGAGTTGCCTCCAATGTATAGCTTCTGAATTCACAGGTAGGCTCTCATTTTGAAGAGTGGCATGATTTTTGTGATCAATCACTTTATCATATTTTCAAAAGAAATGTGACTGCAAGAAAATTTTACTGCAAGTATCTTAACTTCTTCTAATTTTCTTAAGCTAAGCACATAAAAAATTCTTAAAAATCGGTAGGTCCTTATGTTACTTTGTTGGTAATGTTTCTTCTAAAGTGCATTTTATATTCCCTTTTCTAGCCTACCTTTATTGGGTTTGAGTTAAAGGTTTTCCTTTGTTGGCCCATGCAAAATTCCTATTCGAGTAAAAATAGGGAAATGTGAGAAAATCCAGCAAAGACAAATTAAGCCATACTAGCAACATGATAAACATGAGGCAGTACATGGAAGGCAAACTAAAAACTGTATATGAAGTTAAGGAAGAGATCACATTATGCTTAGATGTCTCCATTGGGAAAGGGACACTCACCTTGACTGTCCTGAAATACAAACATTGTCCTTGAAATAGTAATCCAGAGACAAAAATTACAAAAAGGTTTCCTAGGCTATAGGACTCTGTGGCACTTCAGGAAATGACAGTGCTGTGTGAGGCTGAGGACCTGTGAGAAAGACTGGAGGAGAGAAACATTCTTCAGGCCACTGTGGGCTTTTTAATTGAGTATTTGGCGATAAAGATAAGCAAAAATGCTAGCCTTGATATTCTTTTGTTAGAATCTGTAGTAAATAGAAAAAACAAGGATATTGCAAACTTCCCTAATAGGATTTTTTTAATGCCTGCCAGAAATATCAATTTTAGTTGTATCAAATCGCTAAAGAAATAAAAATTATAATAATTCATTTTTATTTTATTTTTTCTCCTGCTACACAACATATAGATGAAGCAGCTGAGATTTCGCACATTAAAAAGTTGAAAAACGGCAACATTTTGTGCTTTACTGTGCAGTGAAGAGGTAATTTGCGTTCTTTGTATCTCACATGGGATTTTTATATTGCCTTCAATGTATTTTTTGTAAACATTGAAAGGGATTTAAAATAGCCCCTATAAAACACAGCCATTATTACTGCCTGAACACTGAGCTGCAGATAGTGTTTTGCCATCCTCCAGTACTCACAAGCCTATATACCAAGAGTTTTAGCTCTCAGCTGCTACTAAAATTAATGTCTCGTAACCTTAAATATGGTGTTTCTCTACTAAAATAAAATAAATCCTCATCACAACAGATCTTAGCCTGCCTTTTGGAGCCAATTATGGACCAAGATTGTATTTATTCCTTTTGTTGTCATAAACAAAAGGGCCTTTTTTTGTGGCTTCTCCTCCCACCTGCTCTGTTGTCAGTTACTGTGATACCATTCAAGACAAAAGCCCACTCACACCGTGCGGTTACTGAGGTGGTCATGTCATTCCCCACCCCTCAAGTTCACTTCGTGCTGCATTAGTCCATAAAACACTACCTTGTCCTTGCAGAGCCAGGTAAGAGCTCCCTTCCCTCTCTCCTCCAGTAGTTGTGGACGTTCTCTGCTTTATCAGGTGTAACACTCCTTAATATTATACACAAGCAGAGATATTGTAGTGTACAGAAGCCATTTTTTTTAAGCCTAATCTTAACAGTCAAATTAAAATCCTCAACAGAAATATTCAGCTCTGCTCATGAAGTTGAAGAGAGATACAACAAACATGCAAGTTATTAACAGCAATTTTTCTGACATTGTAGTAATCCATGGGCTAGCAAGCTAATTCTAGGCTCTGGTATATCTCCCATTAAAGATTAAATATTCTTCTTTCTTCTGTGATTAGTAGTTTTGCAGCATGTGCTCATATTATTTTAGTACTGAGGTATTTTGTGATAGTAGGACACAAAAAATCAAAAATTCTACGAAATAACTGATGCAAAGTTTCTGTTGACTGAAACAAGATCTTTAAATTAAGCTGATGAACAATATTTGTGTTTATTTAACAATTTTGCCAGTTAGTAAATCCGAGTGGTGACTTTATTAGACCATTGTACAATCAGTAACTAGACCTTGCAAAACAGAAAACAACAGAAACAAGAACATCTGCCCTAGGAGGAAATATGCAAAAATCTCAGCTGCCTCCCAGTTCTTCCAGAGTGCACTTATACTCCAAAAAGAAAATCTTTGTGGCATTAAGGGAACCTGCATCTATCATGACACCATACCACCAGATCATATGCAAAGGTTTATGAAAAAAACCCCACACACTCGCCATGAGGCAGCCTAGGGATGAAAGCTGTTTTTCAGGCTTGTACATCAGCAGCATGAACAAAGATTCACCATTTAGGAGATACTTGCTGCTTTACGAATGGAGAAAAAGGGGGAATTGTTTTCACTTTCTCGCCTATTTTATTCTCAGGGGGCAATAGGACTGCACAGGGTAACATCTCTTTTACTTAAGTTAGCAGATCAGATTATAAACAGACTGGATGTGGCAAGAAGATGCCATCTTTACAGTCTCACTGTGCTGTATCTTTTAGACTGGGGGTAGGGTGAAGACAAATATGAATCCCTTAAAGCCATTTGTTATGAGAAAGAGACAATACATTCATTTTTCTGTTTGCCTGGGACAGGAGAAGGGGCTCACATCTCAGCAAAAAACCTTACAGTTTAGATAATGGAGCAAAATTTTGTTTTGGTAAGGATAGTTACCAACATAGAAGTGCCTCACGTAGGAAGTTTGCTGGAGCCTCCATCACCAGCATGTAAGTAGCTAGACACATGTCTGTCAAGGGATGAATCCTGCCTTGTCCATCTCTGTTCTCCACAGTGGAGGCTTCAATCTCCATTGCTCACTGGCAGCAGCCATTTCGTGTGCCAGGCCAAAATCGTGCCAGAAAAAACACAAACTCAGTATTAGATTTCTAGGGAAGTGTTGCTGCAGTTGCTCCTATTATTCCGTTTAGTGTTTTGTATTGCATTAGTCGATAGCTACCTCATTATTTGCAGCCTCCTTGGTTTTTCCATTTTATTACATTTTAGTTATCAAACAAGATTGAAAAGAAATAAATCCTGAAGCTTGGGTAATGGCTTGTTTTCCCTTTTCTGAATGCTCATTCTCTGGTTAAGAATGAACCCTTTTTCCACCCCACTCCAGAGTTAAGCTATCATTTCATCTGATAAAATTAAGTTACTCCTGATTCTCATGCCTTACCCATGGATGCTCGTCAGCTCTATCGTGTATGAGCCAGCTCAGAGCTCTGGAGAGTATTATCTGTGTCATGTCTTTCAGAAATGCAGTTTGCAGCACTAACTTTTGAAAAGATTCTTTGGTGACATTTTGTAAAGATACAAATGAAGCACAAAAGAGATTTCCCTGCAGCCTGCAATGCAGGGGGGTGTGACGGGGAGTGCTGCTTGCCTGCTTCCCTGGCTCCGATTTCACCACATGCAAGAGGCAGTCATCAAAATGACAAAACAGAAGCAGAAAGAACAAAAGTAGAAAGTACCAAGAAAAAACCCTGAACATCCTTAAGAACTCAGATTACCATGGAATCTAAATTGCTGAGCATCAGACAAGAAGGGCTATAGTTGTTTACCAGTGGTAACAGTTATCAGCATGCCATTTTCTTCCAAAGTTCAGCCTGCCCTCTGTTACCTTGTTCTGGAGTAGGCAGGATGACTGCAGAGCACCCACTCATTACCTTGAGGTCCAGCTGACTGGAGGGGTTTTCATCTAGTGCCACCTGTGTTGTGGTGTTGCTTGACACAGACCAACAAGACAAGCACATATACAGTGGGGAGGTCAGCGAGAGACAACTAAACTGATTTACAGAAAGCGCATGTGATTTAAAGGAGGGAAGTAAGAGCTCTCATATGGCTGTGACCATTTTTTACTGGGGATAAAAAGGTAATGTGCAATTATGGTGTTCACCTACACCAAACATATCAATTATATTTTTAACTTGAGTTTAAAAAAGTTCACTCCCCTACTTCATTTCTATACCTTTCCTAAGCACCAGTTGATTTTCTTTATTTTTAAGGTATTTACCTACATAGACACAATTGCTGCCAGTGTTAAGCAAAGGGCAGTAAGAGCTGAAGGGGGGGTAGGAAAATGCCCCTGAGAGTGAACTGTGCAATTCTGGGGTGAGAAACTGCCTAGTGCCAGTGTATACATGTTCTTACCCTCTGTTAGTGCCTTCCCAACAAGGTGCGTGTATCTGGACACACATGCTTCGGTCCAGACCACGGCACTGATCAGCTCATTCTCCGAGCTGCTGTACCAGCTGTGGGCCCCACTGGAGGCTGCTCCCGTGGGGCTAGGGCATTTTTGCCATCTTCTGCAGGAACATGACCAGGCCCTAAATCAGCAAAGGATCTAGCTGTAGAGCTGTATAAAGAGACATATCTACCCTCCCTTCCTCTACCTGGGATCAAACTCAAGCATTAAATTTTTAATAGAAGAAGAGTTTTGTAGTCTCGCTCCTCTTTGATCATCAAGGAGGTTTTAAAAAACAACACATTGGTTCCCTTCCTTTTGAAGTTGTACACAGCAGGATTGTTAGTGGCAGATAAGCAGACAGATTTAGTGCTCAGTGTTAGATTTCCACTGTCACCATAACAACATTTAGTAGGGATGCTGAGCTACCATCATTTGAAATGAGACCGACAAGTGCTGCAGAGTTGTGGGTGGGTGACACGGCTTTCATTTTGAGGCTGTTCTCTCCAGCAGCGAGCCAAGAACCTGGAGAAGGACCTGTTCCTTCTGGACAAGAGGCCGGGGAGTCTCTGTGCTTTATAGAAAAATTGGAAACTTTTGGCTCCTCTTGTCTCGTGAGAAGAGATGAAGCTTTGCAGACTTTGGTAATTCATCATGCAGCTTCTAGTTCTGGCTAGTTTGCAGCTCGTGCTCTAATTGTCAAGCTATAGAGAAGCTTCTGGAAATGGTTGCCTTCTCCCGCCTCTCCCCTCCGCCACCCCAACTCTATGGACCATCATTAGATGCAAATGTAATGAGCTCTGTTCAAAAATTGAGAGTCATTTATGCAGAAACACTTCTGTTAGGTTTTCCTTTTCTAAACATAGTATTGGTGGAAGGTGGAGGCTGAAAAGTAACATAAGAAAAGTTTCCTTTTTCTCCAGAAACCAGATGTTTAAGCTGTGTTTAAATAATTTCTAGGCAATTACAAGCATTATCCACATGAATTAACAGTCCTAGCTTATCTGCAACAAGGTAACACCTCGTGGGGCTCATTAAAGTCATAAACCCATCCAAGGGGCAGCTCCTTCACTGTGAAGTGCAATAATCTCCTTTCATATTGGTTGCTTAGTTCTAGACTGACAGGATCTAGATACATGGGTAATTAAGGACCCGATTAAAACTGCAAAAGAGAGTTGTTTGGAATATGGGTTTTAAGGTGAGCTAAAGTGATTCCTAAATTTCTATCCCATTTGAAGACAAACAATAAGAGATCCCCGAGGTGTGACACGGGATGCTTCGTGTCAGAAGGTGGTGGGAATCGGCAGCAACCTGCACGTCACCGGTACTTCTATGATAGTTTCTAGCCAAGAATGACTTCTGTGAAAACAGCATTTCTCTGTGCTGCAGGTAGCTTCAACTCTATCTTTTAGATGGTGACAGTACAGCATAAGAGAGAGATTTAATTAATATCACCAAAACTTTGTGGTGGACACAGAAATGAAGGCCCAGTTCCTAGTTTCGGCACCTAACTCATGACACCCAATGAATGAAAGCAAAGCTTCAAACATGCACTTTTCACTGGAGCTGACATCCTGTACACTTCGCTATAGGATCACCTTGTGTAACTTGTCCGAACCAAAAAAACGCACCCAAAAATCCATAAGTAACAGTCTCCTCAGGTGAGCTCACCTAATCTCAGACTTGGAGGTAAGAATAGTTTGACATTCAAACAGTAGCACAAGAGTTTGCTGTCAGGAAGAACAGAGGGGAAATAGAAGAGGACTTTAATTTAGGACTTGCTTACCATAGTAGCGTTGGCAACATTATGCTGAGTTTCTGTAAAGCATCATTTCTAGTGACAATGGGCACAGGCAGCAAAAAAGAATCCCAGTGGAATGAGTTGTGGTGCTAAATAGCAGCAAGTCACTAGGCTGTCTCAGTAGACATAAGGGAAAAAACACATTTCTCTCCGTTTGGAGAGGTTCATTTCAGAGAAGCCTACAGCCTCCAGGTGGTGCAAAAGCAAGGCTTTGAACAGGTGAATTTAGCACAAAGCTCCATGCAGAAGGTTCTGCTGCTGCCACACTTTGCCACACTAGTACTTTTAGCTGTTTCCCCGGTGGCTCTACTATTCATCCTCTTTTTCCTTCCTCATAACAATTTCTTGTTGTTTATACAAGCTTCAAGATGCAATGTTTTTGTGCAAATATATTTCTTGTCTGTATAATGAACTCTATTAATTTGTTTATAATGTTATAATATTAGCTTAGTTAAACATAGCTACAAATTTCAGTGTTAGAATGAAAATGAACAATACCACGCTAACACAAACCTCTTCACTCCCTCAGGTCCATGTTTTTTAGAAGAATACTAACTTTGTTTTCCATTGTTCATGCATCTATAGTTTTCCACTGCTTTGCAGATTATAATGAGTGTATTGATTTTCTCATGTGCACACATACAAAACTCTGCAAAAGAGCTCTACAGTGGAAAAAACCTGCATACTAATATGCTAGCTGGTATGTCAAGGGGCTGCTTGTGGGCACTAATCTCCACTTAAAGCTAAAAGAAACTGAGCCTTCATTTTAGAGTAAATTAGAAACATGACAGAGGCTACTAGACCAAATACAAAGATTTAGATCAAATAACTCCATCAACTGTAAAAGCCAGCAGTCCGTGCTTACGCCAAAGCAAATTCTGAGCTCACTAATTGAGCAATTTCTACCTCTAGTACTAAGAAAATTGGTAGGAATCATGAGCCTCAGAGCAAGAACTTTGGAGTAGAATGACAAAACAGTGTACTTGTGCATCCCAGTACACAACCTTTGATCAGAATAATCTCCTGAAACGGCAAAATCCTTTGGCCCAATGACCTACATAGTGCAGTAGTGTAACTGCCAGTGCCCCTAAGTATAACAGTTGTTTGCAACTTTAATCACATGAACATCATCTGCTTTCATTAGAGTTTTTTTAGGCTGCATCCTACCACACATGACTTGGAAACTTTTGAGAGAGGAAATAATGGTGCATGCTGGCCTTTGATTTGGTGAATGTGAACGTTAAATGCAGTGCCATAGCAAGGAGAGAAGAAGTAGTGCAGAAGGAAGGCAATGCAACTAGAAGGAGAGACTATTTACCAGGTTAACTAGATGACATAGCTCATATTATAGAGGGTAACATGTATACCACCCTTAATCTATCATAGCAAAAGGAAGGAGAAATACAGAAACAGAAAATTAGACTGCTCTTATCCTTGCAAATACTAAAGTGGAGTTTATTGGCCTGGGTCCACACACTTTTGTACTTCATGGAATATGAACTCTGTACTTTGGGGCCTTTTGATTACTAATCACAGAAAGTTTATTACAAGCATTATCATCTGAGTGCAAAACAGTTCAAAGAGGACAGATAAAGGTAAATTCTAAACATAAAAACAAAGAACCAGAACAAAGATGACAGATAAAAGCCCTAAGAAAGGAAGGCAAAGATCGCAGAAGACAGACAAAACCCTAGGATTCCCAGGCTGGCTGGGACTGTCATGCGTCTTTCATCATGCTGGCGGTGGTGTTCATCTAGTACCTCCAGCACCGCTAGGAAAAAGCCCACCAGAGCTTTCTTATAGACGTGATGGTGTAAACAATTAGATCTTCTGTTTCTTGAGTGCTTGTGGAAGAGGCAGTTTTATGTTAGCACTCCATACCCAAAGCAATGAAAACCTCATAATAGACCAGAATGCCTCGTGCCTCCGTTCTGACATGAAGACAGTGCTTTTAAAACATATACTGAATATGCATTTAATCAGTGCTTTGCATTTGTATATCATAGCAGTGAGCTATATTTAGCCCCTTTTCTCATGACCCTGTCTATAGCTTTCCCCAGGACTTTTTCAACATTTCACACTTAAAAAGAACAGGACACAGGTGTCCACCTGTCCATTCACTGGAGGGTAGCCTAATCACTAATGAGACAGTCTAGAGTTTCAGGATTTTGTGTTCTTCTCCTTTCACTTCTCTCCCCCAATGGGTCACTGACTGTTCTTGAATAAAAGAACCTAATAGGCTTGCTTGGATGAGCTTTGCTCTTCCTAAGCATCTCAGACGTGGCTATAGCACTGTCCTAGGAAAAAAAAAAAAGAGATTGAACATCCTCCAGCAGACTTTGGGTGTGAAAATAGATCTCCCACTTGTGCTGCTTTTAGGTAACATCATCTCAGTCCTGACATTTTAAAATTGGTGGCCGGACCTGCATTTTCTGGAGGGACTAGAGTCTGCTACCCAGCTTGTGAAAATGTAACTACTGGATCCCTTGGAAGACCAATACTTCTTCTGGATTCTAAGGAGACTTTGATGTGCGCTAGAGGCAGAGTTGCACAGCTGAGATTTCTGACCAAAGGAACATGCACCAGCTCAATAAAGGCAGTTTCTAGAATATTGCAGTTCAATGTCTGTTTTTCTTGCATATTCAAGACTTTAATCATCACCTTTATCCATCACAGAAATTCAGTAAGAGCTTCAGAACTGATCCTTGATCAGATTATAGAGCTAAAGTCAATGTGAGCGGTAATCCATTTTCTGTGGCCAGTGAACTTGCACTCGTTTATCTCGGGGCCTGCTACGGGCAAACATATGAAAACACTGTAGTATTGTTTTCCCCAGCACTTGCAATCCTGCTTTAAGCAGTTTAATCAACATCTGATCTTAAGTTTCCAACACTATGAGACAATGTTTAAGGATCACCCAACTGAATAATATTGTATTAAAAATAATTTCCAGATGTCTTTAAATACATTAGAGGATAAGTCCCTGAACCTGTAGTAAACAAGTACCAAAGGATTTTATGTAGCAGTGAACGTTAAGAAGATAGCTCTTATCTTTGCATATTTAACTGTATGATTCTGAGTTCATGCATTTGTAGCATCATATTTAGGAGATTTTACAGTTGGCTTAAGAAATAAAAGCAGCGCCATGCTTATTATGGGAGAAATTAATTTGAGGTGAAAATCTTGTTCTGTCATGATTGTTTTCCCTCTGAAGTTTGTGTACCCTCACTCAGAGCACAAAACAGTCTTGTGAGAAGTGCTTGCACAAACCCTTCCAATCCTTCAGTGACTGATCTCCCTCTCTCAGCTTTCACTTCCATTTCTCCTTGTTGACTGGCTCAGTGAAACCAGAATCAAGTCTTAAGGATGAGTCTTCAGCAGAGCACAGAGTAGGAAAAACACATCACTGGTGTGAACTGCTTCCCCCCAGTATATAGAAGGTTCAAGCACAAAGGTTCCTCCCAGCTCTCGGTACATTCGCATGGTGCACTGAGTCTTCTGTTGGTATCTGCGTGTTCTGTAATTACAGACAGAGCTGCACACACTGCTTCCACTAAAAAAATAAATAAATCAGGCAACTCATCTGATCTTATGTGTCCTGTTAGAAGCCAAGCTGAAGAAGCCAGACATCTAATTTCAAAGCAACTTACAATTTCCTCAAAATTTACCTTTGAGATAAGTCTAAGTGCATGCTTGTTGTATTGGGTTTGTGTGGCCAGGTTTTGGTAGCAGGGGCGGGGCTACAGGGGTGGCTTCTGTGAGAAGCTGCCCCTATGTCCGATAAAGTCAATGCCAGCCGGATGCAAGACGGACCCGCCGCTGGCCAAGGCCAAGCCCATCAGCGATGGTGGTAGCGCCTCTGGGATAACATATTTAAGAAAGGGAAAAGTTGCTGCGCAGCAGCAATTGCAGCCAGAGAGAGGAGTGAGAAGATGTGAGAGGAACAACTCTGCAGACACCAAGGTCAGTGAAGAAGGAGGGGGAGGAGGTGCTCCAGGCGCCGGAGCAGAGATTCCTCTGCAGCCCGTGGTGAAGACCATGGTGGACCATGGTGAGGCAGGCTGTCCCCCTGCAGCCCACGGAGGTCCACGGTGGAGCAGATACCCACCTGCAGCCCGTGGAGGAGCCCAGGCTGGAGCAGATGGATGCCCAAAGGAGGCTGTGGCCCCATGGGAAGCCCACGCTGGAGCAGGTTTGCTGGCAGGACTTGTGACCCTGTGGGGGACCCATGCTGGAGCAGTTTGTGAAGAACTGTAGCACGTGGGAAGGACTCACATTGGAGAAGTTCATGGAGGACTGTCTCCCGTGTATGGGACCCATGCTGGAGCAGTTTGTGAAGAACTGCAACCCCTGGGAAGGACTCACGTTGGAGAAGTTTGTGGAGGACTGTCTCCCGTGGGAGGGACCCCACGCTGGAGCAGGGGAAGAGTGTGAGGAGTCCTGCCCCTGAGGAGGAAGGAGTGGCAGAGACAACGTGTGATGAACTGACTGCAACCCCCATTCCCCGTCCCCCTGTGCTACTGCAGGGGAAGAGGTAGAGAAAAATCAGGAGTGAAGTTGAGCCTGGGAAGAATGGAGGGGTGGGGGGAAGGTGTTTTAAGATTTGGCTTTTATTTTCTCATTATCCTACTCTGATTTGATTGGTAATAAATTAAACTGATTTCCCCAAGTCAAGTGTGTTTTGCCTGTGACAGTAATTGCTGAATGATCTCTCCCTGTCCTTGTTTTGACCCATGAGCCTTTCATTATATTTTTTCTCCCCCTGTCCAGTTGAGGAGGGGCTGTGATAGAGCGGCTTTGGTGGGCACCTGGTGTCCGGCTGGGGTCAACCCACCACACTCGTCTACTTAGCCATCAACACAAAAGAATTTCAGTATTGAGTATTGAGCTACCTGAATGCTAAGAATTGTTTTGCTTGGTATAATGTCAAGGCTGACATTGGCACATGCATACTCTTTTCACTAACAGGGAGAAAATGCATTCAAACAGCAGGGAAAGCAGATCTGACTTTGCAATACGTTCCAAAATATCATTCACTTGCCTAAGCTAAATGAGGTTTTATCAAGATCTTAAAAAAAAAAAAAAAATTAACAGAATTTCTCTCTTTTCTTGCATGCTTTGATCAGCTGTGAGGAAATTAAAAAGGCCATTGCTGTTTGGCTTTAGCACTAAAATCCTATTAAGATGAATGGTGCAATTAACACCTCTGAAAGCATTTGCTTGACCGTTCGTACAGTCCAGTATATCATCTTGCTCAAAGTAAGATTTTTTTATAGTTGGCATTTATAAATATCAATAAATGTCAGAGATATTAAGTAGAAAAGTTGTTCTAATGTACAAAATGCAACCTATAGAGAATTTTTTTCCTGACAAGACCACATAGCTTTTCACTATCCTGGCCTGAACTGGAAGCTCAAATATCATCACTCTGGAGCTAGAAGGACTGCACCCAAGTTTTGATTTTTTAAGCACATTAGCTTAAAAATAAATTTAAAAAAATTGAAACTTTGTTTTACCTATTCCTAGCTGCTCAACTGTTAATTTTAGTTAAAAAGCCCTGTTACAGTACAGTAGAATCAAACTATATTCTAGTATTAAAGTGTGTGTCTACTCTTTATATTGAAAAGAAGATACACAAATATGGAGGAGAATTTAGGCAGGTACTGCAGTTACGTAAGAGTTAATATCTGAGCTTGATTAGGTCTTAAGTAGTTTTTGGAAAAGCTCAATCAGTTACAGCAAGGGGTGTTTGCCCAAATCTTTTGGAAATAATGTATTTATAGATATTTGATATATCTTTTATATATCTTTTCCCAAGACAGGAAGTTCAGAATATATGAAGTCAGGTGCTTTTTTGTGTGTACATCTACTACTGCCTATTTAGGACTACTTTAGAAGACGAACTGCTGTATTCAGCAGTAGTCACCTACCACAGTTCATCATTCAGAAAGGGACATAGGGAAGAGCTCAGTACTCCATCATCACGCTTTGGATGCTATCTGGAGTCCCAAGCTGGCTGAGGGTGTTGCAGCCCCCAGTAAACGTACCCAGTGACAGATAGATAGAATTGCTGGGATATGAAGTCAGGCATATCCTCCAAGATTGTTGAGAAGATAATTCAGCTCTGACTCATTCAACAGGCTTCACAGGGCTTTCAGAATACTTTTCTATAGATTATCTGTCTTCAGGAGCAAGAAAAAGAAATTTGAAGTGATATCAAGGAGGTCTGGCAATTTTACCTCCTGCTTTTCTTGAAGCACAGGAAGAGAGGACAATCTGAGAAATTGGTATGCGCAGGAAAATAAAAGCAGATTGCTTAGAGAGGTTCCCTTTATTGAGCTTTTTTGAAAGCTTTCATAGCTCCACAAGACAGATCTCTTAAATTTGTAGTTCCACCAGGTCAGTGTTCACTAGTGCAGGGATCTCACTGACTTTATACTGCAGCTTGTAAGGCGCAACGATAACGCTTAGTATCCAACCAAACTAAAGATCAGACACAGCTTACCCAAACAGTTAGTTTGAAATAGAATGGGTTGGGGCTCAAATGGTTCCCTCAACAGTGATAACAGAAACCTAGAGCATCTGCAGTCAATGTTGAGCACACAGATGCCAAAGCAAGCCTTATTAACAGCTTTATGTTACTCCTCCTTCTCACTCCTGATAGGAGTAAAAGCTCCAACAATAACCTGCCAATGTTAGTGAGATATATATCACTCTCTCAGTCCCACTTTTCCTCTATGAAAATCAAATCTTCTTATACAAAGAGGAAACAAGCAGGACTTTGGAGTAAGCAAGAGGAGACCTGCAGTCTGTGCTCATTTGCAATACAGTTCGAGACATCTGGAAGTTTCCTGTTTACTAACACAGATTACGCAATTTCTATTTTCCACATTAAACATCTTTACTTCAATATTCAGTATTCTGTATTACAGAGGTACATATCCTACTTCTTGTTAACACAATTAATATTGGTATTCCAGTAGCAACTAGTTATAGGTTTATGAACATGAAGAGAAAAAATAGAATAATTATATTTCTTGTTAAGGCAGTTAAAAAATTGTTAATATATTCCTCCTATTAAACCAGGTAAACCATAACACTAGCAGTAGTGTAACACAGAATGTACCTGTTAGAGATCACTGATTCAAAAGCTTTTATAGCTCAGTTATACATTATGTATGTGATAAGAGACTTGCCCTTCCAGCTTAATCAAGATTGTTTGGACTGCAAATACTCTCTATTCTCATATTACTGAGAATATACATATACAAGTACAAAGAAATGTTACATAAAAATTATGTAACTGAAAATAGGAATCAGCATTGATCCACTTAATGTTTAAATACTGCAGTTCTGTAGTAGAAACCAGTTAATATTCAGTGGTCATGTAAAACATCTTCCAGAGAGCTAGAGGTGTGCCTGAAGTGCATCAGCTTCTGAGGGGAGAGGTCAGTAAAAGTATCTCTTCATAAGGGCTGCTTTAAAATGAAGACCTGGGGGTTGTGTTTTTGCTAGCAATTAACTGACTTTCTGTACTTTCCATGAGAAATCCCTGTCCTAGATTCATTATCAGTGTTTCTCAGCGTATGCCTAACAGAGCTTTAGCATAAAAACCCCAGCCATAGCGCAGATGCAGATGTTTTCAGGGCATAGTTCCTCTGGCAGCCCAGCCTTTCCTTCAGCAGCCCCTTTCCAGCCCCGTGCAGGCTGGAGCTCCAGCCTCTCTCAGCCCTCAAAGACCTTGTTCCATTTGTTCCCTCCGTCTTCCAGTCTCTGTTCACAGTTAGATGATCACAAAGGTAACAACAGATTACTTCAGCTGAAGCAGAATTCTTAGCGAGAGTATTCACACACAGCTCTTTCTACTCTGGAGATCATACCCTTTGATAGTAAGCCTTCATACAGATGCAATAAATCCAGAATATATTCTGTGGAAACATAAAGCTAACTGTTATTCTTTAAAGGCAACTATACTTCAGAGAGTATCACTTATGAAGAGCACTTATACTGTAGGTACAATTCTTATTAAATGTGTTTTCTCCAAAATAAGAATTAATCCCTTACTCATTAAGTATCAATTTGGTTTTCTTTTAGCCTTCCTTTCTATAAATTATTTCATTAAAAAGGATTATATGAAACTGGTATTATCGTGTCCTCTTGGTATCAGTACTGTATTTTGTAAACCACACTTTCATAATTAAGCAGCATAAGAGGTTCAACATATTCACCCTCTGTGACTTACAATTTGAAGTCTTGGCTGGTGTGGGGCAGGGAGGGTTGTGGGGTTTGTCCTTTCCCGTCTCACAAGTATATCTTATGGCATGATCACACCTCAGAACAGGGCAGATTCCAAAACTAGCTTAAAATGGTCTCTCTATGTTGAGGGGTGCTTTACTGTGATTAAAATATGTGCTTATGTCCTAAAAGACCTTACGTTCGAGTGACGGAGCTGACGTACCATGGGGCATTGCCCTGTTGCTCACCAGCACTGGAGCTGGATATCCCTGCACGCTCTGGGCTATGACACACTCTTCAGAAGTCTCTAAATTACCAGTTTCTCACTGGATTCTCACCAGAAATCTTTTTAGAGCTACATGGAAGGGAGAATGGGCCAAGGTCATGCTTGCAGACAGTAGACCTAGAAAAAGAAAGGACTAAACTCCAATTTCACTGCTCTGATTTTATGTTGTCACATAATAGCAGAGCTTCATTTCCTGCCTATAAATTGAAAAGCTTATTGCAATGCATTTTTGCAAGCATAATCACATACCCATGTAATTCAATCCTTACTGTATTTTGTACCGTGCATTAAATGAGTTACATTAGAAAACAAACTCGATGGTTGTTAGTTGTTAACACATTTAGGGAATTAAATCAAGCTTAAAACCATTGCCGAAGCATTTGACACAAATCTCAAAGGCAAATCTTAATACAAATCCCTATCATGTACCCTGTTCTGTGGTTCCTTATTACCTCTTTGGGTAGGAAAGGGAGTGCATGCCAATTTACTTATACTGAAAACAGCTTCTAATAGAGTTGTGCACCCCTCATAAATAATGTTTTGCATGCACCTCAGTAAAAGTGTGTGTGTGGGGGGAGGCAGATAAATCCTCTTCTCCAGGGAAGCAGTTGGGCACAATTCCAAGGACAGCTTTGTCTTCATTTCGCCCCAGAACAGCAGGGACTGACCGAGGTACTCTGTACATCCAGAATCCTCATCTGCAGACGTTCTGGGTCTACGGACTGTGCAACACAAGGCCATGAAGTTCTAGCCACCTGTAGTCTAAATTTCAAGAGAAGAACGTGTTGCCTGTGGTCTGACAGACTATTCAAAAAAATGCCTAACTAGCAAAACAGTTTAACAGAAGCAAAAGGATTGTGGAGATCATATATATAGAATGCAGGCAAAGCCTTTAATATGCACTCAGCTTCAACATATGATTACCCATGTATCCTACCCACAGCCCTCCACCAGCAGCACCTGTCTCAGATATGATCTTTGTTTCCCCTGAAACATACACTCAGGCAAGAATATTTATTCCTTACTGCCCCAGTATAAGCAGTTGTCACCCTCGAACCTCATCAGACCAATTCTTTTATTCACACTCTATAAAAATTTCATGCCATTGCTTCCTGCTATGCAAGGGAGGTGTAACCACTAGAAAAGGGGCCTGAACCTCTGGGTCTTGCACGGTCCAGTCAGGTACAATTTAGTTCTTCCCTTTCCAGTTCCCTCAGTTTTTGGCTTATTGTCTTCTCTTGGTCTAAGTGAGTTTACACACACATTCTTCACTGGCAGACACATCTCCTTTTTTATCTCCAGTATGACTAACGTGAAATGATAAAGTACTAACTTAGCAAGACTGGTTGGCGTTCTCCAGGCTCGCCAATGGGAAGATACTTTGCTTAAATCAATTTGTACAATACTCAAAAAATCAGGTGGAGAGTGCAGGGAAGTAAGAAAGATGTCAGTTATCTTGGTACAATTTTCTTCTCCATCATGAGAGAGTCAATTATGTCTCTGTTTCTAGATCTGTGAAATTCTTTGTAACATGGACCATTATTAGAGCTTTATGAAAGACAAAAGAAAAAAGGAAACCATAATGCTTTACGCAACAGAAGCCGTGATCCAACAGATGAGTTTAGGTCTCTGGGATCCATGCAAACACTTTCTACAAATTTCACAGCCTAATACTTTGTGGTGGGTTTACCCTGGCTGGATGCCAGGTGCCCACCAAAGCCGCTCTATCGCTCTCCTCCTAAGCTGGACAGGGGAGAGAAAATAAAACAAAAGGCTCATGGGTCGAGATAAGGACAGGGAATCTCCAGGGAATCACTCAGCAATTACCGTCACAGGCAAAACAGACTAGACTTGAGGAAGAAAATTAATTTATTACCAGTCAAATCAGAGTAGGATAATGATAAATAAAAACAGATCTTAAAAACACCTTCCCCCCACCCCTCCATTCTTCCCGCGCTTAACTTCACTCCCGAATTTCTCTACCTCCTCCCCCTGAGCGATGCAGGGGCACAGGGAATGGCGGTTTCTGCCGCTCCTTCCTCCTCAGGGGGAGGACTCCTCACACTCTTCCCCTGCTCCAGCATGGGGTCCTTCCCATGGGAGACAGTCCTCCATGAACTTCTCCAACGTGAGTCCTTCCCACGGGCTGCAGTTCTTCACAAACTGCTCCAGCACGGGTTCCTTCCACAGGGTGCAGTCCTTCAGGAACAGACTGCTCCAGCGTGGGTCCCCCATGGGGTCACAAGTCCTGCCAGCAAACCTGCTCCAGCATGGGCTCCTCTCTTTCCATGGGTCCACAGTTCTGCCAGGAGCCTGCTCCAGCGCGGGCTTCCCACGGGGCCACAGCCTCCTTCGGGCGTCCACCCGCTCCGGCGTGGGGTCCTCCACGGGCTGCAGGTGGATATCTGCTCCACCGTGGACCTCCATGGGCTGCAGGGGGACAGCCTGCCTCACCATGGTCTTCACCACGGGCTGCAGGGGAATCTCTGCTCCGGCGCCTGGAGCACCTCCTCCCCCTCCTTCTCCACTGACCTTGGTGTCTGCAGAGTTGTTCCTCTCACATCTTCTCACTCCTCTCTCGGGCTGCAATTGCTGCTGCGCAGTAACTTTTCCCCTTCTTAAATATGTTATCCCAGAGGCGCTACCACCATCGCTGATGGGCTCGGCCTTGGCCAGCGGCGGGTCCGTCTTGGAGCCGGCTGGCATTGGCTCTATTGGACATAGGGGAAGCTTCTAGCAGCTTCTCACAGACGCCACCCCTGTAGCGCCCCTGCTACCGAAACCTTGCCATGTAAACCCAATACACACTTCCAGAAGCACAATTGTTTTTCTGAGAAAATACAGTCTCCCTTGTGAAAACAAAACTTCACTCAATGTTGTGGGGATTTTTAAAATCTCCTTATATAAAAAAAAATCTTTAAAACAAATAATGTAATATTTCTTTAAAAGGCAGTTTTAGAAATCGTTTATTCTATTTATTTTAAAATCTAATATCTTTAAGTTGCAGTTACAATTAGTGCAGGAACCTTGCAATAATAAGATTGCGTAGGAAACAGGGATTCATAATAAAGCATTAGTTCCAACTGATAATTGCTGTGAGTCACTTCTTTTCACATCCAGCCTTTCACCATTGTGTTCCTAATATCCAAAAAACCAAGTAGCAAAGTTTATTTTGTACTTTTTAAACAGGCAAGCTAGGAGAAGGAAACCACAGTCGTCGTGTCGCGTCCTCCCCCCCCGCCCCGAACCACAATGTGCCAACTACCAAGTTTTGGGAGGAGATGGGGTAGGGAGTTGCTCTGGACTACTAGACCAAACCAGAGGAAGAGATTGTATGCGAGGGCAGGCTGAAGGACCCACACCAGTAATTACTTATTCTATACCCACCACTTGTCACTAGGTTAGCAACTGGCAGCTTCCTGAAATACAATTCTGCTGATTACACTGCTTCTGAGGAGGGACTCAGAGCTGAAACCTCCCACCTATGGTCACACTGCACCTCCTCCAGGAGCCTCCACCCGCTGTGCTACCTAGCATGAGCACAGGCATCTCACTTTTCCCATAGCAACTTGCAAAAGCCCCAAACAAGGGCTCTTTGGGGCTCCGTCTCCCCCAGGTTGTCTGGGGCACAGACACCCATCATCCCACCACCTAGCCCTAAATACGAGGCCACAAGTTAGCACCACAAGACACTGGCAGATATCAGAGCAAGAGTGCATAGGAATTTTACACCAGCAGCTGGACCTCTGGAAGCTGCAGCCCTTAGCTCTGTTGGGTTTGGCAGCCCCAGGAGAGCACTGCAGCTCCTGTGAGCCTCACAACTCCATCCCAAAATGTTTACATGGACCTAGAACTTCCTCACTACCCCTCAAAGAGCCTAAATGCAAGTTTAGGCAGGCAAACTGCTGCCAGAGAACAGCAGTCTCAAGAGCTGCTATCAGTTCGCTCTGCCATCTCCATGCCACTTGGCTGAAGCTCTGGACCTCCTTTTTGTTGGTATGAGGCACATGGGGAGTTGATTTTATAAGTCCCAGCCTTGAGACTCCAACTCACAATACCAGATATGCACATCAGTGCCCTTATACCACTGAGAACAAAAAACATACTTTGCTATGGCCCATGACAATTGATCTCCCAAGCACAGGTGGGAGACAAAAAAGACTAGATGACCTGCATCCCTTGCCTCCACATTGCACACCATTACTCCTAACCAACCATTAATAGTGCAACCCTCTCTCTGCTTACAGTACATGGGTGTGAAAATATAAGCAATACATACATATATGAGAGAACATGGGTGAGCAAGATCAGTTTTGCTTAAAACTTGCCCCTCCCATAAAAGCCTGCAATGCATTCTATTACATTCATTTCCTACATGCAGATCTCACATGAACCCTTCTCATTTTTTCACCCTTCTTCCAAGTCTGCTTGCCTACCTTCCACATCCAACAGCCTTCCCTCAGTGCTCTCCAAGCTGCCTCTCTCACTGCTGGTTCTCCACAGTGACCCCCCAGCACCTTCACCTACTACTCACTCATGCCTTGAGAGCTCCCTTTTAGAGCAGTTGTGCCTAATTGGCAATTTGGGCAAGAGGAGGAAGCAGGCTCCTTTTAACCCTTTCCAGGCTGCTACAGGGGGAAGAAAAAGGTGCTTGTACCTCCACATGGGTTACTACGTGCCAAACTTGAGCTGTTACTGTAATTGTATTGCAAAATGGGCTGGTCTTGACTGCTGGGGTGAAGTACGCAGAAAGCAGGAGAACTTCTCTGTGGGCTAGTGAGACTGATGTGGCAATATAGTGTTCAGCTCTGCTACTCCCATTTTTTAAAAGAATGTTGCAAAATCAAATGAGTGCAAAGAATTGTTGTGAAGTGATTCAAGGGCTGGACGAAATTCCTCACAGTGAAAGACTTTAATAGGTAGTTTATTTATTTTGTCAACAAAGAGCCTGAGAGGAACATTGACTACAGCATATAGCTGTCTGCATGGAAACAAAAAAAAAAAATCAGTATTAATGATCTCTGTAATCCAGAAGTACAAAACAATTTAAATGAGAAGGCTCATGTTTTAACTTTGCATGAAATGTAATTTTCAAGAAACCACCCACGAAGAAAATTAATGTATTCCATTTTCAGTTTTCATCTTCATTATTTCGGGTGTTATAACTTGGTAGCACTTTCTTTTTTTTATTCATATAAAAATCAATATACCTCTGTGCCATCAATAAAAATGATTATCTTAAAATTATAAATATTAGAATGTATATTTATTAAATACAGAAAAATGAGGCAAGTATGTGAGCCTGGTTACTTGACTATTAATTACAACTTTGGCAGAAACCTAATTTTTAATAGCTTTTCTAGAAAGGACTGTAAGTTTCTAAAGAGATTTTAGGTCTAAGAGGCAGGGAGGGCTAGAAATAAGCTCCTTCTCAGGGGAAATAGAGGCAAAGTCATGTACTTTCCGGTTTGGATGTTAATCAATTTATGGGAGATTCCTAGAGAGTCTGATTAAAAAGTTAATGGGTTTTCTCCCTGGCAGATCTCCTTAGAAAGTCTACTGAATATCCATGGGGAACTTAAATCATCCTTCCAACTGTATTTTTAAATCGGTGTTCTTGAAATATCTCAGTAGAGAAGGTGTTCTGTATTAACTTCTGTAGTTATGACGATAGTTTCTCAAGCAGTCTACTGGTTTAATCTTTATTAAACCCTGTAAAGATCTTTCCAAGAGAGCTTAACCATGGTTGAAATCATGTCAGCTTTTGCATAATTTTACATAATTTTACCTTCTTCATGATGTGCCGAGAGGAGCTGGCAGCTGTTTCTTCCCTCTGGAACGGCGCGCTGTCCGTCATTGCGCAGGTGACACCAGGCGTGGTGATGCGCCTCGACTGAGCAGGTCCGCGTTGAGCCCTGGCCTCCTGCACAGACAGGCTGAGGACACAGCTGGATGGAGCTCAGCGCAGGTATCTTCCAGGACACACGCTGGTGTGTTTCTCTCTTCGAAATGAAGTCATGAGTGTGGGGATGTGGCTGGGTAATAGGCCTGGGTGCTTGGAAAAGCTGGGAGATCCCCAGGTTAGAAATGGCCATTGCAAGTGCCCTCTCCTTTCTAACTCAGCCCCAAGGAGCTGTACCTACAGGTCCTTTCCTGCCTTCACACAAGATTTTCTGTGTTACTTTGCAGGGAGCATGTAAAAAGTTTGATGGGGAGTTCAACGGGCACGTTTTTGGGTGCTCCTAGCTCCTCCCTGACTTCTAAATCCAACAAACTCCAGCCAAGTGAATGCACTTGCCAGAGAGCACGGCTGCCACCTCAGCAAGCCAGCCTTTGCTCCCAGCAAGGGATGCCATGGGTGCCAACGCTATCAATGTTCATCTTGGCGTGACTATGCTTCTGGAACCTGCCATGGAGAGACAGAAGCAAAAACACTGCAGGTCTCCACACCACCCCAGGCACGTCCTTGATCTGCCTTTCTGTGTTCTGTTTGGCCAACAACCTGGCTTATAACCTGTTGTTTTGTGACAAAATCTCTAAAATAGTACCTAACGGAAATAACAGACCAGGTCTGGCTCCTGGAGGTGTTTTGCCTATGTAGAGGACTGCCTTTGATGGCTCTTCGGAAAATGGCAACGGGCAACGTGGAAGTATATGTGCAATGCTGCTAAAACCTAAAAGAGAGCAGTGGTGGACTGGCAGAGGAAAGCATCCATACTCTCTCAAGCCTGGGATTTAATTACAGCTTTGCCTGTGCTCCTATATTAGGTAAAGCTTTAGTAATAATATTGTCCATCCACTTTTAAAATTCATGCTGCAGTACTTGCCCCAGTGACCAGCACAGCACAGCACAGCACAGCAGCAGTGCAATCCACCAATTAATGAAAAACTTCATAAAGAAACATCAAATACAAAAAAATGCCTCTTTTGGACTGAGGATGCAAGAAGACAGGGCTGTGACAGCATTGCAGGTTCACAAGGGGTTCAGGCTGACATTTTTAATCTTGAAGCAATATCTACAAAGTTGTAGCTGTCTTTTAGTGGGAGGTAAGACCGTTTGTGGTGTTAGATTCTGTAACACACAACCTGGTGGCTGAAGGAAAGGCCCCCCCCAACCCCAGCTCTGAAGAACAACTTGCATCTCTGTTGGTCTGTTTTTTACGGAGAGGGCAGGAGACGCTTTTGTACTTCTATGACTCTCTGCACTGTGGTTACCAGGGTCCCCATCGACCACGTAGTGACAGGAGAGTAAAAATGATTAATGAAGCAAATTCTCCCTTTTTACCTCACAATGAAGTTCTGGATTTAGGCATGTTTCTATAGTAACAATAATGTCTTCAGAAGAATTTGTTGATTTATCTCCTGGATTAATTCTATGGAGTCTTACAATATTTGGAATTTAAAGCATCTTTCTGCTCCACAGAAAGCAGATTGTTGTTTCCCTCATAAAGAACAACCAAAATCAAAGAACATTTTGACTGGCATTTAATATTACTAAAATAGGACATTTTTACAATTCTGTAATGCCAACAAACACCCCAAACCAGCCCTCCCCACCCCAAAATAACTAAGCGTGAGAGGAATTTCTGTGAAATATACCTATAAGACTGGGGGGAGAGACTAGTCTTTTTCATTTGGTAGAGTATGGCAACGTCTCATGACAAGGAAAAAAGAAAAGGTGTTTTTTCTAAAAAGCATGGAAAAAAAAGATAGGCTCCCTAAAACCTGCAGCATTTTGAAGTGTTTTAGCCGTGAAAACGAAAAAAAAAAAAAAAGCTATTCTAAAAGATGTTGGAGACTATTCTGGCCTTTATTTTAAAAACTGTACCAAGTCTGGACATGGTCCTGGGCAACCTGCTCTAGCGGACCCTGGTTGAGCAGGGAGGCTGGAGTAGATGATCTCCAGAGGTGCCTTCCAATCTCAACTGTTCTGTGATCGGAGGGTTTTATCTTCTGCCTTGCCTGCTGCTTTCTGCAGCAGTGTTCCCACACACCTCAAAGCTGTAAGACCAGGCCAAGACTTCTTGTTACACATGCTCATTTTGTGCAATGCTGGCCACAGGGGACAGAAGCTTGTCAGCTAGTGGGAGGCAAGGAGAGACACATAAAGACATTACAGAGGACGTGCAGAAGTCACCAGGGAAAACACAATTCTTCTCATTACCTGGGAGGAGGTAACACCCAGCAGGCTGCAAGGCGAGCAGCAGAGCTCTGGCAGATGTGCTGTACACTGCCGTGGGACCTCACGTCTGCTCTCCAGGCAGCCCTGGGGCTGTCGTGCCATCTTCTGCTCCTGCAGGGATCTGAAACAGATAGAGCAAAGGCTGAGGTGGCTCACCGGGTGGGTTTAGGAGGTCTGCCAGTAATATGCAGAATCCTCTGATATCCTAGATCCCCTTAAAGCACTTGAGCTCTTCTCCATCTCCAGTTTTCAGTATCACGTAGCTGTTGGTTGATACACCTAAACAGATACATACATAGATAAACATACACATTTTACCAACTTGAAAAAAATACGGTCAAACTGTTGCATAAAACCTAGGAATAAGCATTACTAAATGACCTAATGGAATATTAACACACCCCCCTTTTCATTATTATTAGTCAAGTGTATTAAACTTGCAGAGAAACACAAAGCAGTCAGAAAGGTATAGTTTCTGAACACAAATAGCAAGCAATAATGCCTTATGTATTGGGTTTACGTGGCAAGTTTTTGGTAGCAGGGGTCTACAGGAGTGGCTTCTGTGAGAAGCTGCTAGAAACTTCCCCTATGTCCAATAGAGCCAATGCCAGCCGGATGCAAGATGGACCTGCCGCTGGCCAAGGCTGAGCCCGTCAGCGATGGTGGTAGCGCCTCTGGGATAACATATTTAAGAAGGGGAAATGTTACTGCACAGCAGCAATTGCAGCCGGAGAGAGGAGTGAGAAGATGTGAGAGGAACAACTCTGCAGACACCAAGGTCAGTGGAGAAGGAGGGGGAGGAGGTGCTCCAGGCGCCGGAGCAGAGATTCCTCTGCAGCCCATGGTGAAGACCATGGTGAGGCAGGCTGTCCCCCTGCAGCCCATGGAGGTCCACGGTGGAGCAGATACCCACCTGCAGCCCGTGGAGGACCCCACGCCAGAGCGGGTGGACGCCCGAAGGAGGCTGTGGCCCCATGGGAAGCCATGCTGGAGCAGGCTCCTGGCAGGATCTGTGGCCCCGTGGAGAGAGGAGCCCACGCTGGAGCAGGTTTGCTGGCAGGACTTGTGACCCCGCGGGGGACCCACGCTGGAGCAGTCTGTTCCTGAAGGACTGCACCCTGTGGAAGGAACCCGTGCTGGAGCAGTTTGTGAAGAACTGCAGCCCGTGGGAAGGACTCCCGTTGGAGAAGTTTGTGGAGGACTGTCTCCCATGGGAGGGACCCCACGCTGGAGCAGGGGAAGAGTGTGAGGAGTCCTCCCTCTGAGGAGGAAGGAGCGGCAGAGACAACGTGTGATGAACTGACCACAACCCCCACTCCCCATTCCCCTGCGCCGCTCAGGGGAGGAGGTAGAGAAATTCGGGAGTGAAGTTAAGCGCGGGAAGAATGGAGGGGTGGGGGGAAGGTGTTTTTAAGATCTGTTTTTATTTCTCATTATCCTATACTGATTTGATTGGTAATAAATTAAACTAATTTCCCCAAGTCAAGTCTGTTTTGCCTGTGACAGTAATTGCTGAGTGACCTCCCTGTCCTTATCTCGACCCATGAGCCTTTTGTTATGTTTTCTCTCCCCTGTCCAGCTTAGGAGGAGAGTGATAGAGAGCGGCTTTGGTGGGCACCTGGCATCAACCCACCACAGCTGAACACAGAGAGAGATCCTGAACCATGTGAAAGGAGCCATGACAACTGCAATATACTCTGATTTTCTGCATTTTGTAGTCTGTAAATACTTTCACTTATGCTCTGACAATAGTATCAATCTGGGCGAGCAAAAACTGTCACAATGAGTATTAAGAAACAAGTAACCTGGGAAAGTGGAGAAAAAAAAAAAGTAATTCTCTGCTCGGGAGCACCCGTGGATATGACAGAAGTCAATGTCATGGCTCCTACACATGGAGTCAAATATCTTTGCAGGGATGATTTTGCAGCCATACAATCTTGGGAATAACTCCATGTAAGAGAACTTGGAACTGTTTTTCCTGGGTTTAAGTATATTTCTTTGTAGAGTTTTCAGGATAATGCTCAGAGACTGCCAATCACATTTACGTCACCTCACAGAAAACAGAATTTCTGCCATGATTTCGATTATTACTTTCAAATATGCCCAATCCTCTATGTGCTACTTGTTTCTAAGCTGGCAATGTGCAAGATTTCAATCTAATAAACTGTTTTCTTCCTTTTCAGATCCACACTTTTGCTATTTGAACGCAGGTACATAACAACTGAAAACTTATGAAGACTGAAGACCAGTTGAAAACTGGTATGAAGACTGAAGCCTACTGTGTCTATCTGTTTCTTCATACAGTTTGAGCAGTATGTCCCAAGGCTTTGGATTTTCCACCTTCAGCATCTTTTGTGTCAGAGTCCATAAAATAGGCTGAAGAATTATATTTCATCTCAGCATTTTTACTGAACTGGAATACACTTGAAATTTTCTCATCTCCTAAAAGAAACGTGCTATAGAAGGTGTGTGTTATTTTTCTATATGTAAGAAACATCGGTATAGCTATATTTTACTTTGGATAATAAAAGTAAGTTGGAGAAGTGGAGGGACAACTTCACAATGACCATGTATAATACAATATTCATACTGATATGGATAGAAACCTTAAGTATCAGTGAAATCCTGGGAAATAGGCAGAGATCAGATTTCTTCCTGAGAAAATAGTCTGTTTTATTTGAAGACTGTTACTTGTTTTTATTAGTATTCATAAGAGTATTTAAGCATTCGCTGTTCAATGTGTATGTTCTCTTTCTAGCTTATCTTCTCCTTACTGCCTGAAATAAAACCAGTGCTCTCCAAATGGATCAGTTGTGATTAGGTGTGCAAACCAAGACAAAGTGCTAATAATACCTGTCAAGATAGCTCTACACATTTCTATGGGATGAATCAGAATTGTGGTGGGCAGTAAGAATCTTTTTGTGCAGTGTCCCCACATCTGCTTAGACCAAATGCTGGTTACTTCAGCCAGGAGGGTCCTGCTTTTCAGCACTTCTCTTCTACAGGTCCATTTGCAACTTTGTGAAAAGTTACATTTTTTTCCCTCAAGACTATCCTAGCTGAGTGTTGGTGCGAGCAAACGCTTTGGAAGGGTATCCCAGCTGCTCTCCAAATAGTGAACATCCCAACCCACTTTCTCCTGAAATCTGTTGGGATCTGGCTTTGAGTCTGGCTCTATCTAACTGAATTCTCACCAGCCTCTGAGGGAGCAGTAAGCTAAGCTGTCCTGTCTATTTTAAGGCATTAGAAAGCAAAACGGTGGGATTTTTAAGCCATGAAGCAAACCAGTTCCAAAGTATATGACCAGCTCAAGGGTTTCAAACTGCCAACATCACATGCAAAATAAAGGACTATGCTGCCTTTCTGTTACGGGTGCCATTTTAATGTATCTCTTCCTTGTCACAAGACTTTTCATGAAAACAACCTTTTATTCAAATAGCATTATCTGAGGGAGGATGAAGTTAAAGAGCCGTGACAGACTGAAGTAAAAAAAAAAAAGATGTCATATTATCAAAAGGAGTCTTGTGTGACTCATTCAGTTATTTCGTGCCTGTATAAACCCATACTTGCATCACATGTTTTCATTGATTTTCATCATATGAAAATAATACTTAATTTTGAGTGTAATGTGTTCTGTATAAAGACAGAAAGATATTTAAAAGTATAATGGTAATCATCTGCCTATAGCACAGAATATTATACCTGGATGCATTTTATTGCCTTTCTTCATGGTACTCTCTGAAGCAGCAGCAGGAATTTGGAGACACAGTAAATCCTCCAAGCAAGAAATAGAATAGATGAAGCAGTTGACTGGCATATCCTGGACAATGCAGGTTTCATTTTTTGATTAAGCACAATTTAATTCATTTTTGGACTACTTATGTGGCAGTGACTGTTCAGTATGGGAAGGTGAGACTTTGCACTTAAAATGATTATACACCAGAGAGTATGTAAGAATAGAGGGCTGGAAAGAAAAGTGTTCGGAAATCAAGAAGTGGGAGAATTAACATTGCCCTTGCAGCCTTATCATGGTGTGCTTATATACACACTTTATTGTGGGCTGTGGCATGTGTTCATAGGCAGCGCTCTGCACAGGACCTTCCTCCGTCAGATCACAGGATGGAGCTGCTCACGGAGTGAATCCAGGCTGTGCAAGGAAAAGGACTTAAAAACAACTCCTATGCCTGTTGTGGGAACTGGAAAGCGCACAGTGGATGACTCAGAAAGGATGAGCTCATGGTTAAGGCAGATTAACGCTGCCCGGGATACAATTTTTCTATCACTGCCTCAGCCACAGACGACTCTGTGAAGTGCCACAAGTCACCCACTGTAACTCTTTGCATGCGCTAATAAGCTGCGCTTGATGTGATCCGGGGGTCAATTTGTCCAAGTACTGAGCTGCGAAGGGTGTTAGCACCCACGGCGCCGAGTGCTCTCAAAAAGCCAGACTGGTCATACTGACCTAGGCACTCCTTAAAACCAAAAAAACCCTGTGTGTGATAATGTGCAGAGGTCCCTCTATATTCAGGATTGCCCTTCCACATGTTTCATCAGGCTAATATTATGAACATGAAGACCACAGAGCTTATGGATTAAAGCTCTCTAATGCCACAAAAATACAAATTTCCACTTTGAAGGCACTGACGTGAGCAGCATGGAGGGGCTGCTATACCTGCTAGCTGTTTTGTTTTGCCCAAACAACACTTTCTAATCTAGCCTGGGACCAGCAGCAGAATGAAAACGACCCTTAAGGTAGCCCTTAGTTCATTTTCTTCAGCTGTTTTCCAGCATCAGTAGCCTCTGTGCTGCTAGAAAAATGCGTTACTTTTGCAAGCCAAACACCAACATATAGGAAGCCTTGGCATTGTGACAGACTGTGAAATTGTAAAACTGCCATGTTGCCTATGGATGCCTTAATGTAGTCTTTATTTAAATGATACTTTGGGGCAAAATATGGGGGCTGTGCAACAACAAATTGCACCCACATTTTCAAGCTACAAGATCTATACTGCTCACCTGGCAAACTCATGCCAGATAGATACTACTTTTTCTTCCATGATCCCCTGATCCATACAAGCTCTGCTCCAACCTCCACTGACTTCAGTGGGATTTAACTCACATTGCAGAGGGTGGCTAAGGTAGGTTTGTATAAACGGTAAGTCAAATTGGTATCTAGATGAAGACAAATAGCATTTAAAGCTTTTTGATTAGTCTTAACCTGAATCAGAAAGGAAAGATTATGCCTTCATATGTAGCTTTTCCTAGTACCCCTCTCTTATAAGCCTTTTTGAGACTGTGCTTTCTCCAGCTTTCCTGAATGCAATCCTTCACATTTCCAAGACCAGTGAGTTTTTTAGGCCAATGGGAGGTAATGATCTTATTTTAAGGACAAGAAAACAGAGGAAGATACGAAAGCTAACTAAAAACCTGGTTAAGCAGACAGAGCTCACGGTTCCTTGCTTATTTCTTTGGGCCTAAATACTTAATGTCAACATGGTCATTCTGCTTTAATTCAGAAAACAGAATTTATATTAAAAAAAAATGAACTGTTAAATACATGCAGCAAAAAATATTAAGAGACCAAGATGACAATACTGGCAATATTCTTTTTATAATAATCACAATAAATTTATGAAATAAAGTATTTTTGTTGTAGCAGGACAATCCTATCTGTTTCAAATGACCGAACAATTTCAGGCCAGACTAACTTTACTAATTTATTGCTGTTGAAACTAAGTTAGCTGTCCAAAGTCTATGCTGTTGAAGAACGCACTAGCAAAGAGACAGAGCTTTAAAACCCACGTACATTGCAGCCTATGACTTGTGAAAGATGTATCAGTAATACTTGTTCATGGGAAGAGCAGAAATCTGAGCTACCTCATTGGTTTCACTTCAGTATGTTCACAAAAGCTAGAAATTCTATTATGATTTTAAAGTTATTTTCAATTGCAAAAATTTTCATTTGACAAACCTTTTTTAAAATATTATTTGTCCTATAGCTACATAATTCTTGCAGAATTTTATATGTATAATATTAATAGAAATCTTTACAGACATTTGGCTAACTTTCAATAAGCTTTCATTTTGGAAGGTGCAGATTCACCAGGCAACCAGGTCCTGTGCACTGCAAACAATTAATGCTCCTAGTAATTCATATACTGTATAAGTTGTTTCTTCTTCAAGCTCATGCAGTGCCTTGGTTGTCTATTCAGTGTATGTTTGATAATCCTAAGAGAAAAGAGCTGCAATATAACCAAAGAGCAACAGCAAAGCTCCTTCAGACTCTTAAAATATATACAGTAGTACAAAGAGTACTCTAAAGTGAGTTTTATTCCAAAATATTTTTCCCCTCTTGTGTAGATCCTAAGATGATAAACCACAGAAATTTTTTTAATGTTTTCCTTGAACCTACCAACCACTCAAGACTATGCCCAGTGCAGTCTCTTTGGCATTTCTCAAGTAGCAAAAGGGATAGAAAATGCTCGTCAGAGTGTGTTGTTTGGCACACAAAGCTAAGTCTGGAGCCTGGTGTTCTCAGAGCGCTACATCTGGCAGCAGGAGATAAGACAGTCTCTGGGGGATAAGAAGCTCTTTACACCCAGGTGTCAGAAGAGTCCTTCTGCATTGAACTTGGCCTTTTTCCCTAGTCGAGGTTCTGAAAGGCAAGCAGAGATTAAGCCAAATTTCCTCGACCAAATGCTGTCACCATGTCCCATAGTGCCCACCAGTGCAAAAGTTCTCACTGCAGCAACAGTTTTGCTTCTCTGGATGTCCTGGTATCACCTGCCTATCTATCTGGACCACCCCAAATTTCTATGGAGCGACCTCCCATGTTACCTACATTGCAGGAAGGGAGGTTGTCATATGGTCCCATCAATATAATGTTTGGACCCTACTGCAGCAAATTTACATACAAGACTGTACAGTGCAGCTGTAATTATGACTAAAGGGGACAGATCTTTCCAGATACATCCATTACATTACAGGCACACCTGGAATTCGATCTACCAAACACAAAACGCCCATTGCTAACAGCTTGTAGCTACTCTGAGCTGGGAAACAAAGGATCATAGTCACTGCAAAGACAGCGTTCATGTAGATGGCTATTGGAACAGTGCCATGGCAAGCTAGTATGAGAAAAGCAATTTTGACCTTCATGAAGGTGCTGGCCAAAAAAAATAACCATCCCAGAAGACATGCAACCAGCAAGAAGACAGCAACCAGCATAACACTGCACATTTGAACACTGCATCAAAATATCAGTGCAACTCACTAGAGGAGAAATACCTCAGCTGTAACAGAACAGCACTGTATTTGCAGCCCAGGCAACAACTGCAGAGACACACTAAGCCTGAGGCAAAGCTAAAGTATAGAGATGTCATTTTGCCATGCATTGATGGGGAAAAGTACAGCAAAGCCGGGCTTGCCAGGAGGTTTTGATCAAGTGTATCAGTGGCTGTGTTGACTGAGTAATGAGTCCAGTCGCTAGGTTTTTAATTACTCCCTGGCCCCCAGTTTGGGGTCCTGAAGTGTAAGATCTAACAGGATGAGAAGACTTCACACGGCTTCCTGGCAGGCGGATTTCACTCAGCTGGTAACGTTTTTCTACAAGGCATCACAGAGCCATGTTGAGTTACTTTGTGTGTGGCCTGAGCTCTTGTGCAAAACTGTTCAAGACTCACATATCTAGGTGGGACTAGATTAATACATTTTACTTTCTCACAGCTGTATATAGCTGCTGAGGCTAGAGGCGAGAATAGGACAAAGGAGACTGAAAATCTGAAATATGGTAGGTAACCATGACTGTCTCTGGTGGGGGCTAGAGCCAATTTGTACAGAAACACTCTGTCATCTGAACAGGATTTATTTGTGCACTGTGGGTGTTAATACAACTCAGAGCCATCTTCACAAGCTGCATGAAAGTCTTTGCACACAGGTACTCTTAGGAAGCCATTACTCTCTCAAAACAACTCCCATTAGTTTCAAAAGGAGATCCAAGCTGATATCACTGGAGGTCACAGACCCATTAAAATTTGCAAATGAAAACCATAGCTTCCCATGAAGGAAATACTTCTACAGAAATGCCCAGCAAATTTAGGCAAAGTTTAGTGCACTCAAGCCTGCTCTGAGATCACAGGAAGTGAGAATAGTCACCATTTTTAAATCAATTGTAGCTTTCATGAGCTAGGTACAATTTTCAGAGCAATCATGTCAATTCTGCAGATAACCATTGTGCAAGTTAAGAATATAAATCGTATGATATAAAGAAAGAGAAAAAGCCAATTCCTTTTGAGTTCACGATTGCAAATGAAAGACAGCAAGAAACATCAGGGAGTCACTTTTCACAGAAGCACAGATAGCAGGGGCTTAATTAGCATCGGATCATATGTATCAGACTGAAAATGTGTAATGAATAGCTAACACTTTCACATGAGACAAGGCTGATAATCTGCTTTATTCTTTCAGAAAACATTTATGTATGTAGAGAAATGATCCCGGCCACAAATAATCACACTGACTGCTGTGACCTGCCAAAAGGATAACTTTGAGCCTAAAACACCTAAAAATGAGCCTTAAAATGTATATTCAATGAGGCTGTAGTTTGTATATGGCAGAAAACAGAACTTTCTGCCAGACCTAGCCACGTTAGAGATGTACATTTTACCTTTAATGATAACAACCTACAGCAATCTTTTGCTTGGATGCTTGGATTTATTTTCCTGGCACCTGACTAAGATGAAGTATGTGTCATGTTTAGGATCTATGCTGGTACATTTTGGGGACAATTTTGTAGAGCTGTATTAACTGCTATAGGTCTTAAAGTTACTTGAATTTTTGCACCAAGATGACAGAAAAGAGAGTGAATGGGTTGAACACCATATAGGGAAGCTGCTGGTGTCAGGGAGAGTTAAATGTATGTAAGTAATCCCATTTCCAGACAAATGAGACACCAGTTAGGGAACACACTTGCATTACTCTTCATCCAGATGTTACAGAATCTACCAGCATGTCTCTAGGGACTTCTCTTCAGCCTGCAGGTCTGGCCACACGGACCAATCTTTACTAACCGTTCTCTCTCGAGTTAATGACCGCTTTCAAGTTTCTCCCCTTTTATCTCAGAGAAGTCTTCCACTTGCAGATTCCTGCTAATTACTGCTCTGGTGATAATATTTTATGAGGACCTGGCTGTCCCCCGCTCCTCCAAACTGTCTCTGCAGACCCACTCTGCAGAGTGAGCCCAGCCCTGGACAAGTATATGTTTACAGTAAATAAAAATTTGAGGCCTCTAACTGGCAGGCCCTGCTCTTCTTTCAGAGCACTGCTGAGTTACCTGTCTTGCTCTGTCATGGTTTCAGTATTTGACATTTCCTACAATGCCTCCCCGCTCTTTGCTTTCCCCATGTTGTTGTGGTTCCTGCTGCACAGCCAGGACAACCAGGGCTCAGCCAAAGCTACCACTTGTCATCCAGCTTGCTCACAGATCAATCTGCTTCTCTTTCCCTGCTATTGTGGGAAATAATCCTTCATTTACCAGTATTCTTCTTCACACAGCACAGCAGAGTGTAGCTCTGAAAACTACTAATTCCTTCCACAGTCCTATAGGAGCTTGTTACTTGTTGATGGAGCTTAGAAATTTACTTACACCTTTTCTACACCGGCACTTCCCCCTGCCTCAGATATTTCTCATAAATCCCTGAAACAGAGCTTTTAAAAGTACAAGGAAACACTTCAGCCAGAAGGATGACAGCTTAGCTTTGTCCAGAACTGAACCTGATTTATGATGTTTGAACAAGACCAAGAATTAAAGCATGGTCTTTGGAGGCTCTGCTCTAAACTGGACAGATCAATCATTTTTATACTTGGATGCTTCTGCTTACCCAATTCATAATGTCTTTAGTTTAACAGCTTAATATTTCTTTGAATAATCATGAGATAAGAAGAGGATTTCAGAATTGCTTCACATCTGTATTAGTAGATTACAGGCTAAGTTGCAGAAGTTCTCTGAATTCAAACTGATCAGGGAATACACAGAGATGTGATAGTTTATCGTTGTGCTTTTCTCCCTAAACATTCAGATCCCTCTCTTATTCACATACATGTGCACCATGATCCAGTCACCTCTTAACCTGCAACTGCAGTAAGCGAATAGATTAAATTTTATACCCTTTTCCTCCCATTTTGAAATCTTTCTTGAATCCTTTTGCACAAGGCATGCTAAGAAAGAGTATTAGCCCTAGAGCAGGTAGTTATATTCCTGCAGTGGTGGTGTTATTATCCTGTACAGAAACAACACACTCTTTCTGCTCATGTGATATTCCCCTGCTTATATATCCTTTGACACAGTGCCAGGCAGATTCTTTATTGTCACAAATAGGTATTTGGATAGTGCTATGGTGCACATCAGAGCAGTGTACTGTGTGATTCCCTTTCGCTCAGGAGGCAAAATACAAATCTATTAATTAATCACATTTCAATCCCTCTCTCTGTCTTTAATATTGATTGACCATAGACTGTTATTGTTGGTTTTTTTAAATTAAATACTGTTTATAGATTACGAGACAGTTCCATACCTGTACCTGTCAGTTTAATATCTTGACTAAATACTCCCTCTGTTCATGCTTCCATTATGCAAATGTCTTTAAAATGGAAGTAAAAACCAGCAATGACATATATTCATACACATATATAAAATATGTATGTTAATATGTATGTTAATAGGTATATTAATATATGTTAAATATGTACTTGTAGGCATAACATCAATCTGAAATAATTACAAATAATTTTTAGACATCAAAAGAATGATTTTAAAAATCTTTATCAACATAGCTATTTTGTGACAAAATCCTCCCCCACTCAGTTTCCCTGAAGCATGTTTGCCTTTTGAGCATTACCCCTGAGCTTTTCTTATTTGTTCCAGAACGACATTCTTTTCCTCCATGAAGCTGTATTGTGATCATGCCTTGCTCATAGGTAGCTGTAGGAATTAATCGTTAAACTGGAAACATTTTTTAGAGATAATTCTATCTAGCAGACACAGAATAATCCGGAGCCGGTTGCAATACCTTGTTTGGAAAAATCATATTTAGAGACTTGACAGGTATTGTGCCATTGGCAGGGATCGCCCTAAGGTATGTGTCTTTAGACTTGAAATTACCCATGATAATACAGATCCTTTCTGCATATGAAGGAGCTGCTTATCTAGGTCCTTCCCCTGATTTGGGCATGGTTGCAGACTCCCTGGCAGCAAGTCCCATCACTGAACCAGAGGTATTCTATGCCTCCCCTTTCAGTTTGTCAATAATTACAGCAGATAACATCACACCCTGTGCAAAGTGCCGGTCCCTTCTGCCTTTCACCAGCTGGTGGTTCACTGGAGGCCCATCTTTTTCCTTTTTAGCTTGGAGAGCGTATATTAAAAAAAAGAAATCCCAACACATTAATAGATCCAGATTTACGTCAAACTGAAGATGATTTCCTAGCATGTTAGGACTTTATGGAAACTGTTTGCATGCAATTTTTACTGGATTTCTTTTTCTATATCAGTGGAAGGGAGGCTTATGAAAGAGTTTCCACATATTATTACACAGAGCAACTTGTTTACAGGAGTTTGTTATTCAAAATCTTCATTAGACACTCAACAGCTAATTTAGATTTCTGAAAACCACAAGCGATCTGCAGCTTTTGAACCTCAGGCTACTTTCTCACTTGAGGCACTTGTTTATGTGATATATATAATGAAGTTTGCAATGGTAACTGCAATCTCAGAAGATCTTCGTTTCAAGAGCTAATGGGATTTATAAATCCTATTTTCACATGCTACTTTTATACACTAGATACACATGAGCGCAGTTTCTGGCTATTTATTTCCAGCTTTTTCATCAGCTGTATGTTTTTACCTCCACTTTTTTTTCCCCGGTAGGAGAACTTCTCCGTGCTTATTAAGTAGATGCACCTCATCTGTGAGTATAAAGTAAGGCGGAAAACAAGTAGAAATAATATATGACTTCCACTGGTCTCCATCAAATCTAGTGCCTTACGGTACTTCCATATTGCATAGACTTTGAGCCATGCTCTTCCGGAAAAAGCAAATGAAGGTGGCTGCTCAGCCTGCCTGTAAGCAACAGGTCGGGGGCAGGGGGGTGGGGGGTTGTGTGTGTGCCGGAAAGCCTCAACCTGAGAAGGTTTAGTTGCGACTAAAGGATGGAAATACCTGCTAGCAGGTCAAACTGAATGCGAAATCCTGTTAAAACTGAAAAGGAGCACTGAGATAGACACATGACCCGAGCAGCGGGACAGGGGGCCTGTGATGGTGAAACCAGGACAGTGCTGGCCTGGGGATGATCTTCCAGTGATTTTTAGGGCAATCAGTGAGCAGATAGACATCTTTTTGACAGGAATCACCCTTCTGAAGTTTAAACTAAAAGGGAACATACTTGACTGGTGAAGAGCAACAGGGTAAGAGCATCTGAAAACTTCAGCCTATCAATTACTTGAAGAGAAAAACACATTCATATAAGAAAATGTGTACAACACTTGGGCTAAGTGAAGGCGGACACACGTCTTTCCTCCAAAGTGATGAGGACACTGTCACTGAAATCAGGAATAAGCCTCTTAACACCAATATAGCATTAAGAAGCAGGCATTCTCTTTATTACAACACTGGATACACGGGGAATCACTCCACCTAACGTGCATGCCACATACAAAAATTACAGGGTTTATATCCAGTTATCTAATTAGTAACAATTAGTAAAAACATGCCTAAGTTTATACTTATTGGCTAGTGATAAACATTTCACTCATTACTGGTCAGTCGTATTTAAATTAACTCTGCTTGGAATGTAGATTAACACGCATGCTCCTTATGGGTGTGGGGAGGCAAGTTTCTTCGGTCTTGAATTGAGTCGGTGGTCGTGCTTCCCCCTGCCGCTTTTACCTTTCCCCTGGTCATGAAGGACTTCTCCGGGTTTGGCTCATTTTGTAATTCAGTCAGCACAGCCAGGGGTACAATAGCGATACTGAGGAACATCGTGCCCTTTTATCACGTATTGTTACTTGCTAATCTTTGATATGTAGGCCTACTTGTCCTTGGTATGCAGACTTCCTCATCTCTGGTATGCAAGCCTGCTTGCTCTATCTGTACAAAGTTTACACAAAGGCGCCCTTCATCAAATTGTCTAAGTCTTTGGTAACAACAGCATAACTATTTTTTTCATAAATAAGTAAAAACGTCTGCCTGGGAAGCAAGTTATAACATCATGTATGCTCAACTAATAGAGAGAAGTCAAGGTGTGAAGGCACGGGTCCCAGACGGGTACTGAGGACATGCTGGAGAACGAAAGCATTCAGATAAGATGCAGAAACAAGCCTCTACCCACTGCATGTGTCACCTTTTGAGGACAAGGGCAGGGAACAGCAAAGCGCCCAAAGTGATCAGGTGAGACATGGGTGATATCTGCTAACATTGGTGCAGTGGAAAGCTGGAAGAAGATATGAGAATGGTGACACCACCCTCCCTCAAGAGTGTGGCCATACCTGATTAATGTGCTTCCTTGCTGCTATTGCAAAGATGGAAAAAGAAGTCTCTGTATCCAGGGAAGAGGCACTCATACCCATTTTTTGAGTCAGGTGGGCTAATACCGTAGGAATGGAGGCGGCAGCTGCTATTTGATATCTCCCATATCCCTCCCAGTGTTCAAAGAAGCTCCAGGAGAACTTCATCTATGAATTTTGGTCGAATTAAGTGGCTAGTTTTGAACACATTAAAAAAAATATAAATAGGATTAAGGACATGATTTTGTTTCAGAAATGGCTACTTTTAAAAAGTATATTTTTAAAAAAACCCTTCAATTAATTTTAAAAGATCAAATTTATAACTGTTCTAATATGTGCTAACACTTGATAAAGAAAAGGGTGATTAAGAGCTCCGTCTCACAACAGGATTACTTTTCATACCAAACAGTCGTGTCAAGAACCCACAAACCTGAACTTTTCATTTCAGATTCAAGTACTTTTTTCTTTTTTTTTTTTTCATTCAGTCATCAAACCAGGAGGAAGAACCCCAATCCATTATCAATTCCACCCAGATGGTAGGCAGCAGATGATGACCCATTGTAGGAGAAACCCTGCCTTGTGTGATGCTGACTGTGCGGAGGAGGCAAGTGATGAATAGACAAACCAGACCCACATCCAACTCTTCCTTGCCTCTTTCCCTACCCCTTCTGTCGATCAGGTCCTGTCACTCAAACCATATGCTTTCCCACACCGAAAGCAGTTTCCAAAATGCTTTTTAGCTGTTGCTTCAGCTGTATCACTTTTATTTACAGTCTTTTGGCCATCATGCCAAATACTTAGCATACTGCACGGCATTGGCAGTGCAGACACTATTTGGTCCTACAGTCCCTAGGGGGAGTGCTATAAACTTAAGACGGGCCATCTCCTGGCATGTCAGCCATTTACCTTCGCAGAGAATCTCTACCGAACATGCCTGTGACAAATCTCTCTTCTCCTTCCCTTTTCTTGGATTATGAGTATAATAAAACACACCCTATGACACTAATGGTCTTGTAATATTGGTTGAACTATTTGGATGCTAGGAGACACCGCAACAGAGGTCATTTATTCAAACAATGTATTGGATTATAGGATTCTTTTTGCTTTTTGTTTTGCTTTTCTCTGCAGGACCCATTTGTACACTGAACGAAGTAGGAGCTTGCTTAATACAGCTATTCAGTGTTTTATCTCACCTTCATTGTCTTGTCTAACCACACGCTATTTCTGTTCTTTCGTGACAGAATTGTCACTTCTGCACTTTTCTGCGCACTCACAATATGACGTCTCATGTTGGGGGACTTTCACTTTCTCTCCCTCTTTACAGGTGGAGGATCAAGAGAAATTGAAATGTTAGACCATCCATTCATTGCACAGTTAGCTTGACAGGTAGGATTTCTCCTTTTAGAGCACTTATACAAACTTGTAATACATGATAATTATATAGTTCTATAACACAGATATGCTGGGGACATGGTGACACTTGAACTAATTCAGATATTCTAGGCAAACTAGTAGTGCTGGGAGAGCCACAAAGGATTGCAGTATTTGCATTACGCAAGTGAGCGCCGTCCCTCCCATAGCCCAGTGCCACATCATCTAGGCGTGACCTCTAGCTTTGAAGCCCAGTTCCTAGCTATTTAAAAGTGGTGTGTTTGAGTGTTAAGTGCTTTTGTAAGTCTTACATCAGAAAATAGGGGTATAAATTAAAGGATTTGTCTGCACAGCAAAATGAGGTGTGTCAGCTTTTACACAAACAAGCTAGTATGGCTAATGCCATGGGTGAAGGAGAGTCAAGTAGGCTTTGCAATATGTCACCCGGGGAAGGACCCAGGTGACTGTGGGTGCTCACTAGTTATAGCCCATGCACACAGGCAAAGCTTTTTATTTATAGTCTGTTTATGGCTTGCAGGAGCAAATGCACCACATTTACTAAGCAGTTATGCATGGTAATTCTAAAATGAGGCCACTCTTTGTCAGTTCCTAAGAGCCGGCACAGTCTCAAAGCTGTGATTCAGGCGGGAGCTCAGTGTGTGGAGGCAGCTGCTTGCCTGATGTCAGCGTTTCACTGCCAGAGAGCTCCCTCTCACAGAGGCTTAGAACATGGGTTTTGGAAGATTTCCCCCTCAAAACTGCATCTTCCCGCTAAGAAAAGCAACATGATTTATGGACTTTTCTTCCAGAAGCTGTCACTGGCAACAGTAAATTGTAGAGGATGAAAGTCTTTCTCTCCATGTCAGCTACAAAAGGTCAAATCAATGCTCCTTCTCTACGTGTCTTACTTCCCCTCTGTGGCCCCTTTTGGCATGGTTTCTGTCTCTAGTCTTTCTTCCCTTGGTGCCCCATCCTGTCCCATCCTTCTCCTCTCCTGCTTCCCTCAGCCGCATGCTCAGCATTTGAAGCCTCATGCTCCACTGGATGCTCCCGCAGGACCTCACCCTGGCTCTGCCAACACTTCGTGCAACACTTGTGCCCAAACACATTAGAAAGTAAATCAACATTTCAAGTTGCTACAGAATTGGGCAGAAAGTCGAGAGAGAGTGATTTCTCTCTTACTGTCTCCAAGATCAAAAATCAAAATGATTGATTCTGCTGCAAACAGCGCCTGAGAGCCCTGGTGATCTCTCTGGTAAGGTGAGGTACAATTAGTCCCACAGCAAACACAGGGCACAGAGAGCAAGTGAGGCCACATAGGGCACAAAAATCAAATAGCCTAACCGCTGACGTGGTGAAAGCTAACAGCTGATAGTGCCTGAGAAGGCCTTACTTCTCCCAATAAACACCAGATATTTATTATGAAGTCTGACCTGGGTTTGAAGGCAAGTATTTTTTAGCCAAAAAAATTACAAATGTGTGAAACCTTGAAGCCAGGTGCACTCTTCATGCCAGCTGAACAGCTTGGGAGAGACTGGCGTTACACATGTGAAATTCAGAGGATTCAGAATTTCTTTGCCTTTTTTCCTTTCACTCAGCCTTACTTTTTGGTAGAACAGAGAATGGAAAGCACCATTTTTGAAAGCAACAAACCTGAATACAGCCATAAAGGGTTTATACTCTGCAGTTTTTAGAAGGAAGTATCAGCTATTAAGGTCTGCATACAGGTGGCCAACCCTAAGGCTGAACTAATAGGAAAACAACGTGGAAAAGAGCCAAACATTGCAGAGGATGAAAGGGGGAAAGCAGCTGGCCAGCCACACCTAGGACTGCACTAATCAAACAGGAACTGGAAAAAACTACCAGGCATTTCAGAGAGTGAAATAGGAGCACTGGGACTTCCTTCAGGTGAAACCTCAAGAGAGAGGGAAGTGCTGGTTTATTGGCTGTCACTGAGGCCAAATCAGCACCTCTGGGGCCCATGGGGAAAGATTAGAGGCAGGTCGGTTATTTGGGAAAGGAAAAGGTAGGAAAAGGGATTGCTAGATAAAACAACTCATGTGATTTGGGCTCTGTGGGTTACCTGTCAAACATCCATGCAGCTGATCAACACAGCCTGGAGCAGGACAATAAACCTGTTTTTGTAATCATACTGTGTGCATCTGGTTTGCTTCTCTTGTCAGAGGGGTCCAGAGGGTGTCCTCGAATGTCAGGCTGGAAGGGGTTGGAGGATGGACTGAACACCACTTTACCATCAGTGGTCCTAATCAATCTTCCTAACATACACCCAACTTTATTTTGTTTATTTATTTTCATTTTAATGAAGATTTAGTGCAAGAAGAAGTGTTTAGAAGTAGTTCATGTTATTGCAGACTGTTGCTCTAAGCCTGTTTACACTCTTCTGCTGCATTGTCCTTTGTAGCAGCCCTTTGCTGAGCGTAGCCACGAGGGTGATGTCTGTGCTCCAGTGACACCTTGGTGTTCTGGCCGTACCCTGTCCCTCTTGTTTTCCTTCATTAATATACTGCTCAGGGAAGGTTGAGGGACTTGCCAAAACTGGGCACTTTCTGGAGTTGTTTCCCTCAGTAAAGCGGTACACAGGAGCTTGTGTCAGTCTGTCTTGTGTCTGTGCCCATGTCCTCTTTCCACATTCATGTGCTCCTCCCCACGTTATTCCCTGTCAAATATTTTCCCTGGTTAGCAGACCAGAAATGAAACTTCAGCAATACAGAGAACTCCTGGGGGTGCAGGCAATGATCAGTCTCTACTTGTGGCAGTGGATCACACTGTTAATTCACCCATGAAGAAAGTTTGGAAGAGAAAAAAACCCTATTAGATGGGAAAAAAAAAAAAAAAAAGCTGTGTTTGTAGCTGACAGCCAGCTAAGGATAAACTCAGAAGCAAAAGCTCTGTCAGGCTGCAGCCACGCAGTGCGATCCTTTCCCAATCCAGTCACGTGAAGGGTGGTTTGACAAATCAAACACACAAAAGCTGCAATTCTGCATGTCTTGGGCAATTCCCTCAGTGAAGTTTGGCACGATAGTAAAATAAGAACATAACCCCCGACTCCTCTGCCAGGCGTGCTTGGTGCAAGGTGCCTCACAGGGCATCCTGGCCTTGTGGGCAGAGAGGAGAGCCTTGCTAACGTCACAGCTTCCTTCAAGCCGTAGCTGCCCTCAGCTGAGGCCGTGTGAGATGTAGGCAGGGTCTGAGGCCCCCTTAAGGAAACCATACCAAAGAGAAGGGCTACAGGCAGGTGGAGGCCTGTAGTTGCAACTACAGGTCCCCAAACCCTACTTCCATACAGCACACCTCCAAAAAGGCTCAAACCCCTGTTCCAAGTGGACTTTTCCATTGAGCCCTGTGTTGGGCCCCCATGAGCAGCACCAGAGCCTGGGCTTGGCGCTTTCCCTGAGAGGACACCCTCAGCCAGGATGTTGTGACAGACCAAGCGCCTGGGACCAAGAGACATACACTTTCTCCAGTAAACAAGAGAAGGGTCCTGTCCACAGCTCATGCTTATCTGGTGCGCTCCGGTCCTGTGCTCCACTCCATAGCTGTAGCTCCTGCCTGGCTGTGGGGTCAAGCAGAGCCTCAGCACATGTCCACACACTCCACAAGCCACTGCGTGGGTGAGGTTTTCATACCAGCTCAGACTCAACCTGAGTCTTTTGCAGACTTTTGCACTCCTATGCCTCATCCCTAGACGATCACCACCTTCTCACAGGCTCTGCACAAATATCATGGTTTCTTGTGTCCCGCTTTTACAGGTTAGCACCAAGCAGGAAATGCATTTGAATTGTTGCATGCAGGAAATACATTTGCTATGTGACATTTCACTCAACCTAAATCGAGCCAAGCACTGGCCTTACAAGGAGATCAAATGGAGGTCATATCATTACAGGTGGGTTTTAGGGCATCAACATATACCTCCACCTCCCCACAGGCTTGAGGGTATGTCCCCATGCAAAAATCTCTTCCAAATAAGCATAGTAGGGTCATATCAAACTTCCAGTTTCTGACAGCCTACATTTTACTAGAAGGGTGCTTCATTTTTTGGAACTTCATCAGCATTCATCCCTAAGCTCTGACACCCCACAGCAGTCAGCTGTTTGGCATTTGCTTGGTGTCACAATGGGGTGATTCCTTCCCCTGAGAAGTGTCTCGAGCAGCTGGGTTTCTAAAGGTGCCAGAGACTCACCATGAAGACACTTTTGCATGCCAATGGCTTTTAAAGCAGCCATTCGCTTGGTGAACTGAGCAGGGAGAGAGGAAACAAGAGCCCAGGGGTCCCGGGAAAGGGATGGTGTGGCAGGAGGTGGTCAGACGAGAGGGAGGACAAGGGTGAAGGAAAGACTGGGAGGAGAAAGGAGTGGGCAATCAAGTGGAAAGTAAGGAGGAGTTATGGCACTTATGGACTTAGGACAGTGATATGGGTTACAGCTGGGATTTTATGAAGCATATGAAAGTGACACGCTTTTTAGGCATTTTGAATCTTTTCCGCTGTGTGATAAGGGAAATGCAGCTGCAAGAAGGCATATGACTCAGATAAGAGGAGGCTAATAAACATATGGATGAAGTTTAAACCCAGCTAGATCAAAGGAATATATTTGGCTATTCTCATAACAAGGGTTTTATCCTTGCCTTGCTATTTCCCCTCAGATAGGAAACTCATCCTTTAGTCCCAGGGCAGTTCAGCCTTTTTCTCTAGGTCTCCAAACAGCACTTGTGAGAGTCTAAAAAGAAAACCGATCTCTTGGCTTACACTTGCTCCCAGCACAGCCCTCTGATTTCTCTCTAGTCTCAGCTTCTCACTCCCCAGCATCACCCTCAGTCCTTTACAGCTGCACCCACCCCAAGCAGCAGTTACATCCCCCCACCAGCCCCTGCACCCCCAGATCAGGCCAGGATGCTCCACAGCTCTGGCCCTGGGCTGGGGAAAGGTGCAGCAAGAAGGAGACGCACGCTTGGGTCTTACCTTTCTCCAGGAGTGAGGCCAGAGGTATTGCACATACATGGATGCACTGACCTAGATAGGCTGCCTTGCAAGGCTGCTAACACCTCCTGCACTGATAAAAGCCACCATCACTCTCAGCTGCAAGTCCTCACTCCATAGATAAAGCTGCCAGGACTTGCTTTACCAGGTGGTTTTCCTGTGCATGTTGCTTAGATTTTTGCAATATTCCTTTTTAGCTAGCCTGACCCTCTGCAGAGGAGAAGCTCTTGCCGTTCAAACCACAGACCTTTCCCTACCTAGCACTGGTTGCTGTTACCTACCCCAGCTCCCTGGCCTCGGTTAAAGGGAGAGCTGCCTAAATCCCAGAGGATACACTTTTTTCTTTAAGGAGCTCAGCAGATCACTCTGTGCCTGTTCTCTCACATTTAATCCAGTAAAGTTAGCAAACATGTTTAGCTAAAAGAAAATGACAACACCTTAAAAATAGCATTGAGTGTGATTTGGGGGCAGGATTTGGTCCATTGAGGGATAATAACTCCCGCTTTAAGGTAATATCTACTTTATCTGTTGCAAAACAATACAGCTATGTTTACTCTCCATTGGTATTTGCCCAACGGACAATATTGTCTAGTTTTGAAAACACATCAGGCCACACAAAAGAGCTGCCAGATTCTTACTGAGCTGATGATTCCTTTTCTATCCTCGTTTTCCTTATCTTGGGATCCAGGCTGTCATCTTTAATTATTTTAAAATGAACTGCCGCATCTTATCTCTTTTAGAATATTTTGTCCTCTGTTCACTCTTGTATCTCTTCCTTATTCACAACATTAAAAGGAAAGAATTGTGATTCTTCTTTGATTGTTAGTGTTTTAGCTCATTGCTTCTTAAATTGGGGAAACTTTTAAAAAAACAATTTATAGTCAGCTTTCCTATTCTGGTTCTCTGGTGTGAGTGTCCTTCCCGGCTGCATAGCTCTTTCCAGCAGACTTTTCTCGTATGCTGAATGATGAAACGCCACGTCCTCCAGTTTGCCTGGAACATATCAGCTACGTGACATTGGTGAAGGACTCCTAGAGACTAGAATAGGTGATACACAAACCCACCTGCTCTGTCTGCATTACTCCACTTCTCCTGCCGCATTAACCACAGGTCTAACATCGTGACCACTATGCCCCTCCCTGCCAGCCCAAACACCATGCCCTTTCCACCCTGCTTGACACAGTTTTTGTTAGTAACTGCTATCTATCTAGGCACAATAAATTTGTGCATGGAGTTTGCAGTTTCCAGGCTATACATCATACCAAAGAAACACAGTATTTTCTTAGGTGCACCCTGCTCTGCAAGAAGGAGTGAATATGCCTATCAGTGTATGCGAGTATACCCATCAGTGTACATCACTGTCACAGGGCTTGGATATGGTCTGGGGAGTCGGGACAAACACCAAAGGGAGTGGCATTTAGGACAAAATTTTAAGAACTCTTGCTGTGAGTGGCATGAAGGGACTGAGGATCTTTTTTAGATGTTTAAAGTGTTTGTGAGATGTCCGTACAAGCCTTCCTAGCCCCTTGGCATCTGAATATTCTTAGATCTCCAGGGCTTTCACCTGCTATCCCCATCTGTGACAGGGTGGGCCCCATGTGGTCGCTGCATTGCGGCCAGCCAGCATCAGCAGCCACTCGCTCATCACCATTGCAGCCTGGGAGAGGAGAAAGCTCCTGCACCTCGTGGAGCTGCCTGTGGGGTTCGAGGGCCATTTTCAAAGGTGACTTTTGCATGTAAGCACTTCTTTAGAAAACAGGCAGGTGGTCTAAAAAGGTGGCTGACAGAGCTCTGAGTGGGAGAGGAGGAATTGTGACACTTAGAAACCAGCTTTTGTTTAAGATTATTTTATTTGTGGCCTTTTATTCACAAAAATCAAAGCCTGATCTACACAACCTAGTCCCACCATAGCATGGACAATTTGTAGATAAATGGCTAGGTAGCTACACTTCTATTTGTTCAGCACAACACATGCTTCTAGGGATCAATAAAATACAAATTTGGAAAAGCAGGGATTGAATGAAATAGGTTTTTAGCATTTTGATTATCACAGGCAGAATGTAATGAAGTAGCTCTATGCCAAAATACTAAAACTGGCATCTTATAATGTATGAGTGTGCCTGTCAGGAGCCATTTATTTAATATTTTATCATATTAGGCTTAAAATTAAGCAATATTCTGTACAGAATTACAATCACATGAACCTGTGAATACAAGAGGGTAGGTAAAAGCCAGGACACACAGATACAGAGTAGAAGTGGACCAAGTATACGGATTAGTAAGAAGCAAGGATGTGACACTGGGCAACAAGCTGCACTGATATGGACATGGAAATAATAAGAAGTGGCCCCAAAAGTGGTGTACAGCACCCAGCAAAGCAACCAGAGCTCCACACCAGAGAGCAGAACAGTAACTGGCATCAGAGCAGAAGCTGAAATGAAAGCTGACAGTGGAACAAATGTTGGTCGGTAAAACACAGGCTGATTATATACCAGTTAGCATTGATTCGGATGCCAAGAATAACAGCAGGCACTGGAACAGGGTGGGGGAGTGCGAGGCACTGAGAAAGAGCTCGGCACAACAGAGCAAGAGATGATTAAACAAACAAACAAACAAACACACAAACAATCTCCCACCCCAAGGAGGAAATGATTAAAGCGGCACGAACAGGGAGCTGCAGCCGCCTTCTGTGGGAAGCAAATTCTGCGATGCGCTGGCAAACCTGGAAAGCCAGCAAATGGTAACTTTAAATTACTGGGGGAAAATGAATCAGTGTTAGCTGTCAGCCAGCATATGTTTGTCCTTTCTGAGAAAACGGGCATAAGCGCTTTTATTAATGACCATGGCAGGGAGATGGGCCGGCGTGGAAGGAGGTTTGATTTCCGGACCATCTGCGATCCTGCCTGCCAAGCGATGGTAAGGCAGGCGGCCAGCGGCCAGCCCTGGCCCAGGACAGCGTCCCTTCTCACAGGCAAGGGAAGGTGAGACCTGCTCATCCACACTTCTCTTATGCAGGGGGTCTCATTTAACTCTTGAGCACTGGCATTTGGATTTGGGGACCTGTTGGAAGTTGTCGTGCAAACAAAAGGCACTCTTGGCCTGGGGAGCAGCATGCCCAGGCTCTGTGTGGCCACCTCTTACCAGGAGAAAGGGAAGGATAAGAAGAAGAAACACCCAACAGGTTAAACCATGTCAGATCTTGTATTTCATGATACATAAAGCCAGTGTTTCTGTATCCATCAAGCCATTTCCTTTTTCTTTCAAGCACACATGGCAAGTATTTTTCATTTCCTTTGTTACATTTTTTCAATAAGCAGGGGTAAAGTTAGGCAGATAACAAAACCCATCATGCTAACTGAAAAGAATTAGAAAATGTGATCATAGAAATAGCTGGTTATTATGTACAAATGCATACAGACGGAGAGTGCTGCAAAAAAGGTTATTCCAGTCAATAGCATAGATTGGTTGGCCTCATCTCTACAGAAGAATTTAGTGCAGTGACTCACAAGGATTTGTTTGTAAAGATGGGATGTACTGCAAGAATTATAAACAGCATAAGGACTTGGGTGAAAAGGACAGTATAAGAAGATTAATTGGTGGGAGTGTTACCAGCACATAGAAGTATCTCTAATCGCAAATTAGCCCATTTCCCTTCATGGCTATGGTGCAAGACAAGGCCTGTGTTTAGAAAGGATGACTGGATTATTTTGTAGGAAGAATTAGGTAGCCCTGGGGCTAGTAAAAGTATGAAATGTGATGGAAAAAAAAGTGTGGCATAATTCACCTGGGGTCAAAGAAGAAGGTCTGTCGCCACGTGCTGAGATGTTATCAAAGGATGCTGGGGAGGAGGGTGATCTGGGTGCCCTGCAAAACGATATGCTGCTGCTTAGCTTCCTGCGCTCGGCAGCCGGGGAAGACGTGACAGCGGATCCAAGAGGTGTCAGGTGAAATGTTTTCCACAGTGGCAGGGAAGGCCCTGGTGCTGGCTAAGGCACCGCAACGGCCTCATTGAGCTGTCAGTGTGCACTTCTCATCACCTGCCTTTCAAGAAGATGATTTTAAACAGACAAAGGGGAAAAGGGCTACTCGGAAACAAGAGGTGATTCTCTCTGTTTCTTAAGGGTAGGTTAAATAGCCTGTCTTGCGCAGCTGTGTTAACAGAAGACTGAGAGAGGGTTGGATTACATTTGAGCAATAAATACAGGAAGAGAGAGGAATTATTTCCGTTCAGACAAAAGCTGCTACAAGATCGATCAGGTGTACGCTGATCAGTACAACCCACTTTCCTGGGTTGGAAAGAAGAAGAAGATATTTAACTTTAAGAAATAAAGTGCCAGAGCAGCCTTTGAACAGGGATGCTGGGAGAAGGTATCTGACTGTTACAAGATAACGTCGGATTAGGTTACAGAAGAGATTGTGTGAACACGGGGATGATTCTCGGTTTTGGAAATGATGGTGTAAGAGATGGGGTTTCAATTCCTTTAGTATTATTCAGCATTCCAATTGAAAGCAGACTTAGTCACATGCATTTGTGACACTAGATTTAACTGTTCAATCTGTTGCTAGGCCAGTTGCCTGGTCATTCCCAGGCTCCAGGACAGATTTTCTCTTTCTTGCTTGATGCTGTTAATTTTGATTTTGGTTTTTACTCTTCTCTACGGCACCAGAGCCATTGCAGGCAGCAACAGGGTGTTGGTCCACGTGTGTGGATGAGCCTCAGTGACAGAGAGACCACTTTTAGGCACCTGACTGGTTTGTGTCCCCTCCCGACCCCAGACTGGCCCAGGACAGCTGAGACCACATGACCATTTTGCTTGCTCTTTTCCATGAAATTTTAAGTTGCATTAGATGTGATGGGGGGAGACTCATGTTTGGCAGCTGACAGCATGAAACTGAAGAAAAGAGCATGGTGAAGAAAGACATTGCCATCTGCAATTGAGAAGTCCTTGCAACCGATGGACTTTTTCCTCTGACCTGGACTGAGGACTGAGTCCAGTCCTGCAAACATTTTCACACATCAGTACATCTGGTTTGGGAGAGACCCTCTGATTTGGGGGAAATTTACCTACAGAAACCATGAGTATTTGTAAAGTGGGGCTTTCAGCCTGTACCCTTCCCAAGCTGAATGCTCATCCAGGCTTTCTTGTTTTATTAGAACAGGAGAACCAAATCCTATTAAGTGACAACAAATAGAAAACATTGCATATAAATACTCCGAGAGGTAACAACCCGTTTAAACATAACCAAAGGAGCTGTTACTTAAAGTGCATATTTTTTACCCAGGAATATTTCCCAGCTGCTAATCTGCAGTGTAAATGGGCATGAAGTCTTTTTTCCTCAGCAGGAGTGCTGTTTACCCAAAACCTCCTTCAGAACCAGTCTTGCCCAGCCATTAAACACATTGGATGTATTTAGACTAAACCATTTGACAGCAGCACCTCTCAGAGGACTGATAACTGAGTAAGACTTAAGCCTGTTAAAAACATATACAGCTCTGCTGTGGCTTTAGTACATACATACAGCCGATATGAAGCTTAAGTCTCTGTTTGTTTTGAGTTTGTCCCTCTAGATGATAAATATTTATCCAGCACCTCCCAGCCTGTCACAAATATTTTCCTGTAATCCATTTAGGTGGGCTTTCAGATTAAACAGTATCATATAGAAGAAGACCTGTTAATGCTATGGCTTGTGCCCAGCATTAAAGTTTGGATGCAAAATAGGCCAAATTTCCATTAAAATTGCTAAGCTCCCATGGGAGCATGTACTGTGGCTGCTGCGTGGGGCTGAGAACATGAATTGAATCTAAGCAAGAGAGGAATCGAAATTCATATCCCAGCTCACTGCCTGTTCTTGCTTCCTCATAGTCCTTCAGAGACCAGTTTGTCATAAAGGAGCTGAATTTGGGCTCTTGGGCTTGAGGGAGAAGTCCCAGGTCTCGTACACACTTCTGATTCTCGGATAAACTGCGTGTGTCAATACTTTCATCTCTGGTAAAATAGTAGCACAAATATGAAGAGGAAAGAATCTGGCTGCATTTCTAGAGCATGATAGAGCCATGATCCATCAGCAGCAGGGTTTATAAAATCAATAAACTTGGTTCCTTTTGAGAGGGGTACAAAACCACTGGCTGAAATTGGAGTGGTAATTCCTTGTATCATTCAACATACGGGTTTTCTACTGATCTTATAGCTCACACCTCACGAGATGCGAGGGGTTATTAAAAGGCTAGATTGACCACGTGGCCTCAGGGAACGCCTCATGGAGCTGCCAACATGATGGCGTTAGGACACCATCATGTTGCTGATGCAACGCCTCTAAAAATCATCTAAAAATAAACTTGGATTGCATTCAAGAAGAGTGGTACCCCCTGGATTACAGGCTAACAGTGATAAACAGGTAGAAAAATAGCAGAAGCAAATGGTTGTGTTAGCTGTCCCACTCGGTCAGTTTGGTGCATACGCATCCTCTTGCTTCTTGGGATGTAGCGAAATGACCTTCCTGGGGTCTTGCTGAACTGGGGTTGTGTGCTTTCCATTTCTTCCTGCTTCTCTGCTCCAGCTATCATCTCTGGGAGTTTCACCCAGGCTTACATTTTGCAGCTGGGGAAGAAAGTCCTGGGTAACTATTTGCCCAGTGGATCTATTTTTGTTCAAGCATTTAATGTCAGTCTCCTGTCTGTGTACATATGAATACATTATTCTGTTTAGTCACCAAACTCACGTTTAAGGGCATTCAGGACTAAAACCTTTGGAAAAACTATTGACATTTTGAGATTAGTTTTTCTTTCAATGCGTAACATGCAAAGAAAAAACCATAAACCTTATTAGCCTCCTTTGTGAGAAGATGAGATAGCAATACTTGCACCATCAAAATTACCAGTAACTTGGCAGATACTCACAGGTTTTTGGATTGTTTAGAGGTGGGTCCTCAGTGCCTGACTCAGGACATTACCTTACCCACCTCAGTATCCTGGAGTTAGGTCTCTTGCCTCATCTCTAAAAGGAAATTGCAGCCTCAGCTGCATTTTAATCAAAGCCAGACCTCACTAAGGGGGTCGCAGCACAAGCGTCCCCAATGTGCATCACAGGGGCACTGTCTATCACAGGGGGACAGCACAGCCCTAGAGCAGCTCCAGTGAATGCAACAGATGATTTTTTTTTTTGAGCTGTACCCTGAAGTTAATAAAAATACATCTCCCCTCTCTCTGCAATGCCCTCCCTGCAAGGCGCTTCACTCCCGACCAAGGGTGCATTTATACTCTCAGAGGTGTGCTCAGCACCTTGTTGATGTCCGAGGCGCTGCCAGGAGGGCAGGAGGATTGGTGAGTTACCCTGATTGCCTAAAATTAGTACTCTGAGATTTGCCTGAAGTAAATGTGTAACTACCCCTTCTGGTGGGTCAGCCCATATTTCTCTGAGCTCTGACAACCTCTCACATCCTGAGGGTCAACACAAGACACAAACAGCTCCTGCCCAGCAGGCTGGGCAGATGGGCTGGAAGTGGGTTACAAAGCTCCTGACTCTCGTAGGGTGCAGCAGATCATGTTTAAAATCAATGTCTCTGTTTCAGACACTTAGGACCATCTGGGGCAGAGAGGACTTGGTGCTGCCACAGTCTCTTGCCTGTCCCCATGCATCTCCCCCAGGGTTAGCAGGGGTACGGACGAGTACCTCCTGTGCTGCAGCCCCAGCTCTGGCACCAGGTGTGCCCCACAGGGCTGGGTGAGGAGAGGGATGCAGGGAAACCTGGGGGTCCCCAGGGAGGTGGAAAGCACGGTGGTGGGGGCATGGTGGCTAAAGCCACCTCCCCTCTCTGCTCCACGGCCACAGCCCAACCCCCCTGCAGAGGTACCACCCCGGGTACTGGCAGGAGTGTGGCACCCTGGTTTCAGTGCTGCGCTGAAAAGCGCACGTTGAAAAACTGAACCAGGAATGAGCTGAGCTTTTGACAAGATGCTTGCGTTCAGCACCCGGAGGAGCTCAGCCTGCTTCGCCTATTGAAGAGGACATTGAGGGATGCTCATCTTCTCAGGGCAAGCTGATAGCTAACGTAATGTGGTCCATCACCTAGCAGACAAAAACATAACAAAGCCCTACAGAAATGCTGCTTTTGGAACAATTCATTAGAAATTGTGCAGCCAGACAAAGGAAATGGGAAATTTTTAACAGAGAAGGTAATTAGCATCTGGGACAGGGGATGAGAGCTGGGACAGAGTCTCTGTCAGACTTGGAAATCCGATCTGTTCTAATACAGCTACTGCCAATGTGTCTTGGATCCTGTAAGACGTCAGTGAAGAGCATCACAAGGGTCATTTCTGCCTTTAAAAGACAGAAATGCATCTTTTCTCTCAACACCTCCTCATTTTTACAGATTCACTAGTTCCTACTTCTCCGTGTTTCTTTGCAGTACACTTCAAAGCCCCCCACAACTCAGTGTGGAAGATTAAAAGTTAAGTAACTTCAAAAAGCAACACCCCCCCCCCCCCCCCCCTTTGACAATCCCGATACCAAATTATTTCACTCCTTCCTTCACACTGCAGCAGGCGCGGGTCCTTCCCCAGGGGCTGGAGCAGGCTGTCTGCCCCTGCCCCCTCCAAGGCCCACTGTGTCCCCTCCTTTACTGGCCGTCTTTGCCGTTTATCTTCGGCCTCAGAGCAGCTGTGGTCTCTCCTCCTGCATCCCAGGGAGGCTGCTCTCCCCACGCCGCTCCCCGGGGCAGCCCCGTCTTCTCGAGGCCGGGGATGTTGCTCGCAAGCCTTCCTGGGGCAAAGACTGCCCGCCTCCACGCTCTGCGTGGGCCTGGACAGCCAGGGGATTTTCTCAGCTCTGAGCGTGGGTCAGCAGTACCAGGTCAAGCTCCCTGGGAGGTGGGGTACGAAACAAGGTCATCTTCTGCTTTTGTATTGATTTTTTCTTTTCTCTGAACGTGCAGTAGGAATTTGAGTTAAATGGAGTGTGGATTTTGATTTTTGCATACTAAAGTTCAAACAAGGCCTTATTACCCCATGCAAATAGGATTAATCCGCAAAAGCAGCTAATTAAACATTTGGGGGACTTAATCCCAAAGGTGATATTGTACTTTATTAGTGGACATCAATATTTTTTGCATCTGTTCAGAAAGCGTGCCTCCAATCACAGCTGCCAATCGCTAAACAAATTTAACAGATCTTTGCCCACAATCAGGAAACCAGCCCAGGAATGCAGAATTAGGATTTGCTAATTCCCATTTAAACTGATACTAGTTTGCTGTCTTCTGTTTATGCAAGCATGCTAATTAAATTTTGCCCATGCGTGGCAGAGACAGAAGCTTTACAGTTGTAGGATAATGTGGCATTGCAGGCCAGAATAAAATCAGTCTAAATAATGCCCAGAAGCACAGCAAAGATGCACTTAAAAAGAAAAATAAAATAATTTAATTCTTCTAGATGAGCTATTAGTTTTTGTAGTCATTACGTTACCAGCAGCATGAACTTTGGCTGACGTACAGAGCACAGCCGGGTGAATCGTACAGTCCTTTTATGCCTGACGTTGGAACTAGTTTTAGAAATAAACTGGTACACTTAATGGTGGCTGCAGCTAAAGTTAACGTATGGGCAGGGATGAAGCTTTCCCAGTGACTACCTGTCCCCTCACCTATTCCCATCACTGCTCCTCCTTAGGGCAGACGGCATACGCGTCCTTTCTGTTCTCTTAATTTCCCCTCGCCGCCTGCCGAAGTGGCCCAGCTAGGTACTGGTGAGCACTTAGGGACAGTCAGTGAATATTGAGAGTCACATTCTTAAATGGGGAAGATAAATTCAGAAGGTTGAATGGGCTGACCAGTCTCAAAAAATTAGGCATAGAGAAACTGAGTCGCAGTTCTATGTGCTGCTCTGGATACTTGCACATATATACTATATGCTCAAGACTACAAGACCTCTGGGATTAGCACAGAACGGGTTTGGGGAGCCTGGAGCCTCCCAGGAGAGTGGGTTTCTCACTTTTTAAGGTAAAGGGCTCACTTTTCTCTTTCCAGACAGCCTGGACTCTAAAAAGGGAGGCAGCCCCAGTGCCAGGCAGTGCCCTGAGCCACATTTGCCCCTGGAAAGTTTCAGCAGTGACACTGACTTACGCTCCTGCTCATGGGTCTGAACACTCAGTGAATTTAATACAGGAAAACTTGTTATGATGACGAACATAACTTGCTTCAGGGAGCACAGGGACCATCTACACTGGGGAAATGCCAAACCATTTTCCTGATTCGTAGTATATATGGTGCAACTGAAGTAACAGAAAGCTGCAGACTATAGACAGATTGTGAAAAAGTTAATTCCATTGAACTTTGTTTCAGATTACTTTTGGCAATGTCCTTCCTCTGGAAGCATCTTCCTCTTACTCCTAGTGACAGGCAACGAAGCCTGGTGAAAACTATGTGGTCACTTAGCGGTCTGCCAGGATGATTTTGTCCTGACGCTGGCTGTCAGCCCATGCACCTGCTCCCAGCCACACTGTCCCTCCTCATTACCTAAATCTATCATTTGGCCCCAACTGCCACACGTGAGGTAGTCTTCTTGTCAGCTAAGGCAACGGCTCTGACAAACCCACATCATCACCCGCAAAATATCTGCATCACAGCAGTCATAATCACTGGCAACGTGATGACCTTTGAAGATAATTGGCACAAGAAATCCATGATAAAAAGCAAGTAGAATGGTAACTTACGAAGTGATGAGACTGACACTGTAGGCATTAAAAATGACACACATCAAGTACGTAATATGCATTAGCGAGCATGTGAATTTGCAGAGCTAGTCGCTGTGATTTCAAAAATTACTGTTTCTGTTTGAAACAAGCAACATGAAGATATACACTTTTTTTGGCTATCTAGGAGCTTCTTGATACACACTACAATAATGACAGTTACTTGTGCAGAGAAGAGAAACCCCATTCTTCTGTACTGGTGCACATCTGGAATAACACTGCTTCCAGTTATAGTAACTTTACTTTGCTTCAGTAGAAAGCAGAATCTAGAAGAATGAATAATAATGGAATAACATTAGGGCAGTAATGTTTATAGCAACTTATGGTTCATCTCAGTACATTTCTGAATACTATTTACAATGCAAATGGTAATGTGGAGTTGCAAGATCTAGCATCAGCAAACAGGTTCTGTGTACGTTCCTATCTACCCAGAGGACAGCAATGTCCAAATAACAGCGTGTAGAAGGCCTTCCCCTGCCTTTCTTCCCTTTTTCAAGAGACCATCCCACGCAGTCACAGTGTTAGTGCTGCCCCACCTGGTTACTGCAAAGCACTTAACTTGAAACTGCTTTGTGGGAAAGTAATAGCTAATCTTCATTTGATCCTGTGTGGGACAGTCTCTTACTGACCAAAACGGAGAGCACACGCATCAGTGTAGCACATCTACACATCATACCTACACTGACTTTCCATACCTCTTAGATACTACCATAGATCCAGAACTGCACATTGCTGGGACCTAGGAGAATATTCTGGGGAACTGTTGCTACATGCTTGCCCTCTCCTTACACAAGTTCACACATGTCTGCTCTTGGCCATTGCCAGAGACAAAATACTGGGCTAGACAAGCATTTAATGTAATCCAGAACTGCTGCTCTTATGCAATTACTCTGCCATAAACACCCAACTAGATAACTTTGTAGTAGCTGCAAACCACTCTCTAAAGTTACCTACTTAGAAAACTACTCATTTCAACCTTCAGCAAGTCTTGTGTTCACCCGCACTGGGCACCATTGCTGAACCTTGGGAAGAAACTTTTAGGGAAGAGGACATGTTCTCAAAGGGACAAACGTGGCTGTCACTCAGCTCCAAGATCAAAACTCAAGTGAGTTCTTCCATTTTATTTCCCCCAACACAACTGAATGGCCTGCCAGTTCTTTCCCTTGAAATAATAATAAAACACATTTATTTATATTTATATTTAATGACTGAAAGACAAAGAGAAGATGGCAAATCTCAGCTGTAGCATGGGCATAAAGCTATTAATTGGATATATGCCTGGATCAATTGAAGACAGGAGAGTGCGGATAGGACCCGGGCAATTCTCTTCTCTGTACAAGTAATTTGTTCCCATTTCTAACTCCCTCTTGCAACTTTTGTTTCAGCACCGTTGTTTTATGACCCATGCTCTCCATTTGGGTTTACATGCACCCGCTTCGCAGTTTGCCTCCAGGAAAGATATGCGCTTTATACTAAGGTTCTTGCACACTAATCTTTCTCCTTCTAATCTGGATTCCAGTTTTAACTATTCTGATCTTGTGTGTTGGCTTCACATGAAGATGTAAAAGCTGCAGGAAATGAAGGCTGTTATTTTCATCAGTGGTACTGATAACCTGCAATGACAGTTCTTCAGATTTCCTCCAATATTGGAGTAGTTAGGTTATGAAGACAAGATAAATGTTATGCCACTATTTTTTATTTGCTATAATCAGTCAGCATCTGAAACAAAAACAAACACACTTTGGAATACTCTTTTTCTATAGGAATAATCAACACAATACTAAGCTACAATTAATAACAAGGTTAGGTAACACACTCTGCCATTAATGGTCCCTCCTTGAGTTGAGGAAGGCTAACTAAAGGATGCACAATCTTGACAACTGCAGACAGGATTTTTGCACAGTATGTGCACGCACACACACCACTAAAGAA